>NC_046658.1:162341143-162359901 GCF_010883055.1 Belonocnema kinseyi | reverse complement strand
TCATTAAGAATATGAAGTCAGATTTTGAAAATTCAATATGGCGGACCCAATATGGCGGACATAAAATTTTATAAGTGATCGCAGGGTTAAGGGAATCGGCTTCTGGGTGTCTGAGGTTATATGAACATGTAACAAGCTGTAATAGACATAGTTTTGCTACTTTCATTCCCTGGGCAAATATTTTTGTAGTAAAATTGATTGGTCTCTGGTTCTGAGAATTGTTGGCCTGTGTTATTTGCAAAGTAATGAGACTAAGTCAAATGCCTGATGAGATAAGGATATTATTAACTAACTTCATACCATGTTTTGATATAACACGTGTTTTCAATCATTTTTGGTGCCAAAAAGCCTTTCCTGAATCGCACTGATAAATACTTTTGTTTTTAGAAACAGGGCGTTTTTTTAGTGAAGTATTGAATGTCTCACTATCCACTTGATGTCGATCTAACGTTTTGGAGATTTACACAGCTCCTTGACATCTATATTTGTTTGAAATCAATTTTTTTGTAATCACCACGGAGATGCTCTGTTATCTATAATCAGTCACGGACGATTTTTTGTAACGAAATCAAGCGATAAGATAAGAGTATTATATCAAATTTAAAATATTGGAAAAAGCTTGGTATTTTACTCGACGATCCACGGTCTGGATTGTGGCTAATTTTATAAAAGTTGATTTACAGCTTAAGGAAAACCCTGAAGAACTATGTGCGCTTTGGCCCAAAATATAGGCCATAAAGGATGTTTGCACGCGGACGCCCTGATTTTAAATGAACAGTCAAACATAGCTAAATTCAACTTTTTGTTTTGTTTCAATTAAAATACTTAAAATTCAATCTGTTAGAAATGAAATATTTTAGAACAAAATAATATTTAAATGGGGTTGTGATTGCATCATCACAAATTCGCTAATTCCAAATACTTGGAGTGCAGTTCAGTTTAATTAATCAATAATCACAAATCATGAAATTGTAACTGGGCGCGTAAAAATGAAGACTTACATGTAACAAGTAAATTGAACATTAACAAAAATGTTCACACCTCAGTTATTTATAGTTATTCACACGGAATACAGAAAAATGCTTGGGAATTGGATTTTGGACACCTATTGGGCATTCCGCAGTTTCTTCTGGAGTTAATTCTTTAAAAGTGCCGGTATAAATGTTAATTTTTGCCCGTCTTCCTTGCGCAGTAATATGTAAATATATTCCCCGCAAAAACGTATTTCTGTTAGTTATCTCGAATATTGCAAAGACATCTCCATTTGGGGTTGATAATACTATTTGTTCTTGGATTGGTATGGGCTTAAAACGATTGCTTCTGCCTTTCAATAAAATTGGTTTATCGGAAGGAAAAGCATATTTTCGAAATTGGAATAAACGGTTCTGATTGATATGAGGAATTAGTCGAACAAATCTGAGTTCTTTAACTGCATATCCAAGAATCAAAGACGAACGATCCCTGGTCCTGGTAGGAGACCTGCTCCTGGAACAAAGGGAAGGCTCGGCAAGAGGTGGAGACCTGGAAGAATCTTGTAGTCTGGCAGGAGGAATCGATCTTTCCGGAAAATGTCTATCCGAAGAAGAAGCAGAAGGTTCGCAGCCAGGAGTTTTAGAAATTGGTTCGCCATTAGGGAAACAGTCAAACTGTGAAGTTAATTCTGCAAAATCAACAGTACATCCAATTTTTATTAAAGAGGTGGAAACAAATCTATTTTTTGAAGTAGCTTCTCTAAATTCTTTAAGGATTTGTATTCTACAACCTTAAAAACTCGTAGAAATAAGGATTCACTTAAATGTGCTAAATTTTTGGATTTCTTGATATTTTCAAGTTCTCTTATTATATCAGTCTTTGAGAGTTTTCAAGCTGTAACCACGGGTTTATATTATATGCCCTTAAAAACTATATGGCGCCAATGCCTCCCAAGGAAAGCCTAAAATTATTTTAATATATGTTCATACGAAAATCAACTCAAATCTCTTAATATTAATTACTGATCACAGTATGTAGCATCCGTGTTGGTCTATAACCTGACGTGCTCAGTTGGAAAGCTAAAAAAATATACTTAAAATTATAAACCTATAATTTGAAGTATGTGTTTTTCAATTTTATTTGTTTTATTTAATTCTAAATTTTATTATTATATTTACCAATAGAATCAAGGATAACTGCTAAGGATGAGAGAAGAATCCAGACAGTCGTCATTTTTTCTCACTATAAAAGAAACTGATTAATTTTTTAATAAAGAATTTGATTTCCAGCGTAACTGACTAATGTTCTGTTCCCTCATTATGATATATAATCTATGCTATAGTTGTTATCTCTCAGATCGAATAATTCAACCTTGTACATCTGAGATTTTTACATTTGATAAGAGTAAGTTCCAAGAAAAAAATGTAATTACAGATTTTCTTAAGACTGATTTTTTTACGGCAAACTGATATAAAGTCTACAATAATGACCAATTAGAAGCATTGAAAAACTAATCTAATGTCAAAAAATATGCTAAAGAATTGGAAAGATGGAATTTACCTTTTCATATTTTTTATCTAATGTTTTTTAGAAATGACTTAAAGAAAAAGAAGTCATCTTGAAACAAAACCGTCGCACAGTGGGACAAAATCGCGAAGAGCGATTTCTAGAAGAAGCGTGTTCTATCAATAATAAAAAATTTCAAAAGCTTATAATTTTTCCTTATTTACGTCTGCGGAACTGAATATTGCAATTGGAGAAATTGAAGTTATATGCTTGAAGCATATTGGACATTCTTCGTTCTTTCCTTGAGTCAATTCTTTAATAGGGCAAGTTTCCATATTAATTTTCACCCGTGTTTACCTCGCTTTATTAGGTCGATATATTCCACGAAAAAGCTTATTGTTAATACTTATGACAAATATTGGAAAGACCTCATCATTACGAATCCTAATAATTAAAGGAACACGTATACAGTAAGACTCAGCTAATATCACAACATGGCATTGAGTTTCCGAATATAAAACTATATTCATTATATACAAATTATAAGTAAAACAGTATGTTGACTCACCTTTCAAATGAAAAATTCAATGTGACTCAATATTACTCATTAACAAATTGTTTCTTTTAATATTTTGAATTCAATAGCGAAAAAAAATACTTTATAAGAAAATAATATTTAAATTCTGAAGTTGCACAAAAGAATTTTATTATAGAGCAGATCTAGAATCGTCTTACAGAATCAATTATTGGCCAATACTTAATACATAAAGCACAATTTCATCTAAAGAATTAAAAGTGAATTGACATTCAAAGTTAATTGATTTGACACGCATTTCAAGAACAATGAATAATTTCACGTGCTTCTAGTTTTTAATTGTTTAAGTCGGCCAAATTGCATTTTACAATTTATGAAATTGTAAATGTACGCATAAAAATGAAGACTTAAATTTCAAATGTGTGAAGTAAGAGTTTAGAATTACGCATTCTAAAATGAATGATTTCACTATGAAAAAATGTAACAAATTAACTTAACACTAACAAAAATGCTTATATTGAAGTTATTTAAAATCAGATTGTATCACATCATACGTATAAAGGTTTGAATATTTAAAGTCAATTGAAAGCTTTCTCTTCTAACAATTTGGAAAATTGATGTTCGAAGTGAAATTCACTGTCATTGCCCTGCCCATTTGTCACCCTAAAAATTTTTTCAAATCGAATTAACGATGCAGAGAAGCATGGTTTAAACATGAAATACGGAAAAATTCTTTGTAATTGGTTGCCGGATACCTATTGGACATTTGGGGTTCGATAATACAATTTGTTCTTTAAAAGGCGTGGACTTAAAAAAATTGCTTCTGCTTTTCAATAAAATCGGTTTATCGGGAGGAAAAGAATATTTTCGAAGTTCAAATATCCGGTTCCGACTGTTATCGGGAATAATTCGAACAGATCTGAAATTTTCAATTGAAAATCCAAGCATGAGAGAAGAAGAATCCCTGGCAGGCGGAGACCTGAACTTGCCACGAAGAGAAGCTTTGGCAAGAGGTGGATCACTGGAAGAAGCATAAGTTAGTTCTGCAGAAAGAAACAGTGGATTTAATCCTTTATATGAACAGATCTTGGTAGTAATGTAGTATAGTAGCTATCAACTATATGGCTGGAGCAATGTAATATAGTAGGAATGGGCTACATTTTTTCTACTTTTATTATTGTAGTCTATTCTTCATTAGTTTCAAAGTTGCTTAAGTTCGTGGCACAGACTCAGTGTTATATTAGGAACTACAATTTATTGATTTATTTTTTAGAGGGCCTTTTGTATGTACAAACTAAAGTTGGTTTTCATTTTTTACTCTTTTCATAATTATTAGAATTCCTGATCTGATTCACCCTCCTTTGTGCTTTTTATTTATTATTCGAAATTTTCAACTGGATATGGCGCGTCGTGTGAAAATATGTTAAAAAATAAAAAATGTGTCGATATGGCAGGAATCTATTCACGTGATCAACTCGTCACACGGCCTTAAGACTGCGTAAATCATTATTGATTACATTATTTTCCATGCAGTGCCACCACAGTGCTATATTAAAAAGTAAAATTTATGTATTTTTGAGCATGATTCATTTTTTTCTTAAATAACGTGTACATATATCTAAATTTTTCTTGCAATTAGTTTAAAGGGTAAATTGAAAAAATAAATATACTTTTTAAGAAATGAAATTTTTAGATTAAGTTAAATATAAAATAAGAATGATTTATATTTTTCAATGAAAATAATTCCTTAATACTTTTTCATCTTGTAAAGTGATTAATTAATTATTAGTTGATTTATAAATTCATTTAGAAATGCATCCAATGACTATATTTGGACCAAAACGAATAAACGAAAACCAAAAATCCTATTGTTATATGAAAAAAAAACAAGAAAATAAAATTTTCGGACAAAAATAAAAAAGAGGAAAGAAAAATGAGAAGGCAGCCAACCACATCCTTGGCTGCCTTCTCATTTTTCTTTCCTCTTATTTATTTTTTTGTTTTTTTTTCATATTACAATAGAGTTTTTGGTTTTCGTTTATTCGTTGTGGTCCAAATTTGGCCGTTGGATTCTTGTTTTGTTTAACAGGATTTTGCATCAAAGATACCCAAAGTAATAATTATTTTAATGACTCAATTATGATTTCTGGAATTAGTTTAAAGTGTTATGAATAAAATAAATGGTTGGAAATGAATAATTATAATTTGCATAATTAAATTTTCGTTATATTAAAACACCCCTATTTTAATTATATAATTTTTTAAACGATTCCGATGTTGTAAAATGGATACCTGCATTTAATGTTTGTATTTATATGTAAATATGTTTACATTTTTTGTTGAAATTAGTATAAACGGCCTTAAAAAAATCAAATTTTCGGAAATAAAAGTAAAAACTTAAAAAAATGCAGAACAAAAATAATTTCAATGTCTAAAGAAAAACGATAGTTTAATGCTTTTCACGTTATAAACAGATTAATTAATTATTGGCTGATGTTTTTCACAATATTAAATTGCATAGAGGTTCAATTTTAATTAGTTTTAGGTAAGTAACATAAATTATGTTTAAAATTCATTGCACTCAAAAATGGGTCAAAATTGCGTCTTCTTGATTTTTCTGAGAAAACCTCTGGTATGTACCTTTCATTGAGGAGACTATCTTCTAAAAAAAGTAATCAGACCTAAAGCTCCCCTAGTAGATCTCTTTCTCTGATGAATCTGCGAAAAGATGATAATTTAAATTTAAAATACAAAATTAATTAAAAATAGAATTGTTTAAGTTTATACATAACATGAAGGTAGGTTCAAGAATTTAAAAATAACGTATATTTACTCAAATATTGAGATCGCTTCTGTTTACATTGTAAATAATTAAAATCAATCTTCTTTACTGATTTAATGATAAAAAATTATTGAAGTTAATCAATTAAATAAATAGAAAACTTAAATGAAAAAGAGCTAACACTTATATTTTGTTCCATTTTTCAAATACAAGGCGAGAAACAGAGATTGAATTAATGATTGAATAGAATCAGAAGGTTTGAAAACAAAATTACCAACAGTATTTGTATTTCTTTCTTTCGTTAAAGAATCTTAAATTGTTTTCATTTTGTTATGTAAATTTAAGTCTAGGTTGGTAAGAATTAAATTGGTTTATGACATATTGTAATTTATTTTTGGTAAATAATGAAAGTCTTATTAACATATCTGAAATATGTATGGATGCAAACATCTAAATTTTCATGATGAAAGATTCCAAATCTTGCATAATTAAATCCGCTCAGGTTGGTAAAATGGGAGTTTATAGAAACTATAATATTATCAGGTAATATTGTTTTTTTGATAATTATTTTTTTAAAGTGAAACGAATTTTCTACTTGAGTTTTAGATACTGTTAGAGATTTTTTAGAGTATTATTAAATATTATAAACAACTTAAACGTTTCTTTTTCAGTTCTTTCTCAGAATTCACATCCAGCTTTTTTATGTTGTATTACCATTTAATAGATTCTGCTGTTTTTTAAGATAGGACTTTTTGTTAAAAATGACAGTATCGTTGCTTTTATCTGCATAATTAATTAGCAAATGTGTGTTAGATTTAATAAATAATTGTGTTTTTTTGATACTTTGCGGAAAGGCTCTATCAATTTGAGTAATTTTATTATTATGTAAAAATTGTTGTGCTTTATTAAGCATTATATGTCTTAACAAATCAATAGCGAGCCAAGGATCATTATTGCTTTAATTAATTGTGTATTTATTATTATTTAGTTACATCTTTGATATCATCATGAAGTAATCTGCGTTCGAATGAATTTACCATTAAAGTTAACATAATTTTTGCAGAATAACTGAAAAGCTAAATTTTTTTACATTGTTAGTAACATTAGTAATATATTTTGTTGATAAATTATGCATGCAACAATTAACAATAAATCATTCTCTAGATTTTACATAATTAATCTTTTTGTTCAAATTAATAAACTTTTTCACATAATTCAAGGAATTTTGATAATTGTTTTTAGTTTTATTAAGAAAAATTATTAGCAGAGCGGGCTATAAGGTGTTTGTTCCCACCTATAGTCAGCCCAAAAATCGGCGCTATAGAAGAGTTTTGCTGTATTTTCTATTAAAACATTGTTTTCAATTTGCTGTTGCGGTGAAACCATATGTATGTTTAATTCTTAACTTTCACTAAAAGCGTAAGTAGTATAAAAAATGTTTCATTGCATAATTTAGGTCTTATTTGATTGAAATTGCTTATTGTTTATAATAATTTAGTAATAATAATAATTCTCACTAGCTAGCTGTTATTCTTTTTATATGCAGAACAATTTTCACGTTTAAGTTTCTTCTGATATTATTTTAATATTATACTTTCATTAGACCATCTAATAAAATAAAATCTCTTTATCTCACTTACTAATTACTGTATATAAATCTATAAAATCAAGTAAATCTTTAATTATTTCTATTTTATTCTGAATTTTATGACTATATTCACCAATAAAATCGAGGATAACCGCCAAGAATAAGATCACAATCCAGAAAATCTTCATCTTCTCTTATTACAGAATAAACTAAATAATTTTTTATTACATAATTAAATTAACCGCGTAATTATTTAGGCTTCTTATTCGGAATAAGTCGAACTAATGTAAGTTCTTCATGTTTATATCCAAGAATGAGAGAAGGATTTTTGGCAGGAGGAGAAGACTGACCAGAAGAATGAGGTCTGGCATCAGAAATGAATGTAGTTGTCAGAATAGCTATAAAATATTGGAAACGTTGTGCACTAGTTCTGCTTCTCATAGAAAAATCTTAGGTTATGTCAACTGATATAAGTAAAAGTTCTGATTTTTGCCATTATTGGATTTTATTATAATTCGTCAAATTCTTATTATGCTCTTCACAACTAAACTTGAATTCCAAAGATACGATCAGTTCGGAAATCAGAAACTCCAAAGATACGACAACGAAAGGGACTCCCATCCTGCGACGTTTGGATTTCGGGGCTGATGCGCGAGAACGCACACAGGCTTATTACGCGCACGTCGATAGGGCATGGGAAGAGGGGACAATATTCCGCTTGGTCCTTCAGAGTCGGGATGCTCGTATCTGTGGAGCACTCACCTCTTTTTCGAGCTCGTAACATTGGATTTCGAGTGTATATCCTTTTGAAATACAGGCCCACTTTTATGCTTTAATTATTTTCTGATTATAATATCAAATTGAAATACAAAAAACTGAAATCTGCTATTCTCAATTATAATTTATCACATATACGTACTGTGTGAAATCTGTTCTGTATTTGCGAATTTCGTGTATAGTGAGAAGGTTACCATGTGTACGCGTCAAACCTTTGACATGCGAAGTTCCCAAGGTTAAGACCACAGTGACAAAATCCTCATATTTTCTAATTATTAAAGGAACAATTAACAGCGTTACTAATGGTTTAGTCTCAAGGAAACTCATTTGGTTGCAAATATAATTAAAAATGATTTTATAATTTATGTCATCTATTATGTTTGAGAGAAAACTCATTTTTAATACAAAATATGTCTATTACAAAATAAGGTAAAATGAATGTAAATATGGGTTTCATACTTTCACATTCTTTAGATAATTTTTCAAAAGTATTTTTTAAGTAGCGTATGCTCATTGTAAACTTAGTGTTTCTTCTAGAATTGAAGAGAAATATTGTTTTTTGAAAAGAATACATAGATTATAGCGATAAAAAAGCTGCTCTTAAATTTCAAAAATATTTCACATTTGAAATTGTAAAACGGATGCAGATTCGTCTTTCAAAATCACGCTTCCCATGACTGATTGAATGGTAAGGCCATTGCAAAGCAACCCCCGAAACTTTCGATATATTGCCGTTCTTGTGTATTTACAAATAATCAACTTAAAACTCCATTTTAAATTTCGATGAATTAAAAATGTATGATTAAGAAGAATTGTGGCTTACACACGAAATACTCTAAAATGCTTTGCAATTGGGTTTCTGATACCTATTGGACATTCCTGGATCTCTTCTTGAGTCAATTCTTTTATAGTGCCGGTTTCCATATTAATTTTCGCCCTTTTGCCTCTCGCTTTACTATGTAAATATATTCCACGAAAAGTCTTATGGTTGATCTTTATGTCCAATATTGCGAAGACATCACCATTTGGGGTTGATAATACTATTTGTTCTTCAATTGGCATAGGACTAAGAACATGATTTCTGCTTTTCATTACAATTAGGTTATCTGGTGGAAAAGCATATATTCGAAGTTCGAATGTCCGATGTAGATTGTTGTGGGGAATTAGTCGAACAAATCTAAGTTCTTCAACTGCGTATCCAAGAATCAAGGAAGAAGGATCCCTGGTCCTGGTAGGGGTCCTGCTCCTGGAAAGAAGGGAAGGCTCGGCAAGAGGTGGAGACCTGGAAGAAGCATGAGGTCCATCAGCAGAAAAAGAACTTCCAGCAGAATGTCTTTCAGGAGAAGCAGAAGGTCTTGAACGAGGGACTTTAGGAATAGGTTCACCATTGGGCACACTTTTAAACTCTGAACTTAATTCTGCAACACGAAACAGAGGATGATATTTTTAATAAAATTCACACTTATATATTGGTATATCCAATGTGATTGTAATTGTCTATATAGATGTCAAAATAGTTATAAACTGTTAAAAACTGTTAAACGTAGTCTTCTCTAATTCTGCTTGTCATAAAACTATCTATGAGGTTATGTCCCACATTTCACGTAGCGTTCTTCGTTACCTCGATATTCGGATTTCTCACAAACAATCCTAGAGGAATTCATTATAATTCTATTTTCTATCGTACAGTTTTAAATGCTAGAAAATTATATAAATTTTAAATTTATTTATAAAAGAGCAGATTGATATCTAATACGATAACATTTATCCACAAAATTCTTATTTTGTACTTTTCACATATTACCCATATCATATAATACATATTTTATTTGAAGAGATGTAAAAAGCTCCAGCAACACAAATAATTAATAAAAAAGTGTCAGGAGATCCTTCTAAAAAATCAATACCTTTTCCTCACATTACTCGTCTCCTCACCGAGTGAAGTACGCCTATCCCGAAAGTGAAATGGCTTAATAGTATAATAATAATATTCACCAATAGAATCGACAATGGCTGCCAGAAATAGGACAAGAGTGAAAGGAAACATCTTCTTTTCTAATTATAAGAAAAACTGGTTGATATCAAAACGAAAACTCCAATAGCAAGAGTAACTAGTTAAGATTCCATTGCTTGATTAGCTCACGTTATCTATATTACATTCGTTATTTTGAGATATTTACATTTGATAAGAGTTTATTTGGAAAAAATGTGGCTACGAATATAATTAAAACTGATTGTACAGTTAGAAAAATTGTACAATCAGTTTTATTTATATTCGTTAGAAACATGGGTTTCATCCTGAGAAATTTTAAAATTGATTATTTATAAATTAAAAAATCTAACGGGCAAAATGATATTTTGCTCACTCAGATAGATAAGGCAAAATTTAATATTTCCAATCTTTAATGCCTTTGAAATCAGATGTCACTGAACTTCAAAGACTGTAGAGAGGAATTTAAAAGTCCTGAATAAACATATGAAAAATGTATTTTTAACTTTAGAGCAATCGGGCAGGAATAAAGAGGCGATCATCTAAGGGTTTCCTCCATCTCCACAAGAAAAACTATTTGAGATTGTGGAATCTATCTGCAAATTATTGCAATCAAAGTTAAATAAGTCACACAGTGATAAGCTATCCTAACTTTCCTTAAATAGCAATAATAGCTCGAACTAAAATCGATTATGTTCATCCAGACTGAGAAACAACCTGATCTCAGGTAAGTACGTTCAGAAAACCTCATTAGCATGACCTAAATCAATGACTGATTGACAATTGATGATATTTAAATCAACAAAAATCACCCACAGAAACTTTAAAATCTTCTGAGAAAGATGGACTGGCTTATGCACTTTTCCAAAATGTTGCGAAACCAATCAAGGTGCCGATTTTCGATAACTTGGATTGTCTAGAAGACTTTTTGGCTTGTGCTCTTCTTCAGTTTCTGCATGCCGACTATTAGAATATTCTTGCAGTATCCGCGTCGTGGCTGCAACTAAACATTCCTGATTCAGCAATAGTTATCAATGGATAGTAACAATGTGGATAAAGAACAATGTGGTGAGAAGTGTTAAGGTTGCCATCAATATTAAGAAGAGATTGAAATTTTAAATCGGTAATAGAAAAATGGGAATTGTGTAGCTCGACTCGTACGGACCGTATCTCTATAGGTCTCTATCTAATTTTGGCTGACCTAAAGAAATCTCGACTTAATATTTTCGCGGTATATAAAGTCAAAGTGGTTTCAATGACAACGTAATTAAGACTGGGATTTCAGGCCGAAAGATATTATCCACTCTCTCTTGTTCTTTTTGTACAAAGCAGGTTATTGATGTTTCAACACGATCAATTGCAATCCTAGATCATCTGTTTGTTAGGATAAACCTCCACATCAGCGACTCAAGTGTTATTGTATTATCAAGAAAGTTTTATCGATACCCGATCTACTTTAACATTAATTTGGGGTCAAAAGATATATCAGGAATTTTCCGAGTGGGTAGGGATTCAAAGTAAGTCGATCAGCAGTCATTCAGTGATGCAGCGAACGTAACAAACGGATTCTGTGAAAAACTTCTCCAGCGCAAGAAATAGGGCTCGCTGTAAATGGCGTGAGACTAACTCATTTTCGGATAAAAGCTGCTCCAAAACATGTTTGAGAAAAACATGTTTGAGCGGGGGTATGGCACAGACAGTAACAATGTTCATAGTGTAATCATAATCATCTAAGAGCGCGACATATGGTTAATGATCTTCGAGACACGTTATCCACTGATACAATACGTTCGGTAAAAAGTGAAATGACTAGTGAATAAATTTGTTTAATTGATTGTGCCAATTTTAGTTATAATGTCAAAGGTTGATTTGAAGTTATTTCTTAGAAGGATAGGTTGGAAAACAGATTGAGCAGAACCTCTGCATTTTGTATTGTAATTTTTCAGCTTATTTTGGTGTATTAAATTTTATATAAACCGGGTTCATAATAAAAAACTTTTATTATTATTGAATCACATATTTAGCAGTATATAAATTTAGTCCCAAACAAAAGCATCGTCCTATATTGTAAAAGATTTTATTAAATTTTACATAATGTCAATGAATCAACTGAAATTCAGGAGATTTTAGTGGTTTAAAAAAATATTTTGCACTCTTTCAAGGGATTAAGAGGAGTTGTTCTGAACCTCATATACAGTCCAAAAATCTTTTTAGCAACAGTGACAAGCTAGTTGTAAACTTCGTTTTTTTATGCGTTTCAACAAATATTGTATTTTAGACACATTACGAATCTTAATAATCAGATTAACACGAGGATTTAATTATACTCGAAATATGATATACATATACAATAAAACTGTGCTTACGTCGCAAAATTATATGAGTTTTTGAATATTAAATTATACTAATTACACACATATGGTTGTTAATATTATATGTTAATTTAAATAAAATGTTCAAGGTTGAAAATTAGTTATAAATTATCATTTTTCTAGTTCAATCCGTACGAATCTAACGAATTTGACATCTCGAGCAAATATGGATACCTTTATTACAAAAAAAGAACAACAATCCTTTAATCAAATACTTAAATTTTTAACCAAGCAGATGAATTTTCAACTTTTATGAGAAATCTTCAACCAACAAAATATATTCTCAACCATATAGTTGAATTTAAAATTTAAAAAAATAAATTGGCCTCTTTTTTCCTATGCATCAGTCATCCAGAGAAAATTTTCAAAGCGAATTTATAGTGTGGAGAATTGTGGTTTACACACGAAATACATCAAAATTCTTTGCGATTGGTTTTTGGGCACCTATTGGACATTCAGCAGCTTCTGCCGGAGTCAATTCTTCAAAAGCGCCGGTGTACATGTTAATTTTTGCCCGTTTTCCTTGCGCAGTAATATGTAAATATATTCCACGCAAATACGTATTGTAGATAGTTGTCTCCAATATTGCAAAGACATCACCATTTCGGGTTGATACTACACGCTGTTCTTCGACTGGAATGAGCTTAAAAGTATTGCGTTTGTTTTTCAATAGAATTGGTTTTTCGCGAGGAAAAGCATACTTTCGAAGTTCAAATATCCGGTTCCGATTGTTGTGGGGAATAAGTCGAACAAATCTGAGTTCTTCAACTGTGAATCCAAGTATCAGAGATGAACTCTCCCTGGCAGGAGGAGACCTTATCCTGGAACGAGACCTGGTCCTGGAACGAAGAGAAGGTTCAGCAAGAGGTGGCATCGTGGCCGAAGTATGAGGTCTTTCAGGAGACACCGACCTTCGAGGAGAACGTCTGTCAGAAGAAGGTGCAGAAGGTTCGCAACTAGGAATACCAGAAATAGGTTCGCCATTAGGCAAGCAGTCGAACTGTGAAGTTAATTCTTCCAACAGAAACAGTGCATTAAATTTTTATTAAAAAGAGCAATCGTATGTTGGTATAATACAAATTGTGAATTTAGTCGTAATTTAGAAAATATTTTTCAGCTGTTCACAGTGATGTTATTCAATTTACGCATAATTTCTCGATTAAGGAAATGTGCCGTAGGGACAATATGAGAAAAACCTGTGATTTTCGTTAATCCTAGTGTCCTAAGGTTTTTTAACCCGCAGAATACCAGTCTTTATTAAAAACTTGGAAACCCAAAATGACGACCGAATATGGCGAATTAAAAAATTAAAGAATATAGAACTTTATACTTTCAAGAATTTTTCATCCCTACATTTTTCACGAATTTGTAATCTATAACCCCAAAAAGTTCAAAGCACAAATTGTCGTGAGAACTGAAACAACGACACGTAAGATACATACAGTTGACGTTATATGGCGTCAATGCTTCCCGGGACACGGCTAAAATTAAATATATCATTTTAAGTAAATTTTTTGTTGTTGCTTGTTTTAGCTTAAATTTTATTATTATAATCACCAATAGAATCGAGGATGAACGCCAAGGATGAGACCAGAATCCAGAAGTTCATCATTTTTTCTTATTAGTGAAGAAATTGATTAATATTATAACAAAGAATTTGGTCAACAGCGTTACTCATGAATGTTCTACCATCTCATTAGCTTATATAATCTTTTCTAGAGTCATTATCTATTACATAACAGGATCCAACCTTGTACTCCTTAGATATTTGTATTTGAAAAGAATAAGCTTTAAGCAAAAAAAATTAGTTACAGATTTAATTATAAGTGATTCACCCATTTATTTAACTTTTGATGCCTGCTAGTAAACTTATACAGGGTGTCAGAAAAGTCCTGGAACGGCTGCACATTTTCTTCTGTAACATATTTTATAGGGAGTTCAAGGTCATTATTGGAGTATCTTCAAACTAGGAATTCGATGGTGACCTTTATTTTGATCTTGACGATGACCTTCAAGGTATTCTTAAGGTCAAGTTTTAAAAAATTGAAACCCCCTTTTTACACCGTCAATCGATAGAGTGAAAAATTTTATGTTCAAATATTAACTCAGGTCATAGGTACATAGTGAACTTGCAGGTCACTTTCAGGTTATTTCAACTTAAACCATATCTGCCTACATCTGGCTAAGGGCAAATTGGACTTATGGCTTGATTACATATTCGAGCGTAAAATTTGCAGCTCCGTCGGTTGTCCTTGTGAAAAGGGGATTTTCATTCAAAAACAGTTGACCTTAAAAAAACATTGAAGGTCAGTCTAAGCTAATTTAAGCTTAAACAAGGTCTGCATACCTCTGGGAATATAAGCTTTTCAAAGTGTTTTGTTCTAAGTAAAGTTAGTAACGGTAGTTAGGCGTATTGAGTGATGGCATCAAGCACGATCTTAAAGATGACCTCCACGGTCACTTCAAGACTATCCTCAGAGGCATGCATGCCCGTTTTAAGTTTAAATGGCCTTAAGTGACCTTGAATGTTTTTTTCGAAGTCAATTAAAAAAAGGAAACCTCCTTTTTTATATTAGCAATCAATGGAACTGTACATTTTACATCCAATTGGACCTTGTCCCATAGCTATGTAAACCTTATTGAAGTTTAAATGAATTAAGAGTGACCTTCAATTTTAAGATATACCTACCACCTTGGTTCATATTTGAACGTAAAATTCTTACTTTGTCAATAGCCGATGTAAAAAAAGATGGTTTCCATTTTTTTAAAAGTTGACCTTAAAAAACCCTTGAGTGTTATCGTTAAGGTCAAAATGAAGGTCAAATCTGAAATTCCCTGAAAAATATCTTACCTGAGGAAATATTTAGCCGTCGCGAGCCTTTTTCACACACTGTATTTCAAAATACATGGTTCTATTTAACTCATTTGTGACATCGATAACTTGCTGCAACTTTTAGTTCGAACTAGCGTGTAGCCCAGTGAGCACAAAACTATGAAAATCTTACAAACGTCCTTGGGACATTTTTAGGAAGTCCCATGTCAGCCCAAATCAACGTCTCTAAGACGCTTAAGGTTCTACATACGACCTAAAGACGTCTCAAATACATGGATAATTGGGACATTATTATAAGCTGTTTGAAACGTAAATCTCTAATTCTGCTTGTCATAAAAAACTTGTGGTTATATTACACATTTCACGTGGAGTTTCTCGTTTCCTAGATATTTGCATTTCCACGAAAAATGCTACAAGCTTTAAAACCACTTGGACTAAGAATGTAAACCTCACTCAAATAAATAATGAACTTCATTTTTCTTATTTTCGATTTCATTAAAATGCACCGTTATATCGTGATAATTTTAACTCCATTTTTTTATAACATTAATTTTATTCTAATTTTTACTATTATATCCAGCAATAGATTCGAAGATAGTCGCCAAGGATAACACTAGAGTTCTAAAAATCCTCATATTTTTTAATTATGGTAGAAAGTAATTAATTTAATAATGAAAAATCTAATGAATAGCGTAACTAATGAATGTTCCACTGCTTCATTATCGTGTATGATCGATATTTCAGTCTTCATCTCTTAAATTAAAGGACTTTACTTTTTTATATCTCCGATATTTATAATTGATAAGAGTCAGTTTCAAAGAAAAAAAATTTTTTGAAACGAAAGTGTTGTCCTCTATTTCATAACATTTATTTGTTTTATTTATTTATTTTTCATGTAATGTGCATATACAGGTTCTTCGTCAATTATAATAATACAATTAAAAAGATTCTATTGATAAAAATAAACGTTTCCAAATAATTACAACTGATTAAAATAGTTAGTCTGCTACCAGAAACAAATGAGGTTCAAATAAATCCTTACATTTTCGACCTTGTCTATTTGATTCAGCTTTAGTAGTTTTAGAAACATGAAGGTGACACGTAGTTTTATTTGGTATTTCTTGACTCAAATAAATTAAAACTATTTCTATTTTCTTCTATTTTCCTCACATTATACACTACAACTATATACACATTGAATATTCCTAATTTATATACTTAAATGTCAGATGAATTTTTGATATTTTAAGTAAGTCAAAAGATTTTTTTAAGTTCCTAAAATGAACCGTCAGAAAGAAATGAAACCTCATCCCCCTGTCCACTAGCTACCCTCAACAAGTATCCAAATCGAAATTAGAACGTGGAGCATCGTGGTTTACACACGAAATATAAAAAAATTCTTCTTAAGTGGGTTTCTGACACCTATTGGACATTCCGCATTTTCTTTGAGAGATAATTCTTCAAAAGCACAGCTATCCATGTTAATCTTCGCTCGCTTTCCGTTCGCAGTAACATGCAAATATATTCCACGCAAAAACTTATTGTTGGTACTCATGTTCACTATTGCAAAAACGTCACCATTTGGGGTTGACAATACTATTTGTTCTTCAACTGGTATGGGTCTAAAAACATTAAGCTTGCCTTTTAACAGAAGTGGTTTATCGCGAGGAAAAGTATATTTCCGTATTTCGAATATTCGTTTTCGATTTTTGTAGGGAATTAGTCGAACAGATCCGAGTTCTTCAACTGCAAATCCCAGTATCCGAGAAGAAGCATCAGGAGGAGTTCTGGACCAGACATGAAGAGACGGCTCGGAAAGAGGTGGAGAACTGGTAGAAGCATAATTTCTGGCAGGAGAAGTCGACCTTCGCGGAGAATGTCTATCATAAGAAGAAGCAGAAGGATCTTTACGAGGAATGCCAGGAATAGGGTCGCCGTTGGGCAAACAGTCGAACTGTGAACTTAATTCTGAAAGAAGAAAGACTGAACTAAATATTATTTCCTCGTGAGTAAGTGAAATACGTGGGGTCGCAGGATGAAAATAACCTAGATTTTCGTAAATCCGGATTTTCTAATTCACGCAATATCAACGATTAGTCGAAATTTGAAAATCCAAAGTGGCTGATCCAATATGGCGACTTCAAAATGAAGAAATGTAGAACTTGTTAGATTCTTACGAAAGTTCCTATTTTAGAGTTTCTCAGGCCTAAGAGTTTATAATATATCAGTTTATATCCATAGAAATAAGACGTGCACAGTTAATAAGCTTTAAAAAATGTGCTCTAAATTACACATCCATAATTTCAAGTTAATTTCTTTGTGCTACGCTTATTTGATTCTAAATTATGTTATTATATTCACCAGTAAAATCGAGGATAACCGCCAAGGATAAGAGCAGAGTCCAGAAAATCTTCATCTTTTTTTATTAAAGGGTACACTGATTAATTTGTTAAAAAAGAATTTGATCAACAGCGTAATGCATTAATGTTCTACTGACTCATTAGGTTAAATGATATATGAAATAGACGTTATCTCTTATATTGAATGACTTAACCTTGTACTTCTGACATATTTATATTTGATAAGAGTGAGTTTCAAGAAATAAAATGTAGTTAAATAGTATATAATTGGATTTTATAGAATGTCAGTCACCTTGCTGAAGTGAAGGAGATTTTAAAGGATTTAAAGATATTTTATAGTTTTTTTAGCAGGATTTTAAATTAAATTAAATTTAAGTTGTAAGAATTTAATAAACAAGCATATTGTTTTTCGTAATATTGTAATGACTTTAAAGAAATAATTCATGAATAGAATTGTAAAATTCATTTATATGGTTGATGTGAAGAATGCTTGAAAATAAAACTAAGAATCTAATGATTAAATTTGGACAACCATTATGCAATGTTTCTATTGCAATCTGGAAAACATAACTTTTTTCTCCTAAAAAAGAAAAGTAAAAAATTTTCTTTGCTTCTAGAGAAAAATAAGAAAAGAGGATATTTAATTTTCAGGAATTTTATTTTTTGGTTCTTATTTTTTTTTCAAGAAGTAAAGTGAATTTTGGTCTTTTATTTTTTAAAAGAAAAAAGTTTTTAGTTTTTTTCAGATTGCAATAGGAACATTTTATGGTGGTTATTCAAATTTGGTTATTACATTTTTGGTGGTATTTTCATGAATTGTCGATCATAATTGTTAATCAGTAAGGAACTAGGTAGTTGCCTCAATAAAATTAAAGATTTTAACCATCTGAATGAATTTCATAATTCTATTCTTTAATTCTTTCTTAAAAACCATTACCATCTTACGAAAAACAATAAACTTGTTTATTATATTCTTACAATTAAAATTTCATAAATTAATTTTATTGTGCTAGTTTCTACTTTCTTAATACATTCGAAATATT
>NC_046658.1:162283426-162341043 GCF_010883055.1 Belonocnema kinseyi | reverse complement strand
AAATTGGTGCTCTTTTCTTCCAATTTACGATATACTATGTTAATAGGCACTTGTCGACAGTGACTTTTGGAGCCAACTTTATGGGAGCAGGATGTTTTCCTATTGTGCTCTCGTAACTACTAATATGCTTTTTTAAACACATAACCTTTATTTTTAGCCAGTTTTTGAATTTTTAAATTTTAGTAGTCAAAGATCACAACAAAAAATCTCTTTGGACAATAGAAAGTATGGTAATTATTATTAATTATTATTGAATCCTAATAAATAATTCGTTTTGATATTTAACTTTTAACCAACATTAATTTCTTTTTTATAAAAAAAAATCGTATACGTAATTTCTAAATATGCTAATATGTAATATAGGCTGTCTTGGTCTGAAGTACTGAAATAATAACACATTTATTTAATGTAATGAAGCTTAACCTGCCAATTAAAATTGTTTTGAAAATAGAGATTATTGTTTGGTTCTCAATACCCAAACTCCAATTTAACTTTAAAAATCAATATTCAATTTGAATTAACAGTTGATTTTTAAACGTGTTATATACAAAATGAAAAATTTCAGAAGCTCAAAAATGCTTTGTAATTGCGTTTCTGATACCTATTGGACATTCCTCGATCTCTTTTTGAATCAATTTTTCAATAACGCAATGCTTCCATATTAATTTTGGCCCGCGTTGCCCCACTAAGTTTGTAAATATATTCCACGAAAAATCTGATGGTTATAAATTCAAAATTCAACACAAAGTCTCAAATTTGATACGTTATTCGAATTTTTTTTTGTTCGGGATATATCTCATTAAGAAAGATTAGGACAAATTATTTTGGGTCTTATGACGTGGATTTATAATTAATTAAACATTACGCTTGCCTTTCAATGAAACTGGTTTATCGAGAGAAAAAGTATATCGTGGAAGTCCGAATATTCGGTTTAGATTGTTGTGGGAAATTAGAGGTGCAGATCCGAGTTCTTCAGCTTCAAATTCAAGTATTTGAGAATTAGGATTCCTGGCAGGAGGAGAACTGGAGCTGTCAAGAGGAAACCTGGATCTGAGACGAAGAGAAGGCTTGGAAAAAGATGAGAACCCGGAAGAAGCATGAGATCCGGCAGAAGAAAAAGACCTTTAGTAGAATCTCTATCAGAAGAAGAAGAAGAAGATAGACTCTCATTAGGCGGGCGATTGATTCTCTTACATTCTAAACTTAATTCTACAATGGGAAAGAGAGGATTATATTTTTCTCAAAAAGCACAATTGTATATTTGTATATTATGAGTTGCGAATGAATACATGCATATTTTACATTCCTCCATATTGTCTTTACTTTATGCCTTAGCTCTCTATACTCATGGTTCTTGGTTGTATTTGTTGCCTGCAAATTCCGGGTACTGTAATGATCTGTCTGGATAATAGCATTTTAGTATAAAGTGTAATTGTTGTTTTATAAAACGGTCACTGAAATGTATTTATAGGACCACATCCATTCTGTTTAGATTCCAAGGTTTAGGGCAAGTTGTTGATGTACTATGCCCACCCCATCATTATGTCTGCGTATTTTCTCTATGGTTCATTACGCGACGTTTATATAACGTATTGTGGTGCTCATTCTGGAAGTTTTTTTGTCTTGAATCCGTTTCTTACCCTGTCATATTTTCTGCCCTGATATTTAAGATCTCCTCTAGATATACATTCAATGTAAATGCAATCGATATCCATTTCTCAGATGGTTGTTTTCAAGCGCATGCACTCATTTTAAATGAACAGTCAAATATGACTGAATACAGCGATTTTTAAATTCTAATTTGAACATTTAAAATCCAATTACTTAAATATTGAATATTATAAAAGCAACTAATATGTAAACAGGGTTTGAAATAGCATAAAACATTTTATTATTGAAAAGATCTAGAATCGTTTTGCAAAATCTATTATTGGTCACTTAATACTTGTAGTTCAGTTCAATTAAAAATCAATTTATATTGACAGTTGATAAACTTGAGACGTGTTTTATACAAAATTAACTTAGCTTAAAAAATTAACTACAATTCCATATTTTTAAAGTAAAAGAGTTTAGAATGACGTATTTTGAACTAAATGATTTAAAAAAAAAAAATAACAAGTAAACTAAACATTAATAAAAATACTCATATCAAAGTTGTTTCAAGTCGGATTGTATTACACCATATGTACGAAAAAGAAATTCATTGTCATTTCCCTGGCCATCAAATAGCTTAAAAATTTTTCCAAATCTTATGTACAGTGTGAAGAATCGCGATTTACACTCAAAATACCGAAAAATGTCTTGTAACTGGTTTCTTGAAACCTATTGTACATTCTGCAGCTTCTTCTCTAGTCAATTTTTCAAAAGCGCCGCTGTACATATTAAATTTCGCCCGTTTTCCCTTCGCACCAACATTCAAATATATTCCACTCAAAAACGTATTGACCTTAGTTATCTCCGATACTGCAAAGACGTCACCAACTGGGTTTGATACTATAATTTGTTTTTTGAATGTCATGGGCTTAAAAATATAGTTGCTGTCTTTTAATAGAATTTGTGTATCGGGAGGAAAAGCATATTTTCGAAGTTTAAATATTCGGTTTTGATTCTTGTGGGGAATTAGTCGAACAGATCTGAGTTTTCCAACTGAACATCCAAGTATCAGAGACGAAATATCCTTAGCAGGAGAAAACCTGATCCTGGCAGGAGCAGACCAGGCCCTAGCAGGAGGAGATATAGACCAGATACGAAGAGACGCCTCAGCAAGAGGCGAAAAGCTGGCAGAAGCGTAAGGTCTGGCAGGAGAAAAATAACTTCCGGGAGAATGTCTGTTAGAAGAAGAGGCAGAAGGTTCGAAACAAAGAATACCAGGAAATGATTCGTCATTGGGCAAACAGTCGAACTGTGAAGTTAATTCTGAAAAGAAACAATGAATTAGATTTTTCTTTAATTGAGAAATCGTTTTCTGGTGTAACTTGAATTGTGAATTGGGTTGTAATTTAAAAAGTAGTTGTCTGCAATTACAACTATCAGGAATAAAGTCTGGAATCAGATCTGGGCGTTTGATGATCAGAAAATAAGAGAATTTGATGGTGAAATTACTTCTAAAAAAGGCGAGAAAAATAGAGATGGAAGAGAAATCGGAGATTTACGAGAAACATTGGCAGCTGAGAAAGCTAAGAACGAAGCAGGTTTGAAAAATGCTGAAGAATTTTATAAGGAACTGAAGCTTCTGAAAAGCTAATGTTGAAAAGTTGAGATCTGCCGATGATCAGTTCCGGGCAAAAATATATGATTTGAAGAAACAATTAGGATTAAGTAAATATTAAATTAATGAAAGCTAAGAAGAACATTTCGTCTTTGAAATATGATAATAAGATAATAAGATTCAGGTTTAAGAAAAAAATCCGGTTACAAATTTACATACAACTGATTTTTATACAAAATATTTAAATAGTGTCTACTATAACAGCCAATTTAAAGCTACTTATTATTATTTTTATGAGTCTGGGTTAAATCTGATTGTCTTTTATTATTTAACGATGTAGTTTAAGCTTTAATTGAATAATTACGAATTTTCAACGAAAAGAAATGAATTTACAACAAAAAATGTAGTAGTTCGTATTTTATCGAAGGAGAGATTTTTATTTAAAATCAAACACAGTTAATTTGATATAAAAAATTCGAATTTTTTTTACAAAATCTTGATATTGTCATAAAAAGAAGACTTTTTTGTGAATTTAGAAAAAAATTCGAATCAAAAAGGCGAGCTTAATACAAACATTTGAATTTTTAACCAAATCATTGATTTTTAAAAAAAAAGATGAATTTACAACAAAAAATATTAGTTTTCTAAGATTTTTAAATTATGAAGATTAATTTCCAGCTCAAAATGGAAATGTTAGATTTTTATTTAAAATAATTAATTTTTAATAAAATGGTTCAATTTTATGGTGGAAAATTTCCTTTTAATACAAAAAAGTAGTTTCAACAAAATACATACATTAAAAAAAAAAACTTGAATTTCAGAATGAGATTAATTTATTTCCAGAAAATATGAAATTTCCACAAACACAGAGAAACAACTGGTTACATTCAAAAATTAATCGAAAATTAACTTATACCATTAACAAAGGAAAGTTGGAAGAAAGGAGTCGAATTTTAAATCGAAGAGATGAATTTTTCTACTAAATTTATAATTATTGAACCAGAAAAATTATTTTTTACAAAATAGTTCCACTTTTGACGAAGGAGTTTAATTATCCACAACAAATTTAATGAGTGATATTTCCACAACACAAAAATTTCTATCGAAAAGCGCGAATTTTCTACTAGACTGTTGAATTTTTAGGCTAAAAGATATTACTTTTTTACCAAAAATGAAATAGGTTAATTTCAATTCAAAAAAGGATTTTTATTTTTTAGAAACAAATTCTCTACAAAATAATTGAATTTATCAACCCGAAAATGTCAATCATTTCACAAAATAGTTTAGTTTTCTAGGAAATCATTGCATTTTTAAGTTAATGTGATCAATTTTATGCCAAGAATTGGAATTTTAAAGAAAATACATGAATTTTCAAGTGGAAGAAAAGATTTTTTAATCTAAAATATCATATGTCAACCAAAAATGAAATAGCTACATTTTCAATTAAAAAAAAAAATAATAAATTCTCAAACAAAAAAATTGAAAATATCGGCTTTGAACAAAAAATAGAATAGTCACATTTTAAATTTTAAAAATAAATAAAAAATAACATTTTTTTAAATAGTTAAATTTCCTACTGCAGAAATGAAGTTCAACAAAAACGTTTCATTTCTAATAAAAGGGGCGAATTTTCGAACAAAAAGATTGATTTTCTATCACACATGACAAATTTTAAATAAATACATGGATTTTCAACAGGAGAAGATCAACTTTCAATTTAAAATATAATTTTTCGATCATAAATGGAATAGTTGCATTTTCAAGTTAAAACAATTTTTATCGAAAAAAAAATTACACAAATACTTAAATTTTCAACTAAAGAAATACATTTTTAAATAGAATAATACATCTTAAAAAAATATTAAATTGCAAAGAAAGAATTCCAATACTCAATTAAATAATTTGATTAAAAATGAAAATTCTGAAACAAACAAAAAAACAGATTTCGAACACAATATTTAAATGTTTAACCGAAGAAATTAATTTTTAACCAAATAATTGTTTTTTATTACAACAGAAAATTTTAATTAAAAATAGAAATTCTTAACAAAAAAGGGAATTGTTGCATTTTCAAATAAATAAACTATTAACACCAAAATACTTAATTTTTAACCAAATAAATGTATCTTTGAACAGAATGATAAATTTTTAAAAATATACCTGGATTTGCAACTAGAAAATATGCATTTTCAAACAAATAGTTGCTTTTTTATATGAAAATACGAATTTTCAAATAAATACATGAAATTTACACGCGAAGAGATCAGTTTTCAAATAGAAATATCAATTTTCAATGAAAAATAGAATACTTACATCTTCAATTTAAAAAATGTATTAACCAAAAAAAAACAAGTTTTTATCAAAATAATTGCATTTTTAAAAACAACAAAATTTTAATTGAATGATTCATCTTTAAAATGAGAAAAATGATTTGCAAAAAAGTTCCAATATTCAAATAAATAGTTGAGTTTTCAATCACAAAGATAATTTTTTGACACAGCAGACAAGCTTTCAATATAATAAATGATTTTTTAACTAGAAAAAATTCAATTTTAATTTCTAAAATCAATTTTCTAGTAGAAATATATATTATCAACCAAAAATAAAATAGTTAGATTTTTATTAAAAAAATAAATGTTAAAAAAATATTTTTAACTAAATACATGAATTTTCAACAATAATAGATTAATCTTCAATAAGAAATATCAATTTAAAAAATGGAATACTTACATTTTCAAGTGGAAAAGTTGTTGAAGACATTTTTTTAAAAAATATTTTAATTTTCAAGCAGACAAGTTCAGTTTTAAACATTATTTATTAATTAAAAATATCAGTTTTCAATCAAAAATGAAATAGTTATATTTTGATTAAAAAAACAAATTCGCAAAAGAAAAAAAAAATAATTTCGAACGAGAGCTAAATTTTCCACCAAGGGAATGAATCTTTAAGTGAATATATTAATTTCTAACGAAAAGACATTAATTTTCAACTAAAAATCTTAATTTAAAAAAATGGAATTATTACATTTTCAGAAAAAAAATTCTAAACAGAAAATAAATTTTTTTGAACAGAATAGTAAAATTTTCAAATATTTAAATTTGTAAGAAAATATTTAAATTTTTAAGGAATAAAATAATTGTTTAAATAGGAATATAAATCTTTTTAAAAAACTAATAAATAACAAAGCGAATTCCAACATTGATTAAATAGTTAAATTTTTAATCAAAAAGAGGAATTTTGACCAAATACATTAAGTTTCTATCAAATGGTTGCATTTTTATACAAGGATTTTTAATAAGCATTTCAACTTTCGAAAAACTAATTAGACTTTTGACCAAAAAAGATTACCCTGTAAAAAATAGTTGCATTTTAAACAATACAATCAAATTTTCAAGCAAATAGTTGAATTGTTAATTAACCTAGATAAACTAAATCAAAAAGAATTTAAATCTAAAGAATAAAAGTTTACATAAACATTGAAGTTTATTCTAAATGGCTTTGAAATATTTGGTTACAGAATCGAAATTTTTGCATGAATGTTGATATTTGAAAGTTTTAAATTATAATCTACACAGGTAAAATAGTAAATTCCTAAGTTTATCGACCTTCGATAATTATTTCAATTTATGTGTTTTTACTATTGCTTTCAATAAAATCTCTGACCATTCACATCTATTTGACAATACCTATGCTATTTAATACGTCAGATATCCAAAGATTAAGTAAAATTACTAATATTTCATAATAAATTATTATTTTGCTGAATGGGTAAAATTGATTAAATTCATTTTCATAAACGTATTTAATTTAGGTAAAAGATAACTGATTTGCTTAATAAACCACGTAAAATGTATGTCAGTATTATACCCCCGTGCTATAAAATACAATTGAAAGTTCAAAAAGCAAAACTGAACGAGCGCTCGAGCAGTGTCTAGGAGTGGGGATGCCGCACAGAAAACGCGAAGAAAGTGAGAAAGGGAGGGAATGATCCCCACTCCTGGCTACAGCTCGAGCGCTCGTTCGGTTCTGTTTTTCGAGCCTTCAGTTTATGTATTTTTCTGAGTGTAATTAATTTAGGTGAGTCATAACTGACTTTCTCAATATACGACGTAAAATGGATTTCACTCATTTTTCTACATTTGTCATGCAGTCACAGATCTTATACTTAATTATTATGTCCATTCGATTTGAGCCGATATAATTTTGATATATTGTAGTAAATAAATGACAAACTAGTATCAGTCCGTAGCGCCACCGCAGTCCTACAAAGTACAATTAAAGACTCGGAAAGCAAAACGAAACGAGCACTCGAGCAGGAGCTTGGAGCGGGGATGCAGCGCAGAAAACGCGACGAAAGAGAGAAAGGGAGGGCATCAGCCCCACTCCTGGATACTGCTCGAGCGCTCGTTTCGTTTTGATTTCCGAATCTTTTCAGCCGATTTAATTGTACAAAAAATATAATAAATCAGTTCAATCCTTTTAGCGACATCTGTAGTATTTTTTGCAACAAAAAATCCCTAGTTTGGGTATCCTGAGAGGTACTGGATATTTTGTTTATGCTTTTCTGCATAAACTGATAGTTTGGTAATCCCTTAAATCCCTTTAATGAAATTCGTAAACAACTTCATTGAAAAAGACCGACCGCCCCTGAAAAGTCTCCAGGTGCGTTTAACGCGATTATTATGAAAATCGGATTTAGCCCATTGTGTCTGAAAAGGGATGACACCGAGAAATCTACTCTGCCCTTTAAGCTACTTTCTTAGCAATGCATACCACAAGCATGAAAGAAAAATTTTCGTTTTGTTCCCTTTCCGCTCTTATTCTCTATATAGCAAATGTAATGAATCGATTTTTCAGGTACAGCAGTATGTCATGTCACAGCCAATTACCTTATACTTCACTGGATTTTATAGACTGTTTCAACATAATTCTATTTTTTTTAATAAATAGAAATTCTTATAATAAATTATTTAATTTCTTTTCAGTGCATTTTAATAAGTGCTGGTATCAAAAACAAATGTGACAGGAAAGCTGATATCTCTCTTATATTTAAATGAGAACTCTCTAAATCTGAATTATTGAAAAATTAATAATTTGTAGTAGTTTTTTAGTAATTGTACTAACCAGCTACCTGAATTTTTAGATTTACAACGTTTTCATTTTTCTTTAAAGTGCAATCTAAAATTCGATAAAAAATATTTATACAAGTAACCTAATATTACTGTATTTAACACTTTTTTGAAGAATTCGTTTATTTCTTCATTGTTGAAAATTCAATTCATATTTGAAAGCCGTCTTTGTTGGTTAAATGTAGCTGTTTTCGAATAAAAATTCAAATAATTTTTTATTACTATATTAACTTCTACAGTTTTCCTTCAGTGTTGATCCTTTTTGGAATTTAAATTTTATTATTTCATTAAAGTATAAACCCTTTCGTGAAAAAATAATTTTTTGTTTAAAGGTTCATTTTCTTTGAAAATTTATCTCTTTGGTTGAAAAATGCGCGGTTTTGTTAAAAATTTTTTTTTCGCGGGACTGGAAATGAACTTTTTTCACTGAAAATTTAATTCTTATAGTTGAAACTTTGACTATTTTGTTGAAATTGGTTATTTTTTTTGTATAAATTTTTTTTTTCAAATTTAGAAATGTAATTATTCATATTAAAAAGACCATCACTTTTTTAAAAATAAATATTTCAAGTTGAAACTTACTTTTCTTTAACAAAAATTTCAACTATTTAATTTTTGATTAAAAAATTATTTGCTTAAACTGAAATTTCATCTTTTTTGTAGAAATTATTATCGTTGGTTAAAACGTCCGCTTCTTGGTTTAAAATTCAACTATCAATTTGTTTATAAACGTAGCTTAAAAAACAAGTTTTCTTCAGGTTGAAAATTAGTTCTTTTTTTCAAAACTGAAAATGTGAGTTGGTCCAATTGAATATTCCAGAATTTTAGTTTAAAATTCATTTCTTTGGTTGAACGTCCCTTTTTTTAACTGAAAATTTTACTGTTTAATTTTGTTGTTGACAGTTGATCTTTTGATCGAAAACAAATTTTTTTTAGTTCAAAATTCAACTATTTGGTTGAAAATTCAAATATTAGAATTAAATATTCGTCATTTTCTAATTAAAATTCTATCATTTTAGTTAAAAAATTTTCTTCTTTCTTAAAAATCAATCAGATTGGTTAAAAATTAATTTTTTCTCAACTGAAAATTTTCTCATTTTTTTCGCAAAAATGGATTTTTATAGTTCAAACTTCAACTATTTTGTTAAAATTTCATTTATTTTGTTAAAAAATCGTATTTTTTGACATAAAATTTATCTTTTTTTTTTAACTCATTAATTTAGTTTAACATTTATCACTTTGATGGAAAAATTTCTTTTTGTTGGTTATTCATTTTTTTTAAATAGAAAATAAAACTATTGCATTTGATAATTTGTTTTTGAAGCAAAGATATTGCCAATTACTGGTAAAATAATTTTCTGGAGAAAGGAAAAAATGTGCCTCGGCCGGATGTGGTTAAAAATTCACATACTTTGTTAAAAATTAATCTTTTTCAGTAAAAAATTAATCTCCTTTTTTGAAAGTTTATGTCTTTGACTGCAAATTATTTTTTTAATAAAAATTAATTTTTTACAGCAAATTAAACTATTATATAAATATATAAATTCTTTATTTTTTGTTAAAAATTATTTTTGTCTTTTACTGAATATACAGGTTCTCCATTTTTTATTGAAAATTCGTCTTTTTTTTAAATTTCATATTTTTTGGCTTTATTCGAAAATTCATCACTTTGATTCAACCTTAAAGTGTTTTGTTGAAAATTCAATTTTTGATTCAAAAATGTATAAATTTTGCTAAAAACTCGCCTTTGTTCATCATAAACTAAACTCTGGTTGAATTTAAGCATTTTTCTAGAAATTATCATTTTTTAAATTCTTCATTCTAGTTCAAAATGTATATTTTTGGTTGTGAAAAATATAACTATTTTGTTCAAGATTGTTTTTTTTTGTTGAATTTTTTTTCTAATTTTTCGATGAATTTTATTCTTTTTGTTGCGGGTTAGTTATTTTATTTTTCTAGATCTAAATTTTTTTGCCGGTTGAAAAATTGGTCTTTTTTGAGAGAATATAAAGCTTCTTTGTTAAAAATCTACTGTTTGGTTGAAAACGCAACTATATTCCTAAAAAATCAACTTTTTATAATAAAACATTTTTTATAATATATTCTAATTAAAAATTAATATATGTGGTAGAAAATTTAAACATTTTATTAAACATTAGTTTTTCGTTGTTGAGGATTAATTTTCTTTTTTTTTCTGGATGACATATTTTTCGTTGGTTAATTTTTTAATTTTCTAAATGAATTTTGTTGTTCTTAAAAATTGATCTTTTTTGTAGAGAATTAAGCTTATTGGGTGACAATTCTACTATTTAGATGAAAATATAATTATTTTTCTAAAAAGTCAACTTTTTTTTAAAAGTTATATTTTTTTAATAATGAATTCAAATTTGAAAAACCTTACAGCAAATTTTGTTGTTGTCAGAAAGTTTTCTCTAATATTTTTGGTTGAGAATGCATTCCGCTTGTTTAAAAATTCCACTACTTTATTGAATTTTATTTTTTTTTAAATCGCAATTATTTTGTTACAAAGTTACCCTTCTTGTTATAAATTCAACTAATTGTTTGAAAGTTTAGCTACTTTTTAAAAAATTTGTTAATTTTTTATTCGAAATTTTTTTTCAAATGAAAATTCCAATATTCTATGTTTAGTGGAAAATGTATATTTTATAAAAAATTTTTAACTTTTAGTTGAAATTTAGTTTGAAATTTCAAGTTCCTTTTTCGATGATAATTTAACTATTTATCTAAAAATTTGTTATTTTTTGGCCAAGATTTAAAATTAATTTGTTTGTTGTTGAAAACAATTTTGTTGTTAAAAATTGATATCTTCTAGTTGAAAATGCAAATTTTTTGGAGAACATTCATCTTTTTGGTTAAGAAATCTAACAATTTTGCATAAGTTAAACTATTTGTTTGGCCTGAATCAACTTATTTGTTGAAAATTCAAATGTTTTGTAGAACATTCATCTTTTTGGTTAAGCAATCCAACTTTTTCATTTGAAAATTCAACAATTTTGTAAAAATTAAATTATTTGGTTTAATATTAGCTTTTTCGTTGAAAATTCGTATTTTTGGTAGAAAATTCAATTATTTTCTAAACCAACTTCTTTTTTGAAAATTCAAAGGTTTTATAGAAAATTAATGTTTGAAATCGAAAATTCAAAAACTTGGTAGAAATTAAACTATTAGATTGTCAGTTGACTATTTAGTTGCAAATTCATATTTTTGATTATAAAATTAATTATTTTGGTAGAAAATGAAACTAGTATTACTATCTAGTAATTTTCTAGTTTAATTTCTCAACCAAATATATCAATTTCCAATTAAATAGTCAACTAACAATCTAACAGTTTAATTTCTACCAAGTTTTTGAATTTTTGATTTAAAAAAATGAATTTTCTACAAAACCTTTTAATTTTCAAAAAATATAGTTCAGATAATTGAATTAACTATTCGGTTGATAATGAAACTATTAATAAAAAGATGTAATTCTTTTATTAAAAATTCAACTTCTTTTGTTTATTCCATCCGGTTGATAATTACTTTTTTTCTGTTATTGAAAAGTAGTCTTTTTAACTACATATTAAGCTATTCTTTTTTTCTTTATAAACTAATATATTTAGTAGAAATTTTAAAAGTTCAAGAAAGTACTCTTTTTCGTCATTTATTGGTGAAACTTTATATTTTTTCATTTCCAAATTAATAAATTTGGTTAAATTTTTTTTCTGATAGTCTAAGTATTTTTTTGATAAATCATATTCTTTGTGTAGGAAATTACTCCTTTCGGTTCAAGAATAAAATTTTAGTCAAAAATGTAAATTTTTTGTGCATGGATGAATTATTTTCTTGAAAATTCATTTTTCATATTTTTCAGTAAAAATTTCATCTATTTTAGTTAAACATGCAACTGGTTACAAAATATTTTTCCTTTTGTTTAAAGTCTTAAACTTTTAAAAAATTGTAGAAAAATCATATTTATATAAACTTAAAAGCCAATTTTTTTTCGTATTAATAGCTGCGATTCATTTTTCAGTAAAAAGACGTTCGACGGATGCCTCTTGAACCATCTTTTTTGCGAGCATTCTGGAAAAAAGAAAAAGAGAGTCGCGACTGGGTGAGCTGAAGCATAGCCATTTTGTCTGCTTACTTCCACACGGAGGGACCCAATGTATGGAAGCCTCGGTGCATGTAATCGCTAATACTCTTCCTTGAGGGTAGTTCTGTGTCCAATCTCGCGTCTCTCACTCTCTCAACGATATTGTGAATGAATATCGTGAAATTTCGGCCCGAACAACTGGAAAGTAGCATTTTGTTTGAGAATTTCTCGAATTCTCGACCTCAATTACAACTCGTGATAACTCTCAGGAAAATTCTGACAAAAAAATGAAATTTACTGAAAGCAATCTTTGAAATATTATCTTCAATATAGGCGAATGAAAATAAAAAAATCTTTAAGCGTTCCTGAGTTATGACTAATAATGTCCAAGCGTATCTGAGTCGAATTTCAGTCCAGCCGACAGCGGTGATCATCGACTGAAACTTGGTAGACACGCTTGGACATTTTTAGTCATATCTTAGGAACAAGTTGAAATTTTTTAATTTTTTTGGGCTTAGATTGAAGATAGGAATTGGAGAATTAAATTCTGTGAATTTCATATGTGTAACTTTTTTTTTGACATATCTACATATAATTTTAGAAATGGAATCCAGATACTCATTTCACAACATCATAAGCATTTCAAAAAATCATATAATTGTAATAGAGATAGGTTAAAAAAAAAACTTGTATGATACAAATTATATCAAATATTCGATAACATAAAGTTCAAATAAATAATTAACTTTTGTTGTTAAATAGAGAAAAATTAAAATTGAATCCTCACGTTGTTTTATTTTATTTTTTAACTAATCAGCTGATAAGTAATTAAGTAGCTCATAAAATAAAAAGTATTAATGAATCAATTTCAGTGAATCATTCCAACTATTTTTACTGGACATTTGATTGAAAATTTGCGTTATATATAACATTTTAAGCTATTCCAGGAAACTATTATTTTCATTTAGACATTGAAATAATTTTTTGTCTACATTTTTTTAAAATTTTGGATTTTATTTCTAAAAATTTGATTTATTAGTAACTCTTCATACTAATTTCATTAAAAATTCAAACACATTTACATATAAATTTAGAAATTTAATACAGATGTACATTTCACAAAATCAGAAGGGTTTGAAAAATTATGTATTTGAAATAGGTATGTTTTAATATTGAAAAACTTTTTTAGGCAAATTATACCTGTATAAAATTATATAACCTTTAAATAAGTAATCGATTTATGTAAACTATTTTTTAAAAACTTTAATTTTAATCTTATTTAATAATTAATTATTAGATATTTCCAGAAAACGTAAGTTTTTACAGAAGTAATTTATAATTAGTTCATCATTTCATAACATAAAAGCATTAAACAATTATTTTCATTTAAAAATTCTAATAATTTTTACATTATATTATCTTCAAGTTTGAAAAATAATTCCTATATATTTAATTTTTTAATAACTTTGAATGTCTAAGTTCAAAAAAATTTATCCGTATTTACTATTAATTATTCAAATTAAATTTAGATACTCATTTAACTTAATAATCACCAGGAAAATTATATATTTGTAACAGATGTATTCCAAAGAAAAAATAAACTTTAATTTTAAAAGTAATAGCTAATAATCAACTAAATAATACATTTTGCTTACTTAATTTGGAACGTCTCAAATTTAATTTTTATGTCATTCAATTTGATGGACAAAATTAATTAGCTAAAAATTAATTAAGTAGTTCACAACATAAAAAGCCTCAAGAAATTATTTTCATTGAAAAAATCAAATCCTTTTCACTTCATTTTTTGTTATCCTTGAACTTTAATTTCTGAATACTTTTCTTTCTTTTGAAATAATTCCAGATAATTTAAGTTTTAACAGAATTTATTGATCAACATTCAATGATTTTAAAAGAAAAAGGCATTAAACAATTATTTTACAATAAAACTCAAAACAATTTTAAGCTCAAAGAAATTATTTTTATTGCAACATTCAAATAATTCACACTTTATATATTTTAAAAAATTTGAACTTGCTTTTTTTAATTTTAAATTTGATCAGGGTTCTCCTTTTAGTGTCCTGAACTGAAGGCCAAGTTCGTTAGCCAGCTATTTTGGATAAAAATTCAAAAAGTGAGCAGCTTTTGAATATTTGCGAGACTATTTTTTCAAAATTCAAGAATTCTCTGCACGGTTATTTATAGTATATAAGAAATCAAATAGTTTATCTAATAATTTTTCTATCAAATAAAAATTATGCAATGCACGAGATACGTGCCGCAAATCTTTAACAAAAGAGAATTCACAATCACCAAATTACTGTTGTCGATACTTCATGGATTCCTACAAATTCCTTGAATTTCATACATTCCGTGACATCCTGAATTCTAAGAATTTCTTGAATTCCGTAAATTCCTTGAATTCCTTTGATTCCACGAATTTCTCGAATTCCACGAATTGCACGAGACCCATAAATTCTTTAAATTTTTTGAAATTCGCAAATTCCGTAAATTTCGAACCTCCCTTAATTTCGCGAATACCTTCATTTCCATAAATTCTCCAATTTCAAAACATTCATGGAATTCAAGCAATTTATGGATAAAGATCATTCATGGAATTCATGTATTTCACTGAGTTTCTGAAATTCATGGAATTCATAAAATTCACATAATTAATGAAATCGTTGAACTCCATGAATTCCGTGAAGTCTTGGGATTCTGTAAATTTCCAAATTCCGTGAATTTCATGAATAGCGTGGATTCCGTGAATTTCTTGAATTTTATGAATTGTTTACATTCCATTAATTGTGTAAATTTCTTGAATTCTGTGAATTTCATAAATACTTTCAATTTCTCAAATTCTTCGAATTTCGTACATTTTTGCAATTCCGTCAATTCCACAAACACCGTACATTCCGCAAATTCCGTGAATTCCACTAATTATTCGAATATCGTGAATTTCTTGAAAGTCGTGCATTCCGTGAATTTCTCGAATTCCTTGAAGTCTTGGGATTCTGTGAATTTCCAAATTCCGTGAATTTCATGAATGACGTGCATTCCGTGAATTTCATGAATGCGGTGTATTCCGTGAATTTCTTGAGTTCTGCAAATTCGTTAAATTCCACTAATTGTGTAAATTTCTTGAATTCTGTGAATTCCACAAATACTTTCAATTTCTCAAATTCTTTGAATTTCGTACATTTTTGAAATTCCATGAATTTCACAAACATCGTATATTCTGTAAATTCCGCGTGAATTCCATTAATTCTTCGAAGTTCGTGAATTCCTTGAATGCCGTGCATTTCGCGAATTTGTTGAATTCCATTAATTTTGTGAATTTCGTGAAAACAGAAGTTTTTCCTCCGGTATGTGAGGTACCATATTAATGCCAGAATTCGAAAACTAAAAAATTATGTATTGTAGCGTTACCTTAAGTTTTGGAAATAAACTTCCCATACATGTAGTGGAGGTTTCAAACAGAAATTTTGAACAGTTTAGTAGTTAATTAATCATAATATGAATAATATATTTTAGGCTGTTATTTCGAAACTATAGGATTTATCTCTCACGTGTATGAGTTCAGTCTCCATTTTGCAGCTTTTATGGGAATTGTGCAGAGCCCCATGATAATAATCCACTTGGACCATGTCACATTTACGCTCCATAGCACCACAAGTTTGAACCTCGTACTTTCGTCAGGTCGATCTCAACAGAATAGGCAGGATTGGTCTTTTCCATTTTCGCGAAGAGCCCTTTCCACAGGAGTGAATAGCTTACTCCCTTAAACCCATTTGAATTCACCAAAATGGAAGTTTTCCCAGGCCCGCAAGTGAGCATTTGAAAAATTTTGATAAGCATCCTTTCAAAGTATGAACTGGATCTAGTGGACACTTTTCAAGCATCAATAAGTTGTCTGCTTCTGTTATGGAAGAGTGAGCATACACGATTTTCGTGGGTAGTAAGGGAAACCGACCATTACTGGGACAGATACAAAAAGCTAACCCACATAAACAAAATTTCAAAATTGCGAAAAGTAACTTTCGGTACAAAAATCGTTATAATAAGTACTCTGTTAAAATATGCTTTTTGAAACTTTCATTACATGCATTGGAAGGTTATTTTCGAAACTCGAGGTAACGCTAAAATAGATGATTTTCTAGTTTCCAAATGCTGGCATTGAGATGGTACCTCATATGTATTGGAATTTTACAATACATGCGCAGTAGAAAAAACTTTTGTTCATATATATATATATATATATAGTATGTTATGGGCCTATTTATGGAATTTCAGGAATTTGCCGAATTCAATGAATTCACGGAATTAATATAACCCCCTTATTTCATGGAATTCACTGGATGCGAGGAATACAAGGAATTCACGAGATTCAAAACAGTCATGAAATACCTGGAATTTACAGAATTAATGGAATTTACAGAATTCACACACTTCCCACAGAATTCAAGAAATTCACAGAATTCATGGAATTAACGAAATTCACATAATTACATGAATTTACGGAATTTACGGAACTAACGAAATTTGAGAAAATTATAAAATCAATCAATCACGAAATTCATGAAAATAACGTAATTCAAGGAACTCACGGAATTCACGAATGTAGGGAATTCATGAACTTCCATGAATTCCGTGAATTCCATAAATGAAGCGTATTTCTTGAACTCTGTGAATTCTGCAAATTCCATCAATTCCGTGCATTTAATGAGTTCCGTAAATTTGATGTTTTCCGCAAATTCCGAAAATCTAGTAAATTCCATGATTTGAGTGAATGTCTCAAATTCAGTAATTTTATTGAATTCCTTGAATTTCGTCATTTCCGTGACTTCCATAAGTTCCGCAATTTCCGTCAATTCCATGAATTTCATAAATTTCGCGAATTCCTTCAATTCTATGAATTTCTTGAATTACATAATTCCGTGAAATTCACAAATGCAATTAATTTTGCGATTTTCTTTCATGAATGAATTTTGTGAATAACGTTATTTTCAATAATTCCTTAAATTCCATAAATTCAGTGAATTCCATACATTTCATTAGTTCCTTGAATTCCATTATTTCTACGAATTCATTGTATTTCACGAATTCATCGAATTCCATGAATCACGAAAATTTCTTGAATTCATTTCTTTTCATTAATTCTGTGTATTCCGTAAATTCCGCGAATTACATAACTTTCATTCATTCCGAGAATTACATTAATCCCGCGAATTCCGCAAATTTCGTAATTATATCCAATTCCGCGAAATCCTCAAATTCCATCATTCTTATGAATTTCTTTAATTCTATCAATTCCATAAATTTGGCGAGTTCTTCGAATTTGATGAATTCTGAGAATTTAATCACTTCTCCTTCATTTCCATGAATTCCGTAAATAAATAAATTTACGAAATTCATCAAATTCACGAAATTCATCAAATTCATCGCATTAACGTAATTCATGAAAATGAAGAAATTCGCGAAATCTATGGATTTCGCAAAAATTTAAGGAATTTGCGAAAATTTTAGGATTCATAAAATTTACAGAATTACGTACTTGAATTTATGGAATTCACGGAAAACGCTTTATTTATGGAATTCACGGAATTCACGGAATTTCGGTTTCAAGTAGTAGAATCAAAATACTAATTGAGCAGTGCTCCCAATGATAGCTCTCCTCACTCAACTGCGCATGCGTACCACTTGGCATGTAATTGGTTGCTCTTCGCGTGCAGTTTGAAATGCTAGAAAATATTATTTTCTTCGTTTATTATTAACAATAGTACTTCAACTTATAAAAATGTCCATTTGATCGAAATTAATGAATCCCAATAAAAGTAAAAATTAATTAAATGCATATTCTTTAAATAATATATTAAACGAGAAATATATTATTTGAAAATTTGCATTTTTTTTCAAAGTATTTTTGTCTATATTGCTTTTTAGCAAATGCCAATAAAATAAAATGAAACGAGCCTAATTAATGATAGCTTAATTTTTTAGCGAAAGGATGATATACTACCTTTTCTAATGTTTCAAGAAGTAAAATAATTGATAGTACATTGAATTTCTTTACAGTAAAATGTTAATAAGTGTATTTTTTCTACTGCTAAGAATTTCTGCAAAAAAATTTTTTTGCATGAAATTAAAATTGTTAAATGAAATATTTCTAAACAAACAAATGCAAATATAATTATAAATGTGGTTTTTAAACCTTCAGTTTCTACACCTTTTCATGGAAACTTATCTTTTGAAATTAAAAGAATTCTAAATGATGTTAACATCACAATAGATTCAACGACCTGTTTGATAATGTTTTATTATTTTTTTTTATTTAAAGATTTATCTTTTTGAGTCCAAAAGTCTACTTTTTTGTCGATAATACAGTTTTTCTGGTTGAGAATTGATTTTTCCATTTTGCTGCAACTTGAACTTTTTCATTTTAGGTTCAAGTGTTATCTTTTTTGTAAAAAATAATTTCCTCATTTGAATATACAACTACTAGTCAGAAAAACATGGAAAGACAATACTTTTGTTGAAAAAACTTTTTTTTGTTGAAAATTAATTTTTGTAATCTGAAAATTCTGATTAATTAATTAAAAACTTCTTTATTGAAAATTCATGTATTTTCTTGGTATATTTAACTATAAATTTGCTAAAAAATGGATGCATTTTGATAAAAATTCGTCTTTTACGGAAAAAATCTCTATGGTTAAAATTTTAGCTTTATTTCTTGAACAGTAAATTAAATTTTTGGAAATTTGAACTATTTTGTTAAATATTTTGTTTGAAGATTTAAGTTGAAAATTCAATTTTTTTTGTAGAACATTCCTCTTTTCAGGTTGCATTTTCAACTTTTTTATTAAAAAATTTTACTACTAGATTGTTGTTTGAATTCCGACAGATTTAGGCAACTAAAGTGATAGAATAGTACATATAGTGGTCCAAAAAATCGACTTTCGAATAGAAAGCATGCTACCCCCCCCCCCCCCCCCCCCCCCAATTTCGTGAGCTTGTCGGAAAAAAAATTCCCTCCAATTCTGAGCCAAATCGGTTAATATTAAGACGTGCCGCAAAGGACCTGAAAATCCCATAAGATTAACAAGTCAAGTGAAATGGTTTTAAATATTTTGCAACTAATTAACAATTGTGTAAACAATTTATTTTTATTTAGATATTTTTTTTTGCACTCACTCATTGAAAGGTACATTTTTTATGCTTGATTGGACAATTGATCATTTTTAGGAAGAATTATCTTTGTTTCAAGCATTTAGTATTTGTTTAAACAATTTATTATTATTCAATTGAAACTTTTTTTAAAAATATGTTTAAAACTCTAGTTTAAAAAAAAATTTAGTTAGCTTTGCTGCTTATTATTAAATATCTACGTCATTTAGATACTAGTACCTTACTTTTTAATAAATTATTATTGGTATCAATAAATTTTGTTTGTTTAGGCAATTTTGTTCGAAAATAAATGTTCTTAATGTAACATTTTATTGGAAATTGTGATTCAAAAATCTGATTTTTTTCTCAATTCAATTAATTATATCGCTTATTGTGAAATATTTAAACGTGAAACAAATGATTTCAATAACTAATATTTATTTATAAAATGTTTTATATTGGTCATAAAAAGTTTATTTTTTTAGTAAGACTTCATTCTATAGAAATTACATTCAATTTTGTCGTTCTGAAATTAGTTTGATAATTTTTTCCTTTAAATCACCCTGGTAGACACATTCGTTTGTCTTCTGAAAGCTCAAATTAAGTTTTTGTTTATGTTGATCCCGCAGATTAGCTGTTGGCATTCTCAAAAGAATTACAAATCTTTGTATTTTTTTAGCGTCAATGGAAATTGAAACAACAAATTTTTCTCTTAACAATGACAAATCACCACAATAATTGAAAGAAAAACAGAAATTTCCATAATTTATTTTTGAACGAAAATGTTTAAACAAACAAAATTTATTTAAACAAGTAAGAATGTATTGCAAAATAAGCTAATAGAATCTAAATGACGTAGATATTTAATAATAAGCAGAAAAGCTAACTAATTTCTTTGTAACTAGAGTTTTATATCTCTTTTTAAGAAAAAGTTACAATTAAATAATAATTAATTGTTTAAAAAAATACTAAATGCTTTAAACAAAGATCATTATGGATAAAAATGTCCAATTGTACAATCAAAGATAAAAATCTACCTTTCAATGAGTAAGTGCAAAAAAATCATTTAAACAAAATAAATTATTTAAAGAATTGTTGATTAGTTGACAAATACTGAAAAACATTCTACTTGACAAACAAAAATAACGCATGGCAAAACCGATTTCGCTCAAACTTGGAGACCAAAAATTGTAGTTGTAGTCATGGGCGGCAATGAACTGAATATTTTTTTTTTAAATTAAAACGATACAGTGAACTTATTTTTGTCGATACCCAGTAGGTCGTAAAGATGTCGTAACCATGTCGTAAAGACGTCGCCAAATTTTGTGCCCACTGTGTATTCAATAATCTCAAGCGTGAAAGGGATTCAAAATTTGCACGTTGATGAGAAAATTATCTTTGCAATAAAATAGTTACAGGATACTTCGATAATTTTATAAAATTCGTAAATGCCAACAAGAATATAAGTTATCGTAACCAAAAGAAGTGCTTCGTTATCAACTGATCACTCCTCGCTTGCAGATCGCTTTGGAAGCGGACAAAGCATCCCAATGGACACAAGATTTGGCGACGTCTTTACGACATCGTGACGACATCTTTACGACAACTTTACGACGTCCTATATCCATGTCGTTACAGTGTCCTTAGAATATCGTAAAGACATCGTCAGATCATAAGACATATTTACGCTATCATAAAGACGACTTAACGACATGGACATAGGATGTCGTAAAGTTGTCGTAAAGATGGCGTAACGATGTAAAGATGCTTCCAAATTTTGTACCCACTAGGATGGTGCTTGTGGTCATCAATGTACTACAAAAGTTAATTTTTATTTTTAACGATGCATGACAAAAAAAGAAAAAAAGTCCTAAAAGAACTTCTAGAAAGGTACATCAGGACCACAAGCGACAAGCAGCAGCTGCGTAAATTAATAATTAATCCAGGTTTCAATTGAATGTCCGCTGTTTACGTCAAATGAGAGAGAGAGAGAGATTAGTGTTCTATAGGTCGAAAAAAAGTCCCGAAAGATCCAAGTCCCTGGGTTGATTGATTTAGCGAGACCAGAGAAGTAGTGGTCGCCGACGGCCTCTGATTGTCCTTTATTGGGTTAAATTGAACTTCCTTCTCGTGATACGCGGCTCGCATCAACTCACTCGCTCTGAGTACTTGCTTAGCTCTTAAACATCTCTATAGGTATGGGGTGTTCCCAAAGTATCTAATATATTTTCAATCCTCATAGTCCAAACATGTGAAGAGATTTCCCCACCAATAAATTCCATCCCAGAAGGAAGTCCAAATTAGGATCATATTGCTTACGCAGAAGATTAATTCAATTTCTTAATATCATCATAAAACTTAATCACAATTTGTTTCCTGCTTCATATTTGAGCCTTGTTGATCTTCTCTGATTGCATTTCAAATGATTAGATTGTACAGTAAGTCTTCATCGAAAAAAACAGATCAACATCCATTTGGCTTTTGACCTTCTGTGTCAAGTGCATCTGACACCAGAAGACAGATCTGATTTGTATTCTTTCTCTTCTGACTTTGATGATCTGAACTGACTAGCCCACTTTTTAAGTTGGATCCTTGATTTTACTGAGCCAAAAAAAAATGAATTTTGGCCGAAGTACCGCCAGACGGGGTAATTTTGGGACATGTTGGGTAAATTCGGACATTCCTAAATTGATAGTTTGAATCACTTAAGGTCGTTTGAATCAGAATTTAGAACCACATAAGATTTTAACTGGTTTTAGGTTCAGGTTTGAACTATCGTAACCCAGTGGGCACAAAATTTGGCGACGTCTTTACGACATCGTTATGACATTTTTACGACATCCTATGTCCATGTCGTTGAGTCGTCTTTACGATATCGTAAATATGTCGTATGATCTGACGATGTCTTTACGATATCGCAAAGACACCGAAACTACATGGACATAGGATGTCGTAAAGTTGTCGTAAAGATGTCGTAACGATGTCGTAAAGACATCGCCGAATTTTGTGCCCACTGGGAAGTTATTTAAACTTTCAGGTTATGAATGACCTAGTTCACCCCACATTTCCGAAATTACCCCACTTGGAAGTACATTGTTTGTAAAAATTAATATTTTTAAGTTGAAAATTCGACTAATTTGCACTAACTTTTGCATAACAGTCGAATTTTCAACCTTAAAATATTAATCTTAAGAATCTTTATTTTTAATTAAAGAGTTGAATTTTCTAACAAAATAGTTTAATTTACAATACAGCAAAATCATTTTTTAACAAAACAGTAGAATCTTCCACCTAAAAATTTTAATCTTCGTCTAAAAGATTATTTTCCATCAAATAGTTGAATTTTTTAAATACTTGAATATTTATCTTAATAAGTCAAGTTTTCAACAAAGCAGCTAAATTTTCAATCCATTAGGATTTCAACTGAAACTGCAAAAATCAAATTTTCAGTTTCAAAAAACCGTTTTTACACTCCAAAAATTGTAATTAAAAAAAGGGGTTATTTCTAAGTAGTTTTTCTTTTAAACAAGTAATTGAATTTGTTTACGAAAATAGTTGAATTTTTAATCCAAAAATAGGAGTTAAAAAAAAAACTTTTGCATTTTAAACCGGAAATATGAATTTTTATTTCAAAAAATTTATTTTCAATCATACACTTGAATTTTCTAACAAAATGTATGAGCTTTTAACCTGAAAAGAGAAATTTTCAACAAAACAATCAAATTTGCAATTAAATAGTTAAATTTTTCACAAAAAACAGGAATTTGTACTTTTAAAAAACATCCAATTTTAACCAAAAATGAAAACGTAAAATTTTTTATTTGAAAAAAATAATTTAACGACGAGCACAAGCTCCATTTTTCACGCAAAATATCATACATGATTTTTCAAACAAAAAAGATTTTTATATTTTTCAATTTTTTTTAAAAAGAGGATTTTTCATTTAAGAATGGAAAATATGTCAACGCAAGTAATGAAGTTTCAATAAAAAAAGTTGAATTTTCTACCGAAAAAGACGAATAAAGAAAGTAAAGCTTTTTTGAGCAAATATAAATCTTGATTTAAACAGGTCATTTTCAATCAAATATTTGAATTTTCAACCGAAAATGAAAAAGTTACATTTTTCTTCAAAAAAATGTACTTTTAATTTAACACAGTTTAAGTTAAAATTTTAAAGAAAAAACTAATTTTCTAAAAAGCAGCTAACTTTTAAAACCCAAAAATATTAATCTTTATTCATAATGTTAATTTTTAATCTAAAAGTTGAACTCTTAAGCTAAAAAGTTATATTTTGAACAAAACATTTGATCTTTTAATCAAAGAAAATCATTTTCAACCAAAAAGATAAATTTTTACAATAATGGATCAAATTTTAACCAAAAAAGGAAAAGCTATGTTTCGCATGGGAAAAAATGGTCGACAGCAAAAACATAATTTTGAACTGAAAAGTTAAAAGTTCAAACAAAAAGTTAAATTTTCAATTTAAAAACATTAGGTTTTAAACAAAAAAAGCAAATTTTTAACAAAAGAGTTGATTTTTAGTTCAAAAAGATAAATATTTAAACAACATAAAAGAATATTTCTGAAACAGGTCTAATTTTTAAAGAAGTAATCGGATTATTAACAGTAAAAGCTACATTCTTATAGGAAAATCTGAAAGTTGATATTGCAACAAAACAATTTCAGTTTACATCATAAAAAGTAAAATTACTTAAAACATAACAAGTCAAATTTTTATACTAGAAAAAAATTTCAGTATAGAAGGTAAATAATGTCAACCAAATTGATGAATATTTAAGATAGAAGAGAAATTAAGAAAAGAAATAGTTGCTCTTTCAATCAAAAACTTGCATTTTCAACCAAAAAGATAAATTTTTAATTACATATAACAAATTTTAACCAAAAATGTAATAGTTAAATTTTTAGTTCAATTAATTAGTTTTAAGCAGGAAACAGAATTTTCCAGAAAAAAATGGACTCCTCAACAGAAAAAGATTAATCTTAAAAAAAAATTTATTAAAGTAGTTCAATTTTCAAACAGTTAGTTGAATTTTCAACAAAAGGATATGAACTTTTAACCAAAAAGTTTATATTATTTATCAAAACGATCCATTTTTAAAGAAATACATAAATTTTTTGCCAAATAGTTGAATTTTTGTCTTGAAAAGACGATTTCTTTTTGAGTTTTCAAACAAATTTTTTCTAAATTTTAATCGAAACGATTTATTTTTCACCAGAATCATCTATAATGAAAAATGTAATAGTTAGATTTCCAATTTATAAGAATTAATTCTAATCCACAAAAATAGAATCTTTAACAAAGCTTAAAACACAAAAAATCTATAATCTAAAAAAATCTATCGATGTATTTTAATTTTTAAACAAGTAGTTAAATTGACAACAAAAAGAGATAAAATTTGAAAAAAAAATTTACACGAAAAAGTCAAGTCTTAAACAACAGAAGTTAAATTTTAAACCAGAAATATAATTTTTAAATATTCAGTTTAAATGAATTAATTTCCATACAGAAGAACAAAATTCCGAACCAAATCTTCTTGAAAAATGGTTAAACTTCTAAACAGGCATTTTTAACTATATATGTAATAGTTTATATTTCAACCCAAAAAGATTTTTTGATTTTAAATCAAAAGAGTAAAATTCGAGCAACAATAAAATAATTGAAGATTTAGTAAAAAAAATTAATTTTTCTAAAAGAAAGGCGAATTCTCACTAAAAAATGAAATAGTTTATGTTTTAATAAATAAATGATTTTAATCTCAAATAAAAAATATTTGAATTAATCGAAAAAGAGCAATTTTTAACAAAAGAGTTTAATTTCAAGCCAATAAAAGTTTTTAAGATACAAAGGAAGGAAATTTCAACTAAACTGTTGAATTTTTAGGCCAAATGAGACATTTTCAACCAAACTGATGACTTTTTAATCAAATAGTTAAATTTTAATGCAGAAAGGTGAATTTCAGCAAGTAAACATAAATTATCATCCAAAACTCTGAAAGTTATATTTATAGTTTAAGAAATTAACTTTAAAATAGACACCGATTTTTTTTAACAATAGTTAAATAAACAAATAGTTACATTTTTAACCAGAAAAAGATTAATTCTCAAAAAAATGTAATAAATAATTTAATGATAATTTTTTTGTCTTCTGGTCTAAAACAAATATTTTTTAATATTGATTTTCATATTTAAATTGTGAAAAAATTTCTTCTTGAGCTCCGCTGGGATCTGAACCCAGGTACTTTAGATTGCCGGTTTAGACGAACAGTGTCAGAGTGTTGGTTTTTGATGTACTGCCCTGGAGTTATGGAATTAAAAAATATTACAATAAATTAAATCCAAAATGTAGAATTCCAACCTTTTTCTTAAAATAATTAGCTTTTTGAATTTAATTGTGAAGAGCGAAAAAGCAAGGATATTCGCCATCAAGTACTTTTTCGTCACCCCGTGCATAGCGGACTCCACAAGTCATGCGAGCTTAAGAGTTAAGAGTTTGGGTTTGCGCTGCGCAACAATTCGCGAGGGGGCGAACTGACTCAAGAATTCATAGCGGGTAAATATGGTGGGCGTAAGTTTAGAGAACGCGATCCACGCGACCCATGAACTCCTTCCAAGATCGCGTCACAGTTCAGACATCCTCTTTCCTCGTTCCTCTTTGCGATACCGCTAATTTCAAGCCCGTTGCTGCAACTGCCAATTCGCTCATCCAGAAAAATTAAACAATTCAAACTTTGTAGTCTAAACTAGCAACTTAGTCGTTGGTTCTTTAAAACTAACTTTTTTGACGTTGATCATCTAAACCAAACACTTTGATTTGGCTTTGCTCGTTTAAGCGGAAAAATCTGACGTTGGTCGTCTAAACTAACCACTCTTTTAATGATCGACTAAGCGAACCGTTTGTTTGTCCACTATTAAACAATTTGACGTTGGTAGTCTAAACTTACCACTTTTTTGTTGGCCTTCTAAATTAATTACTCTGACGTTGGTCGTCTAAACACTCTGCTTTCGCTTTGGTCTTCTGAACTGACCATTCTGACTTTGGTCGTCTAAACAAATCACTTGGCGTTGGTCCTCTAAAGGAAATACACTGATCTGGCGTTTGTCATCTAAACTAACCACTCTTTAGGTTACTTCGGAGTTCACACGGTCTCTTTTCTTTTGATGTCGCTAATTGTGAAACACTTGCTGCTACTGCCAATTCATTTATCTATAAAAGTTAAAAATTAAACTTTGGTAGTCTAATCCAATCACTCTGGGGTTAATCGTCTAAGATAACTTATTGGTTGTTTGAATAAACTACTTTAGCGTTGGTCACCTAAGCTAACCCTTGGTAGTCTCAATTATTCAGTTTGGATTCAAACAGACCAGTTGGTCGTCTAAACTAACTACTCTGGTATTATTCATCTAAGCTAACGCATTTTTGGCCTAACATTACCACACGAGCGTTCGCAGCATAAGCTAACGACTATGGTCTATCGCTGGTCGTTTAAAGTACACACTCGCATTTTACTTAAATTGTCTCAGCTGACCAATCTGACCTTGGTCGTCCAAATTAACCCCCCTAACGTTGGTTGTTTCTTATATTGTTCACCTCAATTAACTACTCTGGTGTATTTTGTCTAAACGGAACACTGCCGTGATAATTCTAAACTAATCAATTCAATTTAACGTTGGTCTTCGAAATTAACCACCCTGATCTGAGACTCGTTGTCCAGAATAATCACTTTGATCTGACGTTGGTCCTTTGAAATAACCACTCCGGTTTTTGTCATATAAATTCACCATCCCGGCGTTGGTCGTCTAACATACTCTGGCCTTGGTCGTCTAAACTAACTACTCTGGCTTTGTACATCTCTGATATCTTATTAGCAGTCTAACCACTCTGAGCTGGCCTTCGTCATCCAAATTAATCAACCTGACTTTAGTCCTCTAAACTAACTACCCTTTCTTTGTTTGTCTAAACTAATCTTTGTGAAATGGCCTTGGATGTCTAAAATAATCTTTTTGATCTGGCTTTCGACATCTAGACTAACCAATCTTGCGTTGATCCTTTAAACTAACCACTCTAGCATTTGTCATGTAAACCAACAACTCTGCCGTTGGTCGTCTAAATTGACTACATTGGCGATGGTTTTATGAGTATACTACTCTGGCTTTGTTTGTCTAAACTGCACTCTGAAATGGCTTTGGTCGTCTAGACCAATCACTCTAATTTGTTGTTGGGCGTCTAAACTAACCACTCCGACCTGGCTTCCGTCATCTAAACTAACCAATCCGAAGTTTTATCGTCTAAACTAACAACTCTTTCTTTGCTTATTTAAACTAATCATTGTGAATTGACTTTGGTCTTCTAAATTAGCTACTCTGAGCTGTCTTTCGCAGCTAAACTAACCAATCTTGCGTTGGTCGTCTAAGCTATCTATTCTAGCTTAGTTTGTCTGAACTTCAATATAAAATGGCCTTTGTCGTCTAAACTAACTACCTGGATCTGGTTTTCGTCATCGGAACTAACCAATTTGGCGCTTGTCGTCTAAGCAAAGTACTCTAGCATTATTTGTCTAAGATATACTATGAAATGGCCTTAATCGTCTACAAAAATTTCTCTGAGCTGTTGTTGGACTTCTAATCAACCACTCTGATCTAGGTTTCATCGTCTACACTAACCAATCTGGCATTGGTTTTCTAAAATAAATACTTTCTCTTTTTTTGTCCAAAATAATTATTGTGCAATGGCCATGATCGTCTAAACTAATCACTCTGATCTGGAGTTTGAAATTCAAAATCGCAAAATTATTAATAAATAGTATGAATTTCATTTATATGTGTGAAAATATTGATAGAAAAGTATACGATTTCTAAATGTATATAATTTCTTTATTATCAATATATAATAAATTTAAATAAGATTAAAATCAAATTTAAAATCCTATTTCACTTCCAATAAACAAGTTAATGTACATAATTCCTAAAAATAAAATTGTTGTCTTACATGTCTTACATATTTAAAAAAGCAGAACTGTAACGGGTAGGTATGAAGAATACCCCCAAGGGGAATCGAATGTAGAGTCAGCAATTTAAAAGCATAATATCAAAAAATAGTTTTCTGAATTTTTCAAACCGTCAGCTGCCATTTTCGATGAGCTGAGGGGCAGAAGTACCTTCTATTTTCATTTTTTTCTCTGTTTCTATCGTTAGAAAAAATCTGAAGAAATTCACAGAACTTTTATCTAATCATTCTTAACTAGCATGATTTTTTCGAAAAAAATTTGGCGGGAAATTCAAACCCAACATTTTTTAAAATTTTGTTTTGTTTTTTGTGTGCGACAAAACAATAGAAACCCAAAGAGCTATAATTGGGATTAATTATACAAAGTTGCAAATTTTTTCATTTTTGGAAGCTATTTCCACCCCGTAAAATCGTAAGAAGTTCTTATGTTCTGAAAATAAATACACAATTCAAGAATATTGAGAGCGATATATTTTTAAAGCATACCTGGTTATTATATAAACAATTTTTATTTGTTTTAACAATTGATTTTCCCTGAAAAGCAAGAAATTTTTTTATTTTATGCAATTAATAATACATTTAACGGACTTCGAGAGCAATATTGTTTCCTAAAGGACATTTTGCATATAATATTTATTTGCTTCAAGAATTTTTCGAATCTTGTAAACCATTCTGCTTAATATTCAATATTTTCTTGTAACAGAACGAATAATTATTAATGATTATCAAATATGTCAAACAAGAACTATAATATTTGACATTCATCAATTTTGTATAATTTTACCCGAAAGATAATAACTTTTCACGGTTTACAGAGTGAGAAGATTCTTTCAAAAATGTAATAATTATTTAAAAAATGTAAAATTATTTGGAAAATACTTGAAAATTCGTCAGTTATCCACTAAAAACAATTCAGGTAGAAAAATTCGAAAAAATCCAGTCCATAGCATGAATTTGACAGAAAACTTTTATTTTGCATTTTTTCTGGAAAACGAACAAATTGGTGAGGGGGGGGGGAGTATCACTGAAATCGAACGTCGAATTTTGAAAGGTATAAATTTAGACCACCCTGATGTGAAAATCACAGTTTTTCATCTTTTGCACAATATTTTCTTGAGTGTATGCTTTCAAATGAATGACTGCGAGAAAAAGATTTGATAAAGGTTTAATGACAATCTGTTTAAGGCAAATTATAAGTTTTTTCAATGGTTAAAAATTGATAGAAATATGCGAAATTCTTGAGAGTGCTAAAGTGAAAAATATAGAGTAATATAGTTGGGAATCACTGCCTGAGGGAATCGTATTATTATGAATGAATTATGCGGATGAATGGCACGGCGATGTCGCCGATGTATCAAACCGCCTCAACTAGCTTATTCTCCGTCGTTATCTATTCATTGACAAGCACGACGTGTGCGACGTGATAGTAGACTTTAAATCCGGACTGTTCCTATGTTGTAACTAATACGTATGTTAGCAGACGTTTCAGCTGATCATGTTATCCTTGGAGGATTTTGCCACATTGTATTATATTGCATCATATTTTACAATACAGTGTCATATTTCACCATATTGTATCGTACTGTATAATACTTTACCACATTGAATCATATTACATTATGTTACATCATATTTCATCACATTACATCATATTGCATCATCTTGAATCGTATTGTACCATATTGTACTATATTGTACCACAAAGTGTGTTAATGTATCATATCTTATCATACTGTATCATCTTGTGCCTTATTGTATTATAGTGTATCATATTGTACGATACAGTATCGTATTTTATCTTATTCTATTGTATTTTTTCGTATTTTATTGCATTACATCACATTGAATTATATTGCATCATGTTACATCATATTGTATCATGATGTGTGATATTGTGCCTTATTGTTTTATATTGCATATGATTAACAATACTTTATCATATTTCATCATAATGTATCACATTGCATCATATTACGTCATATTACATCCTGTAACATCATAATGTACCATATTGTATCATAAAGTATGATAGTGCATCATTTTTTAGCATAATGTATGACATTGTGTCATATTGGATTATAATGCATCATATTCTATAGTATTGTCTTATATTGTATCATGTAACATTATATTTCATCATGTGACATCATAGTGTATCATAATGTGTCATCCTATATTATACTCTATTATATTGCATAATAAAGTATGATAGTGTGGCATATTGTACTTTATTGCATTCTATTGAACGATACTGTATCATATTTCATCACACTGTATCGTATTTTAAAATATATATTCATATTGTACCATATTGCATCATATTACATCATATTGCATCATGTTACATCATATTGTACCGTATTGTAAACTCCAGTATTTTATATTACAGATTGTAATTTAATTTAGGTGCCTATAACTCTCAAAGCAAGACATTTTAAAAAAGTTTTGTTTCTTTTAACACTTGTACGTGTTTAATAAATTTTAAACCAAATGAAGTTAGCCTAATTCTTAACGGTAACGAAACGATAGCCTATTATTGGTAGAACCTAGCAATATCATACTGTATCATATTGTGACATATTGTATCACATTGCATCATATTACATCCTATTGTATCATATTGCACTATGCTACATCATTTTGTACCATATTTTATCATGAATGTATGAAATTGTGTCATATTGAATCATAATATATAATGTACTATATAATCTATTTTTATTTTAGCTGCAAATTGAACAAGACCATATTTTATTGACATTTTCCTTTTTTTATTCGTACATTCAACAATTTATTTATAAATTAATAAATTCTGTAGTTTGATAAAAATTTTGGTCATGGGATAAAATACAAAGTAATACAATATTTTACAATATGATGTAATATGATGCAATATTATTCAATATGATTCAAGATGATACGATCCGAGAAAATATGATATATTAGTATAAAATTTGATAAATAGCATATATTATGATACCGCATTATAGAACGTAATACAGTATGATATAATACCACTTGTGTGATACAATATCATATAATTGTTGCTGTATCATGCAAGATGATACAATGTGATACACTATTTCAATATATGGTACAATATTGTACAATATGATATAATATGATATAATAGTATGAAAGATAATGCCATATGATACAATACGCTATAGATATTGTGCAAAATTCCTAAATTTAAAACCAAGAATTAAACGAACAATTTTGGACAACCACAAATCACAGTAAAAAACCTTTGTAAACAAAGAATAATCAACGACGTTTCGGCAATTATTTTGGCACTTGCCTTGTCCCTGATACCAGAGAATCAAATGAGAAAATAAAGATTTTTTTCTTTTCTTTTTTAGAAATTTTTAAAAATAATTTTTCAATTTGCATGATGAAAATGTTATGATGGTTGTCCAAACTTGAACATTGGATTCTTTGTTTTATTTTCAGGAATTTTGTACGTTAACTTAAATGTTTTACGTCAAATAGGATTTTGAATTTGATTTATATCTCACTTGAATTTCTTAAAGTTTCATAAAATATGATACAACATAATACAATATGATACATTATCACACTATATGATGAAATATGATATAGTATGATCTAATAAGATGTAATATGATATAATATGATACAAGATAATAAGATCATAAGATAAGATAATGAGATAATATTGCATTACATAATAAAATATCATATAATATGGTGGAATATGTCATAATAAAAATATAATATGATATATATATATATATATATATATATATATGATTACTATGATGCAATTTAACACAATGATATACAATACCTTACAATACGATGTAATATGATACAGTATAGTAAAATATTATGCAATATAATACAATATAACACATTATGATACAGTATGGTACAATTTCATACGATGCAATACAACATGATGCAATAGATACAATACAAAACAATATCATACACTATGATACAGTATGATATGATATACAGGATTTAAATACTGGATTAAAAGTGTGTTACTTTAATTTAGACTAAGATTAATCTGGATTCATAGTGGATTATTCTGATCGCGAGGAGAGTGAGAAAGATAGAGAGTATATAAGTCTATGGTAGGTGTGGCATTAGTGGAGATATCAAAGAGAAGATTGCAAATCGTCAGAACCGCCCGAACCATTTTAAATTGAAATGAATAATATTGCGCAATCTTTACACGTGAGTACCCGCGTACTGCGCCTTTCCGCTTTTCTCTTGGCTCAGCAGTTCTAGTTGTCACTAAACCGCGAGTGGCTAAACCGAAACTCGTGTGTATTCAAAACACTGATGAGTTTAAAATAACAAAAATAAATAAACAAAAGAAAAAACTCAAATCCAATACATATCAGTGTGATATACTCTATACTATAAGTCTGAAAGAAACTTTCAAACGGAATTTTCATTCATTAATTCTTGAAACAAATCTATTTTCGGGTTATCCTAAATAAGATTTTATTTATGATTGTGAGACAGAAGTATCGTTCTACTTTCAGTAAAATTGATGTAGCTTGCCTGGAGGCATTCATTAATCATAGAGTTAGTCAAGAGCCGGCACGTTTGAAACTATACAATGATGAACAAGATGTACAAGATGTACAATGTAAGTCTCATTGAACGAAAAGGCTTTAAAATTTTGGTAAGGAGGAAGAGTGTGGTAATTTATCTTTCACCAATCGATCTCATGACCCGCCACTTCCGTACCCACTACCTAATATCATCAATGATCCTCGAGCGCGGATGCTTATTTGCATCACGTGACTCACAGACACACAGACAGACAGACAGACACACACACACACATTTTCACACACTTTTCATTCTCTTCAATTATTGTGGACTAAAACTAAAGTTATAATGATTTAAGAACAGGTTTTAATGGTTATTCAGAAATTGGGTGAAACAATTTTGGGAAAGGGGGTGTGGTAAACTCTTAATGTTTCTGATAATGGACGGGGAGGGGATTGGAAGATCTCACGTACGAAAATTTGGAACTAAAAAACACTAAATAATATCAATTTTAAACAAATTTAAAAAAAACAAAATTTTTAACCAAATTCACAAACTTTTAACCAAATAGTTAAAGTTTTAACTAAAAAAGATAAATTTATACCTATAAAGGATCGGTTTAATTTTCAATTAAAATCATCAATTTTCAACAAAACATTTGTTTTTCAAAAGGATGTTGGATTTTTCTACGAAAAAATTATTTGTAACTGAAATTATTATTTCTTAACAAAAAAAATCAATTTTTTTATTAAATAGCAAGGTTTAATAATAAAAAATATTCGCTATTACGAATCACCTATTTTCAAAAAACAGTTTTTAAAAAAATAATTAATTTTGTAACAATATATGGTGCAGTTTTCAACTAAAAAAGATCAATTTTGACGAAAAAATATAACAGTTGAATTTATAGTTTGAAGAAAGTGTTTTTAACAAAAAATACAACAACAAATTAATAACAAAAAGTCTTTTTTCATATGCAAAAAAAAGATTTTTCACCCAAAAAAGCGAAGTTTTAACGAAATAGTTAAATTGTCAATCAAAGAAATAAATTTTTAACCAGATAGATGTATTTGGCAACGAAAAAAATAATTTAAAAAAATCAAAATAGTCACATTTTACAACAAAGACATGAATTTTTAAGTAAAATTAGAAATCTTCAACCAACAAACTGATTTTCTACCCAGAAAAATAATTTTTTAACGAAATAGTTAAATTTTCTACAGACCAAGAAGATTTTTAAGCAAATATAGTGAAACTCTTATATAGCGCCGATGTTAGGGCTACCGGTAGGTAGGAACTAACTCATTATAACCCACTCCACTTTTTTTTGTTCAAGCCTGAGTGCATGCCTGAGTGATAAACGCAGATCCCGCGAACCCTGCGCAGCTCCTGTTACACCCACCTCCGCTCCGACGTAAATTCTCGGAAGGGCTATTGAAAGGTTTCACTTTAGTTATTAAAAAAAAACTGATTAACATTTTAACAAAATAAGTGAATGATTAGCCAACTATTTACACATATTCAACAAAAAAATGAATTTATAACGGAATACATAAATTTTCAATCATAAAGAATAATTTTAAACTAACAAATAACAAGTTGTTTACAAAATTGATGCATTTTCAACCTAGCAGAATATTTTTACAGCAAAAACACGAATTTTCAACAAAATTCATGAAAATGTAACGAAAATGTAGAATTGTCAGGTAGAAAGGTTAAATTAATTTCCTTAAAACCTCTAATAGTTCAATTTTTAACGTAAATAGAAAATATTAGATAAAAAATTATTTTTTATCCAAAAAGATAAATTTTTAACTAAATAGTTAAATCTCAAACAAAGAAAATATACATTTAAGGAAATAGATACATTTTCAAATAAAAATCATTTTTAAACAAATAGATGAATTTTCATTAAAAAATAATACATTCAAACAAAAGAAAGAAGTTGTTAACAGAATAGTCACAATTACAGCCAAGGGCATGAATTTTAGACTAGAGTTATAAATTTTTAACTAAAAAGAAGAATTAAAAAAAAAGAATTTTCTACAAAATAGATCAATTTTTAACAAAAAAAAACTTTCAGCTATTAGGATGAATATTCAACCAAGATAAATAATTTTTGACCAAAATGACGAATTTTCAGCAGTATAGATGCAAATTCAACCAAAATGTAGATTTGTCAGTCAAGGCAGTTAAATAAATTTTCTCAAAAAATGTAATAGTTAAATTTACAGTTAAAAAATTAAGTTTCAGAACTAAAAAAGAAAATAATTTTCAACGGATTTGTTTAATTTTAAACAAAGAAGTGAAACTTCAACGGAAATTATGAATCTTTAACCAAAGCCATTTTCAGCCTAGAATTGCATTTTTACCAAAAAGATCAAATTTTTACCTTCCTAAAAAAATGACTTGTTATTACGAAACACGAATTTTCAAAAAAAAGTTTGTAACAAAAGAATTAAATTGTTAAAAATATACGGTTCAGTTTTCAACCAAAAAATACGAATTTGAACAAGAAATCGAATAGTTCAAATTATAGTTAAAAGAAAGTATTCAGGAAAAAGAATTTAAAAAAAAAAAATTTTTTTTTTAAAGAAATTAACTTTCAAACAAATTAATAAATCTTCAGCCAAAAATGGGTTTTCAATAAAAAAAGCTATTTTCAACAAAGAAGATTAAAACTTCAACAACGTACAATAATTTTTAACAAAATAGTTACATGTTTAACAAAGAAAATAAATTCACCAAACTGATAAAGCTGCGAAAAAATATTTTCTACCCAAAAAAGCGAATTTTTAACGGAATAGTCAAATTTTCAATGAAGGAAATAAATGTTCAACAAAATAGATGGATTTTTCACTTTAAAACATAATAAAAAAATCAAAATAGTCACATTTTACAACAAAGACATAAATTTTCAACCAAAAAGAAGAATAAAAACACATATTAACATTATAATAAAAGAAAAATTATTAACAAAATATCTACATGTTCAATATAGAATTAATTTAATACTAAATAGATGCATTTTCAATTTAAAAGAATAATTTTAAACTAAAAATAACAAGTTTGTAACAAAATAGATAGATTGTAAACCAAGTACATGAGTTTTGATGTAAAATGATAAATATTCCACCCTAAAGAATTCTTTTCTGCAAATGTAGAAGAATATTTTACCAAATAGATATTGTTTTAAACAAGGAAACAAATTTTCCGTCAAAGAGAAGAATTAAAAATAAACTGATTAACACCTTAACAAAATAAATAAATTATTAACAACATTTTCATATATATTTAAACAAGCAAATGTATTTTAAACTAAATAGATAAATTTTCAATCATAAAGAATAATTTAGAACTAAAAAAATAACAATTTTTTAACAGGGCAGAGGTTAAACCAATGTCCTCAAAAAATTTAATTGTTTAATTTTCAACTGTGATTACAAATAATTTTTACAAAAATTTGATCTAGAAGATGCTTTTTAACGAGAAGGTTAAATTTCCTATGAAGAAAATATACTTCAACCAAATAGATGCATTAAAAAAAATTGAACCAAATAGATAAATTTGCAACGAAAACGAATAATTTTCTACCCAACAGGACAAATCCAAGAAGTTAAATTTTTAAACAGTAACATAATTTTTCAAGCAAATAAAATAATTAAAAAAAAGATTAATATTATAATAAAATAAATAATTTGTTAACAATATATATATATATATATATATTTAAAATTGAAAATGTATCTATTTGGTTTTAAATTAATTATGTATTGAATATGCAAATATTTTCTAAATAATTTATTTATTTTGGCATAATGTAAAATGTAATTATTTTGATAATTGTTTTTAACTATTCTTTTTGGTAAAAAATTCATCTATTTGGTTAAACATTTATTTGTTTGATTGGATGAGTCTGACGACAATTCAGAGAAAGTCAGGTAGTTCATTGACATTAGGAATTCAACGCAGAGCAGGGCAGAAGAAATAGCTGGAGGTGGTGATAGATCATTAGAGTTGACTCGATTTCAGCTGCTTTGTGTAATTATCGCTGCTGAGTTAATAACCTTTCAGGGATTCGATGAAGAAGGCCCATGTATAGTCAAGTCAAGAAGTCAAGAAGTCAAGTTCGATATATTTGATCTGTCGGCCAGACAAGAAACACAACGATGTATAGAGGACGTGAAGAAGAAGCCTAATGACGCCGCATCCGGGAGTCGCCAGGACATTGTACTTCGCAAAAAAGATTTTATAATGCGTTCACAGCTGGACCTACGTTCCTCAGTTTCATATGGAATGGTAGTACTCATCCGCTGAAAGCCTGCTGCAACATCGATAATTTGCACCCTCTCTTCCGTTTAATTGTCCAGACTGCTTTTCGCTTAGTCACTGCCAACAGTACGAGAGGGGAGAGAAAATAAAACAGTAGATGAGAAATTGATATGCAGACTTTGGTATAAAGCCTAGACACGTAGGAAAAGCCTAGTGGAAAGATAAGTTGATGAGGCATCATTCACAAACTAAGTTACCAATTTTGGGCAATTTTTAAACCGTTTATACACTCGAACTCTAAAGATACGCACTTTAAATAGACGAGTGCTCCACCGATACGAGGGTTCTGGTTCAAAAGAAGTGAGCGCAATTTTTCCCCCTCTATCCCTGCGCTATTTGTTGCCGATGCGCGCGAGTGCGCTTGCGCGTAGTAGGCATGTATTGCGTTCTCACGTATTACCCCCGCAATCAAAACGCCGAAGGAGTGGGAGCACCTTTCACGGACGTATATTTGGAGTTCTCAATTTTCGAACTTCTCGTATCTTTGGAGTTCGAGTAGACCTTAGAGACAGTATAATTGGACGTGCTAAAAAGATGGCACAGAAAATTTTGCATGGAATGAAAGAAATGCGTACAAGTTATGGAATAACAGAAGCAGAATGAAAAAAGAAAAAAACTAACTACTAATAAAAATACTACTAAGAGACTGAGAATAGCAGTTAAAAAATGCTAAGAAAAGGAATTAAAAAATGGGTCAAAGTAGGCGACATGCACATACAGAAAAGAGGGTCTTATATTTATTAAGACAAGTGATCCTATCCTATCCAATCTATAAAAGGAAAGGCTAGTGAAGAGATGAATTACGAAAAAGAAGAATAAATCTTAGAAGAGGTAATGGCGGTAGGAGATAGACCAAACATAGTGAACATATATGTAAATGGAGATATACACTAGAAATCAGAGGATATAAGAAAATTGATGGAAAAATAAGGAAGGAATTAAGGTTATAATTGGAAGTAAGTTCATTGCGAAAAGAGGAGATGGGGAAGAAAGGGAATAGGGGGGAGACGAAGGCAGAAATTCCAAAGGCAAAATACTGAAGAAGGAGGGAAAGAAATTTTTGAAGAGTTTGAAGGAAATAGAGATGGTTTATCTTTAACGTAAGTAATCAGAGGAAAAGGTAATAGTAATTAATTATGTGGTAGAGGACGATGAGGTAGGAAAGAAGAAACGAAAATTAAATCCAGGCGATTATGTAAATATAAATGAATTTTCTATGTTAGCGAAATTAGAACGGAAGAAGAGCAATAATGACAAGTATAAACATAAATTGAAGAAATTAAGATGATCAAAGAAAAAACAGGAAGAGGGGATTATTCAATAGAAGGTGAAGAACAAGTAAAGGAAAAGGTAAAGAATACAAAAATTAAAATATTAGCAAAGAGATGGAAATATAACTACGGAAGGAATAAAAAGAGTATTAAAGGGCACAGTTAAAAAAATTAATGAATGACTAAAGAAGAATATAAAAAAAGGAGGTGTTTACTGAGATTTGTTATGAAACGGAGAAGAGAGATAGAGCAGAATAAACTGTATTAATATGGTAGAATGTAAAATATATTTTATTGATTTGCTAGGAGCGGTAGAGAAGAAAGTTAGAAATGAAGGAAAGGAGGAAAAGAGAAAAAACAGAATGTGAAAGATTATAGGAAAGAGAGTAGTGACCACGGTTATAGATAGAACGAACATCAAATAGTGTTGTTAGTGAAAAAAAGCAAAGAAGAGGAGGTTAACGAAAATAGGATAGTAACGCCGATTCAAAAATTCATAAGTTTTATTTGTATTTTATCATAGTTTAATCTACATGTAGAAAAGATAAGGATGACATTTAGAAAAGGTAGGGAAAAATAACGGACTGAGAGATCTAAGGGACTGAAGTTATAAGAAATGAAGGAGTTTTAATATTTAGGGTATATATTGCTAAAAGGAAAATAGAGCTCGTATAAGAGAAAGGATACAAAAAGCGGTCAAAGTTATAAGATATGTGAAATAAGAAGAATGTTAACAAAAAAAATTGAAGAAGAATATGTTAGATATGTTATTATGGCCAGTATTAGGCCATGTGGCAGGGGAATAGGGATGGAAGAAAAGGTGAGATATATAGTTAGAAAAGGAGAGGAGTTAGTCCAAAAAAATGTTAAAGGAGTTAGAAGAAAGGGGAAGGAGAGCCATAGAACTAACCCGATAGGGAAAAAAGGAGTTCGTTAAGGATAAAGACATACCAGATGCGTCAGTATGTCAGGAGTCATAGAAAATAAATAAGGTAAAAGAAGGGATCAATAAGGAAAAGAGGAACAGCAGAAAGTACTGAATGAGAAGAGGAGACATAGGATATATGAGAAGGATACAAGAGATGAATTGAAGATCAAGTAAGCTCGCCAGTAAATGTTGTAAAGGTTTTAAGGGAAGAAGCATTGGGTGAGTAGTGGTAAAAGTGCTATTGTCTGATTTGAAAAAATTAAGTTCCCTCTAATGAATAGTGTTTGTGGTTCTGGTTTATTCATTCAGAGGCCAGTTGAGATGTTTTTCATCGAATTCAAAAAGGAAAGAAAAGAACAAGAGCAGAACAAGAGAAGAGAGCATATAATCACGACGAGCAGGCGGCGGCCCTCAGGTGCGAGCTACAAGTGGAAAGGCTCCCGGGCTGCCGACCTAATAAAGCAATTTGTCACGGTTGTCGTCCGAATGCCAGCCATACATTAACACACAATCTTGCCACAAAGAGAGAGTTGACTGTCGCCTCTTTCTCACTTCTGGGCAATCTCTTTCTCACTTCTGGACCATCTCTTTCCTCAATCTCATACTCTTCCTTCCTTACCACAATACTCCTCTTCTTCCTCTTTTCATCTGATACGTAAAATGAACCACATTCGTCACAGACGAGTTCAATGTACGCTAGCTTTAATTTTCATATTTTGCAGTAATTTAATTTCACGGAGAAGTCATTATTAGCCTTAAACCATAAAAGCTTTTAATCAGATGCTAGATTTCAACTTTTAATTTTGCTAACTAAAATAATTCTTTAAATACTTGGAAATAATTTTATTAATAGAATTCATGTCATCCAAGTTTTTGAATAAGCAATTGAAAAGTAATTGAAGTCAGGTTCAAAAAGTATGTATTTTAAAATCAGGAAGTATGCAGTGAAAAACTTTTTTTATTTTTTGAAACCAAAATCTACAGTTTTATAAGTCAATATTTTAACACGAACAAAAATTAACTTTAATGTCTATTTCAACCATTATTCCCTTTTTCTTGTTCTTTCACCTAAATGTAAATTGTAATAATAGAACCCTATAATAAATGCAACTTTTTTGTTGAAAGCTTATTATCTTTAGTTGAAAAGTTTTTAAAGTCAGGAATTCATCAATTTTGGTTAAAAATTTTTGGTTGAAAATGTACTTTTTTGTTAAAAATTCAACTTTTTTGTTTGCAAGTTCCACTATTAGGTTTAAAATTCAAATATTCAGGTAAAAAATGCAATTGTTTGTTGAAAAATCACCTATTTTTTTCCTCCACTGTTTTCTAAAAAATTGGTCATTTTTGCTGAAAATATAAATGCTAAAATAAAAGTTGAAATTTAGACTCTTTTTTTATTATTGAGGACATATTTTAAAACTTTAAAAGTTTTGAAGCTTTGTAAAACTTAAAAATTTTATTTGCAATTAACTTGCTTGTTTAAAGTTCAGATTTCCTGGTAAAAATTTAAATCTTTTATTGGAGTAGAAAATTCAACTATTTCTCTTTTGTGAAAACTAATTTTTTTCGTTAAAAATTCAACTGTTTGGTTAAAAAGTTCTTTTTTTTGTTAAGAATTCATATTTTTCTGATGAAAACTAATAATTTAACCATTTTGTTGAAAATGAAAATATATAAAAAAATTAATTCAGTTTAGATTTGACAATTTTACTACTTTGTTAAAAATTATTTTTGGATGATGGATTAAAAAGTTAACTTTTTTGTTATAAGTTTATATTTTCATGGTGAAAATTCAAATGTTTTGCTAGAATTTGTTTGCCTTTTTGTGCTAAAAATTGATTCTTTTTAGATAATAATTCAGCTTTTGGTTGAAAATCAATATATTTTGTTAAATATAATTATAACACAATAACAATAATAAATAATAAGAAATTTCGGTTTAAAACTTATTTCTTTGGTTGAAAAATCAACTATTCGGCTAAAATCTTCTTTCATTGGTCAAAAATTCTCTGATTTTCGAGTTGAAAATTCAGGGATCCTGTTCAAACTAAACAATTTTTGACAGAAAATTAATATTTTTGGTGAAATATTCAATTTTTTGGTTAAAAATTCCTCTATTGTGATATAAATTCATCGTTTTTACAGAAAAAGAAAATCTTTGGTTTTTAAGGTATCATTTTCAGTTGAAAATTCAGGTGTTATGTTCAAAATTCTATTTTTGTAGTGAAGAAATAATTTTCTATATTAATTATTTCATTATTTGGTTGAAAATTAACGTATTTTGTCAAAAAAAATTTTTTGGTAGCATAATAATAATTTTTGATAAAAATTCATCTATTCGGTTTAAAAGTTAAAAAAATTAAAGAATACCTTCAGTAAAGTTTAAAATGAACTTTTTATTCATAAATTATTAATTTAATTTTAATTTCTTAAGGCATAATTTTTTGTTTGAAATGCAGGGATCATGTTGAAAATTAAATTTTTTGGTAGAAAATTAAATTTTTTGGTTGAAAATTAATTCTTTTGTTTAAAAAATTCATCTATTTTGATGAAAATGGACCTTCCTTATAGAAGATCAAACTTCCGGGTCAAAGATTTCTTCCGTTGGTTAAAAATGTACCAATTTCAATGAAGATTAGTTTTATTTGTCTAAAAATTAATTTTTTACTGATAATTTAACAATTCTATTTTTGGATCTCAAATTATCAGTTTTAGTTGAAAATTCAGGTATTGCATTCAGAATTCTACTTATTTTTTATTTTTGAAGAAATAACTTTTTTCATCGAAAATTCAATTATTTAGTTGAAAATATAACTATTTGTTGGATGATTTTAGACATTTCTCGAATTACAGTGATGATTTCATTCGGCATTACATTTCAAATAAAGAAAGCATGATTTACGGAAATTTATGAACATTTTTGGTCAATTATGGAAATTTTCGATCAATTATGGGAACTTCACATGTAAATATAGTAAGAATTTTGATAAATTTCCGGACATTTATGAGATTTGTTGGTAATTCATGGGAACTCATCATAAGTTGCCCGAAATTAAATAAAAAAATGTTTATCAATTTGCAGAAATTTCTGGAAATGTTCTGTCATTTCTAGTAACTTTACAGGTAAATATGGTAATTTACCATTAATTACACCAAATTCAAATTTAAACATTTTGATAAATTTCCGGAAATTTATGAAATCTTTTTGTAATTTATGGTATTATAACAGATAATTTATGGAAACTGAAGATAAATTACCAAGAATTCATTTTAAAAATGTCTAGAAATTTCTGAAAATTTTTGAATTTTTTTGGTAATTTATAGTAATGTTACGGGTAATTTATGGGAGCTTGTCAGAAATAAAATAAAATAAATAGAATAAAATAAATTTCCGGAAATTTTGAGTGATTTACGGTAATTTCACCAATTATATACACTAACTTTTCATAAATTACCGCAAAATTCTATTAGCTGCTACCAAAATCTCCTTACAGTTCTTACGGTGAGTGGGAATATAATTTTTCTACATTCTCATCATTTATGGTTGAGAAAGTATAAGAATTGTCCGAAAATTGAGACCACAGTTTCCCAACGTATCTGGACGTTTTGAGATTCCCTGAATTCAAAAATCAAGTTGTCACGATGGTTTATGTCTATCTGTCCGTCCGTCCGTAAATGCGATAACTCTTTAAAAAAAGAACGGACCAAATCAAGACTTGACAAACTTTTTTTTAGGTCTGAAAGAAAGGACGAGTTAGAGCATTTTTAAAACAATTTATCTCAATTACTTTCTTTGTTAAAAAGAAAATTCTCACAGTTATATTTTTTATAAAGTTTAAAAGCCAATCGAAAAGCAAAATTTTAAGCCAAACAACGCAAGATATGAAAAAAGCCAAGAGAGGAAAAACATTGTTTTTTTTTAAGTCCTACAAAACGATCATAACAACTTTCGGGATTATCTTAAAAAATTGAAAATTCAAAAATTGATTGCACACAAAATAATTAAAAATAAAAAATTCAAAAAAAGATCTAGAAATTCGTTGACAATCACTTCTTCGTAGAACGTTTACTTTTTCTTTTATTTATGAAAAATAACATTTCAAATAAAAATAAAATACAAAAATTGTGGAAAAACGATAAGTTACGGAAAAAAGATTTAACAAAAATGGGTAACCTAAAAAAAAATGCCCGAAATTTGACACCATACTTTAAAATTTTGAACCAAACAACGCAAAATACGAAAAAAAAAACTCTAAAAGATAAATTATAGCTTTTAAAAAATCCTACAAAATGTCTTTTCACCATTTTCTAATAGGACTCGTAATTTTTTTTTAACGCAACCCAGTGGGCACAAAATTTGTGTCATCTTTACGACATCGTTACGACACCTTTACGACAACTTTACGACATCCTGTGTCCATGTTGTTTCGCTGTCTTTACGATATCGCAAATAAGTCGCATGATCTGACGATGTCTATACGACATCGTAAGGACAGCGAAACGACATGGAACTAGGATGTCGTAAAGTTGTCGTAAAGATGTCGTTATTATGTCGTAACGACGTCGTACAGACGTCGCCAAATTGCCCAACGGGAAGTAATTTGCAGAAAATCAGAAATTCCAATATTACGCGAAAAGACCGATGAAAATGTGTACAAATATCCGAGCGCGAAGTGTAATTATGTCTGAGCGCAAAACGCGAACTAACCTATTTTTGAGTGCGAAGAAAATGGGTCCGCCATGCGGGCCGTTTTTTTATTTTAAAATTATTCTTTGTCTCTTCTACAGAACGAAGAACAGACTCATCTGTACATAAGACAGTATTTTTTTCTTTGACCACACGAGCACAACGCTCCGGGACTATTATAATTTTTTTACATAGTGACCCTGATGACAAAGAAAGAGAGAGAGAGAAGGAAGCCAAGAAGATTCGAACTTCCTCTGTGACGCCGCTTGTGATACGACGGGCTTCTACAGGTTCTTGCTACCGGCGAAGAACCACCTTAATGATTGATGGATCCTCGCTCCAAGTGGTCCGAGAAACCAGATGGGATTCTCTCTTCTTGTGCCCCCATAGATTTTCCCACCTTCTTCCATAAACCTCAGCATTCAAAAAAGCACCTTAATTTTATATTATCACATTGCACCAATCCACCTGTATTAAATAATAATATTAGAGTAAAATTGAGCTGCCGAATTAAGCTGTCGAACATCCCCCCCCCGCCGGGAGGGGCGAGGGCCCCTAGAAGATTCAGTCAGCTTTTGGGGACTTTTAAATTAAATTTCCATAGAGTATAGTTCGAAATGTCGTTCGACTGATAGAGCAAAATAAATTCAAAAATTGTTCTTAATTTTTTTCTAATCCGTGGCGCATATCGGACTTCTCTAACTTCCAGCGTTTCGTTTATCGAGCGAATTTTGAGCAACAACAAACTTCCAGCAAAAAAGTTTTTAGCAATAGTACAAAGAAGTTTTCTGAAAAATTTTAGGTCAATCGAATTGATAGTTAAGAAATTATTAACGCCTTAAGTCGATAGCGGTTAGGCAACTCGCGCGCGGGACGAGCGAGTCTCAGATCGGATTTATAATACAGTTCGCCGGCGCTGAAATAAAAACTAATCTAGTAATACGGTAGCATCAAAGTATTATACATAAAAAAATAATAGTACGTGATGGAGACCAATTTATTCATTTTATATTATGTCAAGAAATATTAATATTATTCCAAGAACTACTAACGCTCTATTGCAACAGGAATGAAAAACAAATGTGCTTTTTCGATCTTTTAGTTTTTTCAATTCAACGAATTTAAAGAATTAAAAAATGGTCGAAATTAGGAATCCGTTGAATCTCAAATATAAGATTTTTATGTTTTGTTTTACTTTTGTACAGTTTGCCAAAAAAAGAAAACCATTCTATTTAACCCGCCCGTGAGTCGCCTAGCCGCTATCGACTTCAGACGTTAATAATTTCTTAAATTTTAATTCGATTGTGCTACACTTTTTAGACGGGCTGAGCACGAGTTGAAGTATAAAACGAATTTAAATTGATTTTTTTTTGTTTTGAAAAACCAGTTTTTTGGCTTTAATTAAAAAAACTAAAAAAGCTACAAGTTTTTGTCTAGGAAGAAAAATGCAAAATGAAATTTTACGTCCAGATGTAGAATTTCATTTTGCTTTTTTTTATCCTTGACAAAAACTTTTAGCTTTTTTAGTTTTCTAATTAAAGCCAAAACACTGGTTTTTCAAAAAAAAAATCAATTTTAATTCATTTTATACTTCAACTCGTGCTCAGCCCGTCAGTCTTTCGGATTTTGCAAATCAAACTTTCAGGAAATGTGGTTGGAAATGTCCTCCGATGAAGAAAGCAAAATAAATTTCAAAATTTATTTAAAAAAAAAATAAATTTTAAACAAAATACAAGAATTATAAGCCCCTAAAGTTGAATTTTCAACTAAACTAGATTAATTTGCAACAAAAAGGAAACGATTTTTTAACAAAATAGTTCAATTTCAACAAATTTCAATAAATTTCACCAAATTTCGAGAAAAAAAGAAATTTTTAACAAAAAAGCTTACTTTCCAACCAAAGAGATGATTTTTTTACTTGCATTTTTAAAAAAGGTAGTTGATCTTTAAAAGTTAGGCTTTACATTTTTAACCAAAGAAATGCACTTGTAAACAAAAAGATTGTTGAATTTTCCAATTTGTTGAATTTTAAAATAAAAAAGATGAATTTTCAAACAAAAAGACTACTTTATTACCAAAAAATAAGAATTTTCAATAAAATTCAAGATTTTTCAACCACAAAGTTGAATATTTAACTAAAAAAGATTAATTTTTGAACAAAAAGATTAATTTTGAACTAAAAAAGAGGAATTTTCAATAAAATTCATGAAAGCTCAACCAACCAGTTAAATTACTAAGAAAGAAGTAAATTTTTTTTAGTTTTTTGGATTAGAGTTCACCATTAAAACCTAATTGTTTCATTTTTAAACGAAAAAAGAAACTTTTTAACAAAATTCAAAAATTCTCAGCCAAAAAGTTTAATTATCTACAGAAAAAAACAAATTTGTCAACGACATCTAATAGTTCTGAACCAAAAAGTTGAAATTTCAACTAAAAAGAAAATATTTTGTAAACCAAATGATTAATTTACTACAAAATAATAATTGCAAAATGATTTTTACAAAAATGATTATTTATAACGTTCACCAACTATATCATCAAATTCATGAAATACTGATTTTTCGCGACTTACACAGACAAAAAGTTGCTTAAATTAATGGAAATTGTTTAAAATATTGGCAAATACGTTAAAAAAATGTATCTTGTCAGAAATTGTTTAGAAAAATAAAACAAATATATTAAAATAAATATATTAGGGAGAGCGGTCCTAAGTCGGCACTTTGGGTTAAGCAAAAAACCTCGTGTTTCTCAGAAATGGCGTGCGTGTCGGAATAACTATTTTCTCTTATGAAAGGTTAGTAGACATGAACGTAATATACGCTGACCATTTTAACTTTAGTTTTAAATTGACAGCGTGAGCGGGATACATATTTTTCGTACACATGGAACGCCATTTTTTTCAATTCTTATGAAGCAGCTTATCAGCCGGAACCTGATAAGATCGAATTTTTTATTCAGATTTCTGTTGTGTACGTAATATCATTAGATATTTAAACACTCATAGTGTCCTGAATGAGCACAAAACAGGTGGTCCTATGTCGGCACTTTTGTTGTTGTTGTTTTTATTGCTATTTGTGTGTTATTTTATTTTATTGCGTTTCAATTCCATGTTACTGGTTTCTTTTTTAGTTTGGTTCTGTTTTGATTGAATGTTGCTTGTCTCTGATACTTGTCCTTTTATTTTCTGTGTTTTCTCGTTAAGAATATTCTACATGTTTCTTCATTGTAGATTAATTAAATTTGTCAATTTATTTCTGACACTTACGTACCCTGAAATTTGTCTTGCATTTAAGTAGAAAAAATTATGTGCCGACTCACGTCCAGGGTGTGCCGACCTAGGACCGCTATTTTAAGAAACGGAGAGAATTGTCTTTTTCACTTCGCGCTGCATTGTGACCGCAAAAATAAAGAACACTTTTCCGAACATTTTAGACAAAAACTCTTACTGTGTCGACTTAGGATACCCATATCTATCAATTGGTGAGAAATGCTACATTCAAATTATTTGTTTGGTAACCATGTGTTTTTATATTTGAAGACGATTTAATGAAGAATATCTAGTGAAAAAAAGTAACCAGAAAAGTACGAATGCAGATTACTATAAAATCGTGGGAAACTAAAACAGTATAATTGGTAAGCAATGCTACAGTTACATTTGTCGAGCTACCTAACGTGTTTCTGTGGAAGAAAAAGAAAACTCTTGCACATTACCATGACGATAAAACTTTAGACAATTGTTGCGGTCGCACTCGCCTACTAAATTTCTCGGTAACTGGCCGTAACTTCTTTTTCCAGACTAAAACAATTTACCTCGATGACGCCACTTCTATCGGATTAGTGTTCTTCAGCTGATCTGTCAGCGCCGTCTATAAAATTCTTTACCAATTTGAAGAGGGAGGGACAAAAACTGAGTTTGATGACAGAAAAGTGGTTTTAGCCAATACGAATTATTTGAACAATTAAAAAGTAGTCAAAAGATGCTTGAAAAAGACTTATGAAAAATTATTTATGCTGCTAGTTATACTTTTTCTCTTATACTTTATGGTTACTTCTATTGACAAGTATAACAATATAATAAATAATTTCAGAAACTTTTCTTTTGAAATATAGAATCTTGTTTTTAACTGAAAGAAATCGACTGAAAGTTCCTCAAAAAACAAAAAAGATTAGTAAATTTACTCTAGAAGAAAAAAAAATTTGTTTATACGTTGATTTTCCTTATCTCGTCAATAATAATAAAAAATTATTCTCAATAATCTTCCCATAAGAAATAACCATTTAACAACACACTTGTAATTGTTGTCAACAATTATTATAGAAATTCAAATATTGCTATGCAAAAAAGCAGCATTTCAAAATGTAGCGATTAACTTATAGCCAAATCTAGAAAATTCGTTTTAAAAATGTTTTGAATTGATGAAATCAAGAGCAGATTATAATATTTAAATCTTGGCAAAGTACAAAAATGAAAATTATGTAATTGCTGAGCAATCAAAAATAATGTTTACCCTTCAAATAAAAATTTTCATGAAGCTAGAAAGGCGCGGTTCGTCTCATGTGTTAATTTGCGATCATAATCAGTCTGAAAAAATTAATATTTGTCGTTTATAAGTAAAAATCTAGTATAAATTTTATTGAGAAATTTTTCATCAGAAGTTTTCCACGTTTTATATCAAAATTCGTAAGTGCATGATCATTAATTGCTTCAATACACTGTAAAAAATGTTTGTGATTTTACAATACATCACAATAGAAAATTTAATGTGCGATTACAATTTTAGTATTGTGACATGAAATTGCAATACATGTATTGTGAATTGAAAGCTTCCCGCATTCGCCGCTGCGAAGCAGCGTCATATTACATATGTCTCTAAATTGAAATTTAGAGACATTTGTTTTTCATCTGAAAGAAAAAAAAGAAGTTGGTATTTTCGTAGTAACTTTTAGACTGTTTTTATTTTTTTACTGCGAAATAATATAATCTTCATGAGAAACTTAAAGTTTGAGAATAATCGATATTTTTTATGAAAAATTCTGTCAAAATTTCTAACATAACCTAGATAACATATGTGATCTTTTCGTGAGCTATGTGTATTCGTGTAGGTTACGTTAGTGATTTTGACAGCATTTTGCATAAAAATTATCAATTTCTGTTTTGCTTTCAGATGAAAAATATATTTCCCTAAATTTCAATTTTTCATTCTGTTTTTTAAGGAAGTCTATATTGCGCGAAAACCTTGTGAATAATGAGTTTATTAAAATTTTTAGATATCTATAAAATATATTTTGTAATTAAAAATAGCTTTAATCAAATCTACATGTGAATTCAATTTGAAGAAAATCTAAATTGAATATGAAAGACTGAAAGCTTTCATATTTATGATATTCAATTTTAATCTGAGAATATGTACTTAACCTTTTATTTAATAAAAAAGTTGAAAACAGAGATTTTTCCAATGTTTTATAAGTTTACAACTTTACCAAAATAATATATTTACAATGTTAAAAATTGCGGTTGTAATGGAACTTTTATTACCAAACGTAATGTAATTTCACAATACATGTAATATAATTTTACAACACATGTATTGTAATTTTACAATACATGTATTGTGATGCAGACGGTACAATTTCATGTATTATATAATGACATTACGTTTTTGTAATAAACTTCCATTAAATTTATTCTAAAATCACAACAGAAATTTTTAACAGTGTAGATACAAAATTCCTTTTACAAAAAATATCACTTTTAACATTTATTAACAAAAATGGTTTAAATAATTGTCAAATAATCTTAAAAAATGTATTACTCCTCACATTCGTTATGGGAGCTATTAATTCCAAAAGAAATTGTATAAGCGAACGAAAATTGGTTCAATAACACAGCGCTGCAAAAAAGAAGTAGTCTGACCGGCGCACAGTGCGGCGAATTAGAAAATTGGGGTTCAAAATTATCCAGAGCCTACAATTTTCATCCGATTCCATCTTTTTAAAAATAAAAACTGATTAAATTCTGAAAAGGTCTGTCGAGGGCGATGTTGCTAAAAAGGCTCTGTTTGTTTGTTATTGAAGTTGCAAAATAGCAAAAAGCCATAAAGGGCTTAGCCGGGTCAAATGAAAGATCTCTTAAAAATACATTTTGTAAATTTTCTCGACAATTTTTGACGGGAAATTCAAATGTTGACCGACATTTAAATATTTTACACCATCCATATACCACGTTGACAATTTTTCACCAATTTTCGACACCCCCCTCCGCCCTCGTGTACATCCGTGGAATTTCAACGAACACCCCCCTCCGTTTACTTTGTCCACGTGAACATATTTTATAAAAATTTAAATATTATTAGTCTTCAAAAGCAAGGAGTCCAAAAGGAGCGATGAATTGGCTGAAAAAATTTGCATTAGCTTGGGAACGTGAGCTTACACATGATTTGAATTTCAAAGAAAAGTCGAGTATATCTAGAGTATAGCTTGTCTCATTTCAGTTTATTTTTAACAGATTTAGGGAAATGTGCGTCTACGTGGATTCTAGCCCGACCCCTCCGGTCCCCCTCGTAGGCAAGCGTGGAATTTTGCCCTCCACCCTCACCCTAAAGTGTACACTATTTATTTCACGCAAGTTACCTTGCAAAAATTGTAAGACCAGCAGACATTTTATCCAGAATTTTTTAAACAGAAAGGGTAAGTTCTGTAATAAATTAAGACAGTGATGAAGACATAATACTGATGCATAACTTTAAACTTACATATAATACAAAAGTTTTAGAGTAAACACGTGTGCATTACGTCTCAAGCGTTGTAAAATAAAAGCATGTGAATTACGTATATTTACTATTATAATTCGTATTTTCTTAAGAACAATAATATACCCAGTGGGCACAAAGTTTGGCAACATCTTTACGACATCGTGACGACACCTTTACGACAACTTTACGACATCTTATGTTCATGTCGCTAAGATGTCTTCAGGATATCGTAAATAAGTCGTATGATCTGACGATGTCTTTACGATATCGCAAAGACATCGAAACGTCATGGATATAGGATTTCGTAAAGATGTCGTAAAGATGTCGCAACGATGTCGTAAAGACGTCGCCAAATTTTGTGCTCACTGGGTACATGAGTACAAAAAAAGTAAAAGAATTTTAATTCCTTTACGCCTCTGACTTTTTTTATGTCGTATACCCAGATTATAAAGTATATAACTAAAGAAATTGGTAATTTCGAGTGGCCTTATATATTGGAAAATATGTGACAATTAGGAGAATTTAGTGTAGAGAAATAGTTTTGTAAATATCAGTAGTTTTGGGAATATTCTATACGACCATTTTTATTGCAAAGGGTGAAAAAGTGACTTGTGTACTTTGTTTAATAGTAATGTGAGGCCTTCGACATCCGATATTCGTATGAAAGTACATTTCTAAATTTTGTCTACTTTGTTCCACCGCTTCAAAAAATCTCAAAAATTTGATAATAAATCCTTGGTATATAAGCAATCTGCGCGAATTTTTTCCTTATTGTATGTATTTTTGTTTCCGAGAAAAGTCGACATACAATATTTACATGTCTGTCAAAATTTGAATTTCCCGCCAAAAATTATCGGAAAAATTTATGAAGTGTATTTTTAAGATATCTTTCATTTGATCCCATGTGGATTGAAATCCATCAAAAACAACCGAGTCGATTATTGCTGTACATTGAAGCCTGGAAGTTCTTTTCATCACGTTTTTACCCGAGAAATCGAGTAAAATTAATGTTGTGTTAAAAGCAAACACTAAAGTATAATTGTTTTGATTGTTACAAACAAATTTCATAAACAAATTTAATAAATGAGCGATTCTGAATACATAAAACGCATTTTTTTTACGCAACCATTTGGTTTTCCTTCAAAAATGAAAATTCCTTGACAGAAATGGACAATCAAAATATATAGTATTGTTTTCAACAATACTGATTAACAAATGCATTAAACGGTCAATCTTTGATAAAAATTCCATTCTTTTGCATAATTGTTCATTTTATCCCCAAATTAATATTTTGATGGAGGAAACTGACGTTCGACAATATTTTTCATTTTTATTAAAAATTCTGATCAACAAATGCATTTAATAGACGCTTCCTAATAGAAAAAAGCAGTGTATCATTAACCATAACCTTAACCCTAACCTTAAAAAAAGACCCGTAAAAAGGTGTTTTTCCGCCAAATTAAAAAAAAGTGCTCTGACCGGCAGACCATAGCTTTGAATCCTTATGTATTTTGACTAGCTAAATCCGAATTCGAAGTAAAAAAAAATATCAGAGTGGCTCATACTTCAACCCTAACCTAAAAAAACGCCCGTAAGAAGGCGGTTTATCGCCAAATTCCTAGAAAAAAACAAACATAGTAGTATGTCCGGCGGTCTTGAGCAGTGTATTCTTGTTTGTTTTGTCCCAATAAAACCAAATTTGTAGTAGAAAATGTCAGATAGGCTCGTGTTTCATCCCTGACATGAAAAAGCACCTACTGAAAAAGCCGGCTACTTTAACAACCTTTAGATTTAGCTTGTTGGTAGGTTTTTGCTCTTCAACGGCATACCATTGAAACCAAGGCCACTTGATTGCTATGACGTAGAAACTTAGAAACATACATTATTATCAATCCTATCAGAATTTGGCGGAAACCCGGCTTTTTATGGGTTTTTTTGAGGTTACGGTTAAAAAACGGGCCAATCTGACATTTGTTACTTCAAAATTGGATTCAGCTGCTAAAAATAAATAAGAAAACATTTCTCTGTTCTGCCGGGTAGACCACTTTCTATGTTTTTCTTTTTCAAAATTGGCCGAAAACCACGTTTTCAAGGGTGTTTTTTGAGGTTATGGTACAAACACGAGCCAATTTGATATTTCTTAAAAAAGAATAATAGTTTCAACAATTGAAAATACGATTCTTGAACAAACCTTCTCATGCACATCCTCTTTAAAGGAATCTTATTTAGCAGAAATCCCCAATAAGTGAAGACAAAATATACCATTTTTTCAGCTAAACCTTATACAGGCCACGGAGAATATTTGTAAGAAAATTCAGATTCGGATGTATTGTGACATAGAAGAATACTGGACACAAAGGATTTTTTTCATCAAACTTATTCACTTACGCCTCTCTTTTAAAGTAAATTCGGATGCCAAACGTACGAGAGGTTCGAGAATCGTGATTTCGAAACACACGACCGTAAAAGGGGCTCCTACTGCTGCAACTCATCAATTTCAAGATAATACGTACAAATGCACACAAGCGCACTTGCGCGCGACTCTCTGAAAGGGTAGCGGTATAGGGGAAGAAAGTTCCACGCGCTCCTGTGGAGTTGGGACGCTCGTGTCCATGGAACGCTCGTAACGTTAAGGCTCGTACGTTCGGCGTCCGAGTATATTGCCACAAAAGAGAATTATCTTATTCGTACATAAGAGTATGTTCTCTAAAAGAATTATTCATTTATTTCTTTTTGCAGAACTAAGTTCACAGTCCAGTAGCGATGAGCCTGCTATTCTGTTTTCTCCCGAGCCACCTCTACGTGCTAGGTTCAGGTCTCCTCATGTCAGGCCTCATGCTGCCACGGTCCTTTCTCCCATACCAATAAATAGAGAATATGCTAGATATAGTTCTACGGCTAGTATCCAGACAAGTCTTTTCGAACATTCCAGCCAGGAAACAAATTGTTTTAACAGCATCTAGTGGTGATATTTTTGCAACATTGGAGATTAGTGATTAAAATAAACATAAAATATGGTTTTGTGATTGTAAGGGACTATTTGGGATTCAAATAAATGAAAGTAATATCAGAACTACATTTCAATTATTAAGGGAGGATTTATTTTTATGTTTTATACACGAAGCAGGATGGAAACTTTCCATAATTTCTAATTTCCGTAATTTCATCAAATTATTCAGCAAAAAGTAAAAAATACTTTAGGAATGTTCAAGAGATCACAGAGATATTTTATGCAGATTTTCGAGAGTATTATTTTTGTATAGTCTCTAAAAACGCAAAAACATAGAAGATTTGCAAAACACTTAGGGTATGACACATTAAAGGAAATTTAAGAAAGTCAGGGAATGTCATGGAATTTGAAAATGGTCAGGAAATAACAAACAGTTATGAAATTACAATTTGGAAATAAAATTTAATCTTTTAAATACCTTAGAACATCGACACTAGAGAAAAGCGTTCAAATGCTTAAATTTTGTCTGCTGTTTATTGGTCGATATAAAGTACTGTAGCATTTAAAATAATTTGTATAGTTTGGTTGTCAAACATATTTTCAAAATCAACAACTCTATAATGTTTCAGCAAGTTTTATTAGCAGAATGTCCTCTAATGGTTCATCATTTAATCAAAAACAAAATTTTTTTTGCCTCAAACCACAAAAATTATTTTAATAAAAAAAAAACACTTATAAAACTAAAGTAAAAAAAATTATGTCCAAAAATGCACATTTCCCCATTCTGATACTTGTAGATATTCATATAAAAAGGAGACATTAATTTGCAGGAAGTTAGTAAATAATAATTTCTTTTTCTTGAAACAAGCTTCTCAAATACAAATACGTTCTCGGAATATAAAAGTGGATCGGAGAAAAATAAAAGCAAGGCCCATATCAACCACGAGATAAGAACGTACACTCGCATGAAGCAAAAGAATGTACATTATTTCGACTGTTAACTATAGTTTTTTTTAATTGTAAAAGATAAGGATGGTTTACACTTTGGCTTTATGCTTGCTGGTTAATTTTTTGGTGAGTATAACAATGTGAGATGTATAAAAAAATACTTTTGTGTACACATGGGAACGAAAATATTAGTATTTTAAACCTATACTAGTTGACATTTTATTTGTTATTTTTGGTGATCGAGCCCCAAATTTCTTCGTTTCCCGAAATTAATAAAAAAAAACTATGCTGCTAGTTCTAGCGTTAATGTTTACTTTACATTTTACTTATTTTTTTATAAGAAATAATTATAAAAACAGCTTGTAAGAATGAGAGTGGTCGCTGAAAGCCAACCTGTTTTGACAGAATATTATCTATTGGTTGAAAATGAATGCTGTTCTAAGAAATACTATTGTTTTAAACTAACACACAACAATCTAGGAGATACAAAATCATGATTTCTGCGGTGCTATGTCGCTCCTTTATTCATAATCAAACTGACCCGTTGATTACGATATGATTCTCTATCAACTCCCGACCATATTTCACATCCGCCTTTTAATACTCCATTTTCTATATTTCTAGTATCGCATCCCTTTTCCTTTGTGTCATCTACACATAAAATACCTAGCACTTTTATCAGAACCATTTAAATTTTTGTTATCAAACCCCAATTTTGACTTTAAATTTTAGTTGGAATAATTCTTGTCTTTTCAATTAGGAAGAATCAGAATTGTTGAAATTATTATGAAATACATTGAGAATGAATAATTCTGAAAAGGGATTGTCAAAAATTTAAAAGTAGATTAAAATATATTATAAAATATATTATACATAAATTAAAGGGAAAGATACCATTGGAATTTCTAAAAAATAATTTTTTTCTTTTATATTTTAAATGTATAATATGTTAAAAATATACTGTAAAAAGGAAAAAGCCAAATATCAAATATATATGGAGATATTGTTAAAAATGTCAGAGTCCCCATACCGTCGACTTTTTTATTATTTTATAGGTTTCTCCTTCTCTTTAACACATAAGTAATCGAACAAAAAAACCTTTTTTATATCAGATAAATCGAAAAATTTTGACAGCTGCACAAGTTTTAGCTTTCTATCATCTATCTGAACTTTGGCAAATACTGGGAAATACGCTCAAAAAAAAAAATGCTGTCTAGAGCCAATTTTCTTTATATTCGTCAATCCGAATCTATCAATTTATAAAATCAAGTGATTATATAATTTCTTTATTGTCACTCTTAAACTGTGAATAGGATCACGCATGGGTATCCCTATGATACTAAAATAGGCAAAACATTTAATTGTGAATTAAATAATTCTTTGATAATTTATCTTATCTGAACACACATCTCTTTTTGATTCTAATTTCCAGAAATCATAGCTGGATTTTAATTCGGGCAAGAGATTCACTCCCTCGACTAGTTCCCAAGGAGAACCCCAGGACTATTCTTCTGTGAATATCTTTTATAACCTTTTAATTTTCAGTTTGGCCAGATAAACACACTTCCTAGACTAGGTTTCGAGGAGAACCCCGAAGCTATTCGTCTGTACTTATTTAAAATGAAACTGCTACGATGCAACAAATGGGGGGCAATGTGTTCTCGAGTATTTAGTTTTTTCACCCTTTCAATATAAAAAGTAAACGTTTAGCAAAAGACACCTCCGAGGTGTTATTCAATTGTTAAATCCATTATAAATCCATAACAAAGGATTATTGTCATAAATTGTTAGCCTCACGGGCAGGTGCTAATGGCACGGTACGAGGGACACTTCCCTTTAAGTTTGAAAACTCGAATTGAGACCTGAGAGGTCGAACACACTTCAGGTCCTCGGATTAGCCGCGGGAACAAAAGAGACGAAGGCAAGAGCGACGCAATGCAGTGGTAAGACAGAGAAATCTCAAAACTTGGAAACAGGTTTTTTCCCTTCTGAGAATTTTCTCTAAAATTTTTAGTAAGACTATTTCTTTTCCCGAAATATAAAAAGATTTCGAAATTCAATTGGTCTGCTTCCTGGACTAGCGTTCATGGAGAACCATGAGGCTATTCGTCTACAGATAACGGTTACAATTTTGAAAGCTAAAGTAAATGTCAATTTATTTAAATGCAAGATGCTCAAATAAAACTCTCTCGAGATTATTCTCTCTTTTCAAAAATGACACCAGTGACAACACTTTAAGGCGAAACGCTGAAATTTTTTTTCAAAAAGAATAGATTTAAAACACTTTTTAGAATACTCGTAGTAAATACCAATATCTAGAAATGAACTAGAAGAGAGATTCCTCTAGTCACTGCTAGTATTGGTTATTAGATCCTCGCTGTTCACCCGCGAGTTTAACAACCCTGCTTTTTGGTTGTGCAGGACTTTTTATAAGGCGTGTTGCGTCCTTCCTGCCCTCTACTTGCGTGGGCAGACGAGAGAGAGAAAAGACGAACTTGCGCAATGGAAATTCTCCAAGAGACAGAAACACTGCATAGTGTCTTCCAGGACGAATCTCCTGTTGCCTATTTACAGGCTATACCCTGTAACTCACAGAT
>NC_046658.1:162250707-162283326 GCF_010883055.1 Belonocnema kinseyi | reverse complement strand
GAATCTTAAAAGTTCGAATTTGGACTACATTGTCGTAGGGAGCTGGGAGATTAAAAATCTAAATTACACATAATGTGCTTTAAAAAAATTAAAATTAATTTTTTCTTGCAGTATTAGGTTTTATACCTTGGCCACCAGTTGAGCCATCTGTAACTGCAGGTTTCAGGGCTTCTCCTGTCAGTCCTTCTGGCTGGTCTTCTTCTGCCAGGTCTGGTCTTGACAGACCTTCTCTTTCCATTTCTACTCCTGTCACCTCTCCTCATTCGAGGCTTTTTACATATGCTGGATATGGCCTTGGACAACTTGGTCTCATTCGGCTCATTCCCCACACGAATCCGTCTTGGCGATTCAAATTTCGAAGATAAAGTTTTCAATTAAATTTACCAATCATACGAACAGTAACAAGAAACGTCTACATGCACAATATAACCCCAGAACAAATTGAATTAGCAGCACCTAATGGTGACATTTTTGAAATATTGGACACTAGTGGTTTTTTAAGTGGAATATATACCACCTATAGAGGAAGACCCCGGGTTAAAATAAACACGGGAAGCGAAATGATTACAAAAATTGACCCCAGAGGAAATTAAAGAATGGACAGTAGGTCCTCGCCCCCTAATGGTTGCAAATTTTAATATAATAGTTGTAAACCAGGATACTTTACAGTTAAACCAATGATCCCATTTAAATTGTTTTAAACTTTTACCTAATAATGCACCAAAAAATTAGACGTGAACCATCCAAATTTGACCTTGATCTGTAGATACAGATATTGTCAGAAACGAAGTGACGATATTGATTAAACGTAATATTTGAATACTTGGATTAAAACTTATTTTATTTTTCCGTATTTCGTTTTAAACAAAAATGTATGCATGGAGTTTCGACTTTGTATTAGATCTGTAATTTATGACGTCACTCACAAATTCAAATATCTGGAAATGCATGAATCATGGTTATAGATGGCTGCTTCAAGAATGAAACTTACTTAAATAAAATATATTTGAATTTTAAGTTTTAATTTGTTATAAAGACCACTAGTTTTCTAGGTGCAATATGAACAGCAGATATTTTACCCGACTAAATTAAAATTTTCTACTTACCAATAAATTTTAAACATATTTCGTTATGCTTGTGTTACTAATTCTTTTCAGTCTTTTAAATTCAATTAAACAGGTTATATATAAATTAAATGAGTAAATAAAATTAATCTCTGGTGGTTTAGAGAGAGAGCAAGAATTATTCAGGATATTACAAGAAATTTTTAGCCATTTCAAATTCACAGCTGTTGAATGAAATATGACAGGCTTATCAGATACAGATATAATCTTAAAACAGCAAAGATTATGTTAAAATGGTTAAATTGAGAGGCACATAACCCTAGAAATAAGAAAATTTATTCCAATAAAGCTAACGAATGCACACGATCTGCACTGTTAACTATAGTTTCTTCTATAATTGGAAAATATGAAAATAATGTACATTTTAATTTTACACTTGGTGTTTAATTTTATGGGTGAGTGTAATAACATAAAATATAGTTTGAAAATCATTTGTCAGCTTTTACCAAATTAAAATTTGTCGAATTTAGTTCACAGTCCATTTCAATCAATATTTGTTTTAAAAACCGTCTGTGTTTATCGAAAACGATTAGAAGTTTAATCTGAACATATCACATTTGTTTTGAGACCCCCTGAATCCGGAAAACAGGTTTCTGCGAATATGTCTGTCTGGCTTTGTGTGGCTGTGTATGTCTGTGTGTCTGTAGATTTTTAGTTTGTAAGCACGATAACTTTCGAAAGAATTAAAAGACACACGAAAATCAACATTTTAAGCCAAATAACGCACGATATGAAAAAAAGTCAAGAAAAGAAAAATGTTTCTTTTTGAATATTCTACAAGATTGTTCTAAAAAAAAGAAAAAGAGTTTTTGGTTTTGTATCTAAAGGAGTGTCGCACATTGGCAAGAAAAATGACTTGTTTGGTTCAGAATAACGTACAGCCCACAAATCTTCACCGATTTCGACAAAAAAAATTATAAGAAAGAACTAATAAGATTTCTAAGAGAGAAGTCCAGCCTGATTTTTGAATTAGGGTTTCAATTTTTTTATAAATTAACAAATACGACGAAAAAATAGCCTTTTTCTATTTGACGTTCCCGGTGCTCGTTAATAAGAGGATAATGGTTGAAATCGCTTAAGTTGCATAAAATACCATCAGTTAAAGATATTCCAATATTATAAAATATATAAAAAAAATTGTTATCAAGAAATTATTTGTTGAAAAAATTTCTTGTACGATTTTCCATAAATACACGTTTTTTCAAGTTATGTTGCGATAACTTGAAATCGATACAGTATTATATGAAAAGATTTTTCTTCTGATTATAATTGTTAACATTATAAAAAAATTTAATGGTCAAATGCAGTAATCAGGCATTTTAGGACAGAAATATTTGTTTTTTTTTATGACAAATTTTTGTCAATTCGGAAATTTGTGATAATTTCAGCAAAATTAATAATTTGTCGTTTAATCTTATAATTTTTTATTTTCAGAAAAATTCATAATTTTGTGATCAATTATATGATTTTTTAAAACCAAAGTTGATAATCAAATGCATTATTGGGGCATCTGTGGACCGAACAATTTTTTTTTGCTTCGATATCAGACTTTTAATTGGGATCTTCATAATAAATTCGGCAACATCTATGATGAGTTGACAAATGTTATGATTTTTAAAAACAAATTAAACAAACAAATGCATTATTCGGGCATCTGTGGACAAAAAATTAGTTTTTTCTCGATTTCAGTCTTTTTAATTGGGAAGTTCATGATGATTTTTAAAAATTCGTAATTGGTTGATAAATTTTATATTTTTTTTAAAGACAAATATGAATGTTGATGAAATTCCCATCAAGTTTTTATCTGAAAAGACTGGCATTGAAAAAACCGAATTTTTCTGCCGACAAATGCCCGAACAATGCATTTATTTGAAAGATCATAAGATTAACAAAGAAATTATGAATTTTTCTGCAAATATCATGAAGTACCGAATTTAAAAAAATTTAAATTGAAAAAGAACGAATGTGAAGCGAATGTATTTGTTAAAGCCGAAGGAGCCTTAACAAAAAAGAAGTGACCATCACCAAATGACTTTTGTCAATGTTTTGACTTTTTGTTTAAAAAAATCTGTGCACAAGTGTAAGGAATATAAAAAGATCTACCGCGAAGCGCGAGGTAAATACATTATCGAGCGCGAAGCGCGAGATAAATATATCATCGAGCGCGAAGCGCGAGAACCAACAATCAACAATAATAGGGTTGACTTTTTTAACTTTGTCGACTTTCTCCAATTCTTCGGTGAATGGTTTCAAACCTTCTGCAAAACATATTTGCTAGTCGAGAAGTGAAACAGAAGTTGAAAAAAACCAAAATATATTTGTCTAATTCTGTTGAATCCGGCTACGTTAAAGTTATTTTATTGGAATATTGAAAAGTTGTGTGACTTGAAAGTGCAAGGATCATGCAGCACAATTCATCGGTTCGAAATCGCTAAATGTAGCAAATTGTGTACGAATAAGTGTTACGTCATGGCTGCGTAATCATAAACAATTCTCAACAGTGGAATGGAAATCTCTACGAAGCCTCAACGACGAGATCCGTCATCTGCACGCGTAACTTAAATAACCAATCAGTGCCATGAGTCGGAATTCTGGCTCCTAATTGGTCGTTCTTTCTTGCGCTTAGATCAGTGATGCACAGCTGTCAGTGAGTTAGCGGGTCAACTCGGGCAGTGCGCAAGCTCTGTAAAGCTGGGTAGTATGCCTACTCCGCACGCTGTCCCCACTCGGCGTGCCCGCGTGAGCACGTAAGCCGCCTGTACGTGCTCGAAGCCTATACGTGCCGAGTTGTGCATCACTGGTTCAAATACAAATTATCTTCTTATATTAACGAACCATCAATAACTAATTTTTTTTTCACCAATATTATTATCTTTTAGGTATTTCATTTTTAGATTTGCCTAACACTGAAGTACTGTTAAAGCTTTGAATGTTACATCAGCTAAGGGTGAAAACGAAAATTCTCAGTATCAATTTTTAATGCCTTACTACAAAAGGGATTCATAATATCAAAACTTAAAAGTATGTTTTCTGAAAACAATTAATGCCCTATATTTCCTTGCAGAATTAAGTTTAGAATCTAATCGCAATCTGCTTGATACTCTCCACCCGGGTCTACAGCGAGATTCTACTTCTCCTTCTATGCCTCAGTCTGTTCCGCTGCCCGAGCCTTCATTACGCCGCAGCTTCAGCTCTTCGCTTAATATTTCATTACGTGAAAGGTCCAGGTCTTCGCCTGATCCTCCATTACGTGAAAGGTCCAGGTCTCCGCCTGATCTGACATTAAGTACTAGGTCTAGGTCTTTTCTTAATCCTCCAGTACATCGCAGGTCCAGGTCTCCTCGACAAAGTTCCACCTTATATGCTGGGTACGGGCTTGGACAACTTGGATTAATTCGACTTCTTCCACACAGAAATCCCTATCGGCGATTCGAGTTCCGAAAATACACTTTTCTTCCTAATTCAATACTTCGACGGCTAGTACTAGGCCGTGTCTATGCGTTAATGGAGTCCTCAGAACAAATCGTATTAACAACATCCAATGGGGAAATTTTTGCAATATTGGAGACTCGTGGTACCCTGAGTGGAATATATAGTACCCATACGGGAAGACCCCGAGTGAAAATAAACATAAGGAGTGGCTTGATTACGAACATGATACGAGATGAAACTATGGAATGTCCAGTAGGCCCTAACCGCCTAATACAAAATACTTTTAACATAATAGTTGTAAAACAGGATTCTCTACATCTAAGCGCATAATCCGATTTCAATAAATGTGAATCTTTGCTTAATGTTGGGTAATTTACTTTTTAAGAGAAACTAGGTGTCATTATCGTTATTAATTCAAAATTTTACTATTTCTTAGTTACCGTTGAAAAGAAGTAACTATTGTTAAGTTTCTGTTTTAGAAATATTTACAGCTGAAAAAATTGTGCGATCTAGGTCGCCCTTTAAGCTAATTATGATATATATTTTTAGATTATTTTAAAAACAAAATTGTACTTTTTAATGAAAAATACACTTTTTAAAGCTTTGGAGCAAAAGATATTTTCTTCCTCATTGTAATGTTATTCGGTATTAAAGGAAATAAATTGAGATATTCATTTTAACAAACTTAAAAAATTTTTTTTTCTCTTGAAATTGGCTTATGAAATAAAAATACAAAGTTGGAATATAAATGATGATCTAATTTCAAATCTTTCTGACCACTATGCATAGCATTGCCAAACATTTTTATTCGTTTATTTTGCAGTAATTTTTAGTCCCTAACTGAATCTCGAGAAATTATAAAAAAAGTTGTAATTGTATTAACAGCCAGGAAACCTTAGCTGTGATTCTCTGGACGGCTTTTTCTAAGGTAAGTATAGGTGCTCAAAAAGGATTAAAAAGCTAATTTTATGTAAAAAGATTCTTATGTTCAGCTAAAAAAATAATTAATTAATAAACATATTGTGTTTGAATATGAGAGCAGAAACCAATTTGCATTATTCAAATAAAAGCTTTTTAAAAGTTTTGATTCATAACAAATCCATACTCATGGAATAGTAGTTTTTGCACATTTTGAAAGTCGAGTTTTCTTGCGCCCTTTAAGTTTTTACCATAATCTTTCTGAAAAATTAAATAAAATAAAATTTGGAATTAGCTCTTCTGGGAGTAAATTACATTTGGTAATAAAATAATTTGAAAAAAAGTCAGAGATGATATTTGCATTTATTTTTGTGCGCCGAATACGAATTCCAGACTATTTTTCACCAGCATATCAGAGTTTTCCACTACAGGCCAAAAATCCCCTAAGAAATGAGCTATTTTACTACAGTATCGCAAGAGCGTTATGAGCGTAAATGAAAAAATCCTATCATAGTGCAAGAACTTGAAGTTGTTTTGTATTAACGAGCTGTTATTAAAAATTTAAAAAAATTCAAATATACACTATTCTTCCAATATTGACCTAAAAATAGACAATAGGCTTCTTCCTGGGCTCATTTTCTACAGAATTTCGAGAGCATTTACTCCTTTCAAGAAAAAAATTTTTAGCTCTGACATTTTTTAAATTAAGAGAACTGAATTGTGAACAATTCAGTGCGATTTGCAGATAAGAAATCCCCACAAAGAAATTTGAGAAATCAAAGGCATAAAAAGAAGTTCTTTCGCGATATTTTATAGTTTACGAAAAACATTCAAAATTGACATTTTCAGGAAAAAAATTCTCCAGGCTTTTAACTTTCAAATAATATTTGGAAGAATAAAAAAGGTGGCTTTAATGTGACGAACCGTGCCAAGCCTTAATACTTTTTTATTATTTATGATATTTTTAATAGCATATCATAGAGGAATAATTGAAACAATGATTTACAGTTCGAGTTTTAAGCTTGACAACACTTAATTAGCAAAGCTGTGAATGTTTATATTAGTTTTGCCCTGCGTTACAAACACAGTAGCGTTGGAGATTTTTGTGCTTCGAATTCGGATAGTTAAAATTAAATATTCAGGGGAAAAAAGAACTCTAATCCGTGAGTGAAATAATAAAATTAATTTCAATGAAGCTAAAGAATATACATAATTTGCACATTTTATATTTGGTGCTTAATTCTATTGGTAAGTATAGTAACATTATATATAGTTTTAAAAACATTTTCAAAATTAATTTTTTAAGACAAAATATCTTTTATTTGCTCAACTGGCAATAGAACCAAAGAAAATCCGATTGCCGGTCGGGTACTTTTTCTTAAAGCTACTAAAGAGATCGTAAGAATAATTCTTTTTCAGAAATACACGCATTATTTTGCCAGGTGCTGCAAGTCGAAGTTCTCTAGGAGCATAAGGGAAAAGCACTCGATTTTTAATCGGATGGTTTATGGCTTGATTCTCAGCGGAGCGAAGGAGATGATCTTTTTTCAGAAAAAATTTGATTTTAAAACTTTTCATTCTTAAATCTATCTATTCTGGAATGTGCACTAATAGTGTCGGAAGTTAGAGTGCTCTAAATTCATATCTGTTGACATTTTTTTTGTAGATTGATTCCCTAAATTTGTCCGTTTTGTGGAAAAATAAAAAAAGTAGTGTCAAACCCTCATGTCATGGAGCCCAGAAGTCTAGAAGTGAAACATTAGTTAAAAAGAACCAACAAACATTTGTTTTTCTGAGTTGAACAAATATTACGTCAAGTAAATGTAAACAATTTTTAACAGCAGAATAGAAATCTCTACGCCTTATCATAAGGGGTTCATGATATCGAAACATACAAGTGTGTTATTAAAAAATAATTAATCCTCTATGTCGCTTTGCAGAATTAAGTTCGCAATCTGATAGCAATTGGCCTGATACTCCACGCCCGAGTCATCGGCGGCCTTCTTCTCGTCCCACACCTCAGTCTGTTGCCCAGCCCGAGCGTTCAAGTTGTGGGCGCTCTAGATCTTCCACTAATTCTCCATTACCTGCGAGGTCCAGGTATACTCCAATAAGGACTCAATTATATGCTGGATATGGGATTGGACAACTTGGATTAATTCGACTTCTTCCACGCAAAAATCCCCATCGGCGCTTCGAGTTCCGAAGACACACTTTTATACCCAATTCAATACTTCGGCGGCTAGTAGCAGGCCATGTTTATGCGTACATGACAACCTCAGAAGAAATTGTTTTAACAACATCCGATGGGGATGTTTTGGCACTACTAGACCCTCGTGGTACCCTGAGTGGGATATATAGTACCCGTACAGGAAGACCCCGAGTGAAAATAAACATAGCAAGCGGCGTGGTTACGAACATGACTCCAGATGAAATGAGGGAATGCCCAGTAGGCCCTCGCCGCCTAATAGATGCAAACTTCAGCACCATAGTTGTAAACGTGGATTCTCTATGTCTAAGTTAATAATCCAATTTCAATTAATGTAAAACTTTGCTTAATGATGGGTAAATTACATTTAAAGAGAAATAAGGTATTAGTATCGTTGTCCATTAAAAATGTAACTATTTCTTAATTACTATTGCAAAAAACCAATATAAATGTTTCAAATTCTAGCATTAATTTTAAAAACTAAATTGTACTAAGTGCGCAACCGAGTTCCCACTCTTTGCAGGATTGAAAATATATTTTTAACAAATTAATTTAATTCGGAATAATTCTCGAAAGGGATTGTCAAAATTTAGAAATTGGTGGAATTACTTTTTTTTTAACTTTTTGAGTTTATAATTATTTATTACATGCTTTTATTTTTATAATTATGAAGAACTCGAATGTTGTGAGTTTTTCAGTATTTTAAGGAACAAATGTTTTATTTAAAAATATATTTCTTCAAGACTCCTTCTCACTGCCGCGAGAAGTATTTCCGGTTCCTAACAGAGTTTCAGTGCTTCCTAAACAAACCATCTCATACAGATCATATTTTCATAATTCTTATTCAAGTAAATTAACAAAAAAGTGAAGAGAAAGTACAAATAAATTTAGAGTTAGAGCTCCATCTATGCGCGAGGAATATTTGTAGCAAATTTAAGATTTGAAGATATCGCGAAATTCGGATAATACTGGACACAAAGGCTTTGTATCTGAACCTCAAAAATTCCTGTTTGAGTCAGATTGACGTAGGGATTGAGTTGGGAGATCGAAAATCTAAATGACATATAAAATTGTTACAAAAAATTAATCCTCTATTTTTTCTTGTAGAATTAAGTTAACAGTCTAGTAGAGCGATTGGCCTGATACTTCACGCTTGGATCATCGAAAGACAATGTCTTCTCGTTCTATTCCTTGGTCACTGGTCAAGCCACCTTTAACTGCAGGTTTCGCGGGTCCTTCTTTTAGTGCTTATAACTGGTATTCTTCTACCAGGTCTGATTCTGACAGGCCTTCTCTTGCCATGTCTACTCCTGTCACCTCTTTTCATGCGAGGCCTTCTACATATTCTGGATATGGACTTGGACAACTTGGATATTTTCGACTTATTCTCCACAGAAATCCCCATAGGCGATTCAAGTTCCAAAGATACACTTTTCTTCCCAATTCAACACTTCGACGGCTAGTACCAGGCCATGTATATGCGTTAATGGCAACTTTAGAACAAATCCTACTCACACTATCCCATGGGGAAATTTTTGCAATATTAGGGACTCGCGGTACCATAAACGGGATCAAGAACTCAAATAAATAATATGTAATGGTCGAGTATTTATAAAAAATGTATGCTCATGGAATGGAAAGTTTTGCGCAGATTAAGAGCCGAGATTGCTTCTGTACGTTAATTTGTTATCATAATAATTCTCAAACAAAAAATTTAGAATTTATAAATAAGAACCAAAATTATTTTTCATTTTAACTTACAAATTTTCTTCACGTTTCCTCTTAGGAGGTGCAACTAAATAATAATTAATTTTTTAAGTAATTGCAAACTATATTTCCAAAATATCACACATAAAATTCACTAACTTCAACTCACCTAAGAATAGAATTTGATACAAAATAAGAAACAAATTTTAAATTATCATGATAATCATAGTCAGAGGTAAATAACAAATTTATTATATTTGATATAAAAGTGTTCAGCACAATGTAAAAAAAGTTGACATTTTAAATAAAAGTCGAGTGCGAAGCACAAGATACGTGGTGCGAATATGTTCGCTAAAGCCGAAAGAACTTTACCAAAAGAGAGTTCACAATCACAAAATTACAGTTGTTGATACGTTGACCTTTATTTTAAAAGGTCCATGCACGAATGTTAGAGAAATGCAAAGACCGAGCGCGATGTGCAAAAACCAAGAGTTACGCGCTGGTGCTGCGCTTAAACTCTCGAGCGAACCTCTTTTTAATTACGAGAATTCACAATCACAAAACCACAGTAGTACCGCGAAATACGAAAACGGCTACGAATGCGATAATTTAATGTAGGTTTAGAGGATATTTGTAGGCAATTGTTAACTTTTCTGACTTTCATGAATCCTAAAGTAAATGGTTTTAAATCTTTTGTAAAACTCATTTTCGAGTCAAAAAGTAAAACATCAGCTGAGAAACACCAAAAGACATTTTTCTTTTTTTGTTGATTCGCCCATGCGAAAGCTTTGTATTGGAAGATGTATAAATCTTACTAAATGTATAAATCTCTACGAAGAATACAATTAAGTATTACGTTATGCCTTAGTAATCTTAAACAATGTTTAATAGTAGAATGTAGATATTATGAAGTAAGAAGGCGAGAATCGTCGCCTGTTTGTTAAGGTTATTGTGAAGACCACGTTTTAAATCAAATTTATTTCTTCTTTCTTAGTTTTTAAAGCGAAGTGCTTTTCAAAAATGCATAATAATAATTTGCATCATTTTTTAAAATATATTTTCTATTTCTTAACTTAATTTTTTAAGAAGTAATCAACCCGGGAGTTTTTTTCAAATTTCTATTGTTTCACCTATCTCATTTCTTAACAATTTTGAAATAATTGAGTAAAGCGAGTACTTCGCTAAAATTTCTAATCTAAGTGTGTGTCTTGAACTATCAATTTTTGCCATGAACTAAAGCCCTAGCTCCCAATCGTTTGAGATTCCTTCCAGTCGCGATTGGTCTGTTTCACCACGTTCTGGTCCTTAATGTACTTCTTCTCGTCCGATACCTCGGTCTGTTGCCCAGCCCGATCCTTCACGATGCGGCAAGTCTAGCTCTTCTCCTGATCCGTCATTACGTGTCAGGTCTAGGTTTTTTGCTGTAAAACTCTGCTCAATAAATAGGAAGCGCAACTGAACGATGAATAGTTGCTTAAGTAATTGCAAACTGTCTTTCGAAAAAAATATTACTCTTGACAATCATTAACTTCGTCACTAGTTTCAGAAAATAAGAACTTTTCATTATTAGCGTTTTTCATTATTAGTATTTGAAAAGATACATATTTCAGTTTTTACGCTTACATTTAAATTTAGTATTTTCTCAATAAAAAATAATATGTTTTTATTTACAGGTTCGTAATGAATCTGAAACCGGCTGCTAATATTACAGTTTCACCTACATTTGAAAAATGTTTGTAGCAAATTGCATATTTCAATTTATTGCGACACTCGAAAAAAACTAAACACAAAGTATTTTTACCTGAACCTTATAAACTATTGTTTGTGCTCAATTTACCTGAGCACCGGGAGCTTACATATCAAAATTAAATGTAAGATTCAGTGTGCCCTTTTAAATTATTGCTATGAAAGGGGCTTATGAAGTCCGAAAATGAGAGACTGTTCTTAAAAAAAATAAATCCTCTATTTCTTCTTGCAGAATTGAGTTCATCGTCCATTTACGATTGGCTAGATATTCCTCGCCAGTCTGATTAGCGGTCTATTCCATCTCGTCTCTCTAGGTGCTGGGTCCAGGTCTCTACATGCCATGTATTCTCCTGCCAGGCCTTTACCTGCCATGACTGCTCCTACCATGTCTGCTCATGCCATGGCTGATTATTCCATATCTGTTCATGCCATGGCTGATTATTCCATATCTGTTCATGCCATGTCTACTCATTCCATGTCTGCTCCTACCACGTCTCCTAATTCTGGGACTTCTGTATTTGCTAGATATGGCTTAGGACAACTTGGGCTTATTCGACTGATTCCGCATGCCGATACGTCCCAACGATTCAAATTTCGAAGATACAGTTTTCAATTAAATGTACCTGCACGCCTATTGGGTAGCTATCTTAGCGCCACAAATTTGGAACTATTGGGAAGCAATTTTAATTCCAATTCAATTTTCAAAAGATATCTTATAATAAATAACTAATTTTAGACCTTAGTATAATATTTTTGATTAAAGTGAATTGATATTTACTGCTCTTTTTCATTAACATTGCTCTCATAGTCAGATGACGTCAGATGACGCTGTTATCAAGTTGAAAGACACACCCTACAGGCGTATTATACGAACAGTAAAAAGAAATGCCTGTACGCATAATATAACCCCAGAAAAATTTAAATTAACACCTTCTAGTGGTGACGTTTTCACAATATTGGATACTAATGGCACTCTTAGTGAATTATCTACAGCTGAAACAATAATTAAATTAAAATATTATTATCATTAAAGAATCGCGTATGCATATCGTAAAAAAAAACACATTGTATATCTACATTAGAAATATTCGAACTCTGAATATAACGCTTATGAAATATTTAACTAATTTTGACAGAAGTTCAAAGTTTATTATTATTTAATTGTTTACTTTACAAATAAGCAGATTTTAAGAACCCATTTGGGAATTAAAATAAATAAAAACTAAAGCAGAGCTGGTTTTTAATCTTTTATTATATCTGATTATTTGGAATCACAATCATTTTATTTCTCCATATTTCTTATTAAACAAAAACTTATACGTAAAAGTTTTGACTTTGTATAACAACCAAAACTATTGACGTCGCAAAGCCAATAAGAAAATTTGGAAATCGATGAATCGTGGTTCCAGTTCACTCTTTCAAAAATAAAAGTTACTTGATTTGAATGCATTATAGTTTTGCTTTTGTCAGTTCTTTAGCTCTTTTATAAATGGAACTAATATCTAAAAAATATAATTTTAAAATCAACAAAATGTAAAAAGGTTTCAATTATGTAAAAATGTACCTATTTTGTGTATATTATTATTAAAACTATTTTTCTTAAAATAACCCTAAAAGTTGACATTGATTTTATCGAACTTGGTATACAAGTTTTTTACTAACAACCGGCTTATGAAATACAAATACAATCCATAAATAAAAGAGATAACCTCAGACAGGTAGAATTAATGCTGATACATTTCACGAAATAAGAACGTTGTTCTCTAACGAAGCAAAAATATACATATATCTTTTCTCATACTTGATTTTTAATTTTATTGGTAAGTATAATCTAGTAATTAATAGTCCTAATCTATCTTTGGGTCTATAAAACAAAATAACTAACAGATTTAATAAATTAGTTTGCAATTTTTAATGCAAAATTATCTGAAGAAAAAGTTTTATTTTTTTCTGTTGAACTCCATAATAGAAAATATTTCTTTCCGAGGTTTAAAAAATGATTACAAAATTTGTAAAAAACAGGTACATATTTTGGGCATGGCTATACATATTACCCAGTGTCTGTAAAAATTTGAACTGCCACGTTAATTGTTCCTGATAATTTTTCAAATTCTTAAAGTTATAAGTATTTGTCGCTCATCAATAAAGGTCAAACGCAAATTATATTTTCCAGATTTTTTAATTTAAAAAAAAAACAGAACCGGCAGTTTTTTAGGTTTTTAAATAGTAATAAACTTATTGATTTACCTGATTGTTCTAAAGAGGAAATCCAGGAAGTCTTTTCAAGTTCATTGTTTATTCTAAATTCTCTTTACGCAGAGTTTTAAACAATATATTTACAGTTGAGATTAATTATTATGATGTGATGAAAAAAACATCATATACACGAGCAAATTTTATTTCATCACATCTTTATTCTATGAAATAGCTTATTTTATATGTACGTCTATTTTAAGTTAATTTCTAATCTTTCTAATATATTTTTTGAAAAAACTTTTCGTTCACATCTTCCCAAGCCATAAATAGTACTTTTAGCGAATTTCAAATTGTGATAGGGGAAAAAAATGACCATAAAGTATTTTACATTAACCTTTTGAATTTTGAGTTTGTAATCCTAACATAAAAGTATGTTCTAAAAAGAAATCAATCCTGCATATACTTTTACTTGCAGAATTAAATTCACAGTCAGGTTATTGAATCTCTCATTCTCCTGCCCATCTCGAGCCGTTTGTACGTGCCAGGTCCAGGTCTCCTCCTGCCAGATATTCTCCTGTCGAGCCACCAATACGTGAAAAGTCTAAGTCTCCTCCTGCCATGTCTTCTCCTGTTACTTCTCATCCTGCGAGTCCTTTGCAATATTCTGGACATGGACTTGGCCAACTGAGGCTGATTCTTCTTATTCCTCGCAAGAATCCGTACCGGCTATTTTAATTGTGAAAATATACTTTTCATGACAATTTGTTAGTTCTACGGACTTTAGCAAAAAGAGTTTTTGTGAACATTTCAACAATTGAGCAAATTGTATTAGCAACATCCAATGGTGCCGTTTTTGCTATATCAAAGATTAGTAGGGCTCTTAGTGGACCTACGCGCCGAATACACATGAATTTTAGTATAGTAGTTGTAAATCAGGATTCGCTAGAGCTTAACCAATAATTTTTTTTAAATGTCACTTTTTCGCGATTACTATTGTTAAAACTTAAATATTCTCTATTTCATTGATTTTTAACTCTTCCAATAACCATAAAAAATTGTGTCAGGGCTAGAACCATGAGGATATCTACCGAGGCGTAATTTGTATATTATGTTTCAGACCTCGCCTAACTTCGAAGATTTTAGAAGCTAATGATGCATCTTTTACGTTATAATACAGATTTGAAGTTATTGCGTTAGAAAGAAGTGACTATAGAAACTAATATTATAGATATTGGTAGTTCCCCAGTAAACAAAACCAGATTCAAGAGAAAAAACGTGATTGGATTTTGGAATTCCTTTTGAATCCGATTTCAGAACCCCTTTTCCTGTGTTTGAAAGGAATAATCTGATATAAAATTAGAATTCCTCTCTATTCGTGAACGTGTGAAAATCTGCCAAGTGAGTCACCTTTTTTTAAACGACTCCAGATATCCCTTAAAATAATAAATATTTATTCATATTTGATAAAATATAACAATATAAATTTTTATAAACTAATTCAAAATTTTGGCCCCTCTCAGTGCAACAAATTTTTTTGCACTGTAAATGTTTCAAGCTATTGGACAAATGACTGGTAGTCACAAAAATATTTATACAGTTAACAACAGTTATTGTTATAAATAGTTCTTGTGACAAAAATTTTAAATGTAATCTGATCGGAAACATTTTAATTTTTTTAATCCCCCGAGGGGCTACGGATATTCCTAAAAAAATGTATCTTTAATAATATTTAGTAAAACATAAAAACTGAAATGTTTATAAACAATCCAGATAAACAAATTCCAAGTGCTAGCAGTTTTACTTGGAATTTGTTCATCTAATTTGTTTTCAAAAATGAAAATTGTGATATTTTATCAAATATTTATTTTTTTAAGGAATGCCTGAAGTCAGTGAAGTAAATGTTGCCACACTATGCTACTGCGCTTGCTTTAGGGCTGCGCGCTAGTTAGCCGCACTTAGCGCGTAATTTAAAATTATTTTAAAAAATAATTCTTGTAATTTTAATAAATCATTATTATAAAAAGCAGAATAATGTACATAAATTGTGTAAATTTGAACTCAGACAAAAAAAATCATAACACATATATTCTATAAATAACAGTTTATTTTTATTGAATTCCAAAGATCAGCTTATATTTTACAAAATAATTAATTTCGAAAGAAATTTCTTGGAAAAGTGATTGAAAATAATTATTTAAATTTTTTAAAATATTTTTTATAATAAAACACAAAAGAAAAATATAAGGAAAGGGATTTACATTTTTTCCTTATTTTTCATTTTTTTTTAAATTTTGTTCTTTTAAACTTGAATGTAGATATTTAAAGGCGAGTTCAAGTTTGATCGTTATGTTCTTTTTTTCGAATAATTCTTTTTAATCTGCTGTTCTTTTTTTGAAAATGTTAAATAATTTTCTGAAGGGAATTAAATACGGGCAGCAGGCTCAGGAGGTCTAGATATTTGATTGATAAAATAAAGCCCTTTATTTTGAGAATTCCGTTTTTATTTGATTTTTCCTTTTGTTTGAATTAATATATATTTTTTGGCCTCAAACAGCTCCCCATGGCATTTTTTTTATCAGCAACGATGACATTTTTTTACTTTGAGCGTTGTTTTGTCACCTTTTAAGCGAAAAGAACAATATTTTGAGCTGCATTTTTTTTAGAAAAATTCAAATATTCTCATTATTATATTCTGCATTAACATGTATATATTGAGCTGCTAAAATATTATATAATTTATTAAAAAATGTATCTATTAAAGAAGTTTTTGTGAAATATAAGTTTTTTTCTTGTCTGAAATCAAAAGCTACATAATTTGTATACATTCTTGTGAATATTTTAGTAATTATTTATTTAAATTCCAAGAATTGTTTTTTTAAACTAATTTTTAATGACTCGACATGTGCGGCCAACCAGCGTGCCTCCATAACGAAAGCGCAGTAGCACAGGATGCAAACATTGACATCACTGCTTGACTGTATGCCAGGTTTCAAATATAATACAGTGAAACTCTTCTATAGCGCCGACCTTCAGGCTGACGGTGGTTGGGAACTAGCTCTTTATAGCCCGCTTCGCGTTTTTTGTTCACACCTGAGTGACAGCCGCAGACCCGACGCATACCGCACACCCTGCGCAGCTCCTGTTACAGCTACCTGTGGCGCAGCGTCGATTCTCGAAAGGGTTGTAGAAAGGAGGGCTATTGAAAGGTTTCAATGTATATGAATTTTACAAAAGACTAAAGACCATCAATTACTACCACGTTTATACATCTAGTCTTATAAATCTGCCGAAGAAATTTTTTAACCAATGATAATGGTCTTCATATGAATTTGAATAAAATTGTTATTTTCATATTTTGAGGGCATCTTCCAGCCTCAATACAACTACTTAAGGCTTGTGCCTTTGGAAGGTTGGTATTGAAGAAAATTTCAAGTTTTATCCAAGGTAACTCTAAAAAACCTAATCTAAATTCGAAGACAGAGCTCCAGATATGTTTTCGGATGAGGTACATAAGAGAACTGGAAGATAAAATGAGGCTAGATGTCCTCTTCCAGTCTGAATTTTATCCAAATATACTTGCACCATGCTAAAGGAGCGAATGCTGCCTTAAGATGAAGTTTGACAGCGGAATAAACGGTTTCGGTCGTAATACAAGAATCTTGGACTTACAAGGCGAAAGATAGAGGCTTAAGTCACAAGAGCAGATGTTTTATTTATCGTAGTACAGAGTACAATACAGTGGGGCAGCACTTTATGTTAGAGCCAATGCTAAATTAATTAGATTGAAACCGTTATTTTCTAGAGACTTGGTGGAAATAAAGATCGAGCATCATTTACGAGGTAGGTGCCAACTCGTGATGAAATTCCCAGCGTACTTGCGATCTGACTTCCAGGATGCACCAACAGATCTGAAGAATGGAGAAATCTGGCGAACTAATGTTGGATATGATGTTTACGCACATCATTTGCCTTGGGGTAGTAGGGACACTAACGACAGGGTTAATTCAATATTAGATTATCTTTTAACTACTGGTTTTACTTTATTAAATGTTGGTAGCACAACATAAACAGATGGGTGCACTTCATGTTAAAAAGAAAATCGGTTGATCACTGATAATCTAATTAGAGTTTTAAACAAATCGGGGTTTTAGACGAAATGCATGAGGGTATCTTGGTAGTATTCATAAAGTCAGCGATCAATATAGTAAAGCAATAGTACAGAGATCGTTGCTTATCTATTATGGTACAAATAAGACAAAATTCATGGATTGTATAAAACGGAAGAAGCTTCCTGACCTGAGAAATCTTAAATTCTACTGGAGCGACGCACAACTTGATCTATTCTCTTTTTCTTTATGCACCCTTGTACTTCGAAAAGTTTTCCCTACATAAAAGTGCAATTTTACTTTTTTCCACTTCTTCGCCTCCTAATACTAATACAAACTTTTTGAGATAGGGCTAAGAATATCTTACCGAGCCTTCCCGTGGGCGGAGCTCTCCAACTGAAATTATGTACAGAAAAACTTGGAAATTTGTTGCTATATATCTGGAACCTGAGAATATTCCCAACGTTTTATCAGCTTAAATTGAAATTAAAATTTTAAAGCTTGAATTGATGCAAGAATTCATGCACGAATTAAAGTTAAGGAACAACATCTAAAAAATTCTCGTCAACTTGGACATTCTGTGTCGTATCTTTGGAACCCATTGGGATATTTGCAACTTTTAGCTTAAGTTAAAAATAAGACTTTCAATACCGTGTGACATGGATTTTGGATATTTGATTCAACTTCTCGACATCATTCCTGAAGATGCAAATGCCATGAATTGTTTCGCCACAAATCCGGGGGTTTTTTAGTATTGTTCCATACAAACAGCTCACAATTTCAAGTCAATATTCCTTATTGAACCTACGACCTACTGGCAAGGACTCGTTATGCACCAGGCCATTGTATTCGAAGAAAACAATAAGCAAAACGTTTACATTTGACCGTAGTTGGCGTGCTTTTTCTGTCTTAGGGATTCAGCATGTTTTCACTGATACGATTGAGCCTTAGTTTCGACGTCATAACCATATACCCATGTTTCGTCCCCAGTTATGACCCTTTTGAGCAAATTTGGATCGTCGTTGACGTCATTCACGAGCGATGTTCACACGACATGCGATATTTCGACATTTTCAGCACCTTCTCTAATAGTAATTCGATGATTCTCTACGACAAATTTCTTCGCTGCTTTAACGTTTTCATCAGTTGTTGACGTGCTGGGGCATCCAGGCGGTGATCGCCATTTACACCTTATCGGGCTTCTATGAGAATCTTGCACCACTTATTAACACTTTTTTTCTCAAAGTGAACTTGCTAAATGCTACAATCAACATTGCAAGTGCGTTGGAACACTTAATTTTATTTGCCATACAAAATTTAATACAAATTCTTTGGTCCATTTTTTCGATAGTAAAAAAATTGTCAAGCACACCAAAACTTAATCTTTATCTTTGTTAAAAACAAGCTAAACATGCAAAATGGCTGGTGATGATAAACATATGTGGGAGTATGTTCTTGAAAAAATAAATAATCCTCTATTTCTTCTTGTAGAATTGAGTGCACAGTCCGGCAGCGATTGGCCTGATACTCCAGGCCCGAGTGGTTGCCTTCCTTCTTCTTCTCTTCGGATTCCTCAGTCTCCTAAAAGTCGACCTCTTCCTGATAGGTCCAGGTCTTCGCCTGCCAGGTTTTCTTCTGGCAGGCCTGCTATTGCAAGACTTCCTGTTACCCAGGTACTTGAATATGGACTTGGACATGATTATCAACATTTAATATTGTAATTTTTGCAATATTGGAGACTAGTAGGGCTTTTCGTGTAATATATAGCTCGAATAGATGAAGGCCCACAGTCAAAGTAAACTTACGATGTGCGTAGTTACGGACTTTACCCCAAAAGAAGTTAGGGTAAGTCCAGAATGCCCTAGCCGTGTAATGCATAATGATTTTAGTACTGTAGTTGTAAACCAGGATTCTTTTCAGCTAGAAAAATAATTCGATGTCAAAAAATGCAGAATGAGTAGTCTGTCTTGTTCTTGATTGTATAGTATTTTGTAGAAAGCATTGGCAAATAAAATTGAAAACAATGCCGACCTTCTGACTAATCCAATACAAAATTTTTTTAAATAAGAATAAACAAAGAGTGACTAAAATTTCAATGAACTGAGTGAATCACTTTTCGCCTTCGTAATTGGTTTATGAAAAACGAATATCATTTATAAATATAAAATATAATCTGGTGAATATACAATTTAGGCCCATATGATCCATGAAATCCGAAGTTTTGAGTCTAACGAAGAAAACAAACACATGCTATTCGCACTTTGAACTATAGTTTTTTACTAATTCAAAAACACGAAAATCATTCAAATGCTTACTTCAAACTTGGTGGTCAATTCCATTTCTAAGTGTAATGATTTAATTCATAGTTTTAAAAGCATTTCTAATCTTTCAGTAAATAAAAGTTTTTCAGACTGATATTAAGTTACAAACTACATTTGTGTTTATCCAAAATGAGTGTAAAGATGGTTCCGTTCCAAATCTGCATGTCTACATTTATACACGGCAAAAATTTGGAGTATAAAATTTAAGATTATAATTTTTACTTTCAAAAAAAGATAGTGACAAACCAGGACATTGCATCACTATTTCAATGATCACTACTGTGATTATTAAACTGTGAAGCTCCTAAATTTATAGGAATATTATAAGAAATAAGTTTCATAACTTTTTTAATGAAATTTTTTTTGTTTTTCATTTTTATATAAGACAACTGTTAACAGTTCCACGTTAGTCAGACGGATTAATGAGCTTTCTTTTGTTATAAAGATGTGTGTGGATAATGATAATTGTATAAAAACATTTTATGACTTTTGACAGCAAACATATACGATGAGAAGCAGTGAATCATTTTTATTATTTGTAGAAATTTATAGTTTTGTCATATTTATATTTATTTTACGCGTACCAATGCCACAATAATGAGAAATGAGAAATCCTCATCAAATAACTGAAGATAAAGGAAATGACTATAAAGAAAAGAAAAATTTTCTTTATTCCATATGCGATATAAGTGTAATTAATTTTTAATAATTGTTTCTGAAAATTATTTATAAAAATAAAGTCAAAAATGAATAACCTTAAAGTATACAACTTAAAAATTGAATAAAGGTTATAAAGTTCTTTCAAACAAAATAGACAAAGAAACCGTGACAGTTTTTTTTTGTTGGGAATTTGGGAACGTACACCTGATAACTCTATCATGAATAATGCTCTTTTTCTCAAAAGAGAACTTGTTTTTGTAACGTGAGGACAGTCTATGTGAATATGTATCAGATTTAATCTTTTATCATAACGTGGATGTCAGATGACAGTCTTCCCTGGGTGGCTTTGGGTTCGCATGTATTTAAGTAACTTTACTGTATGATTAAAAAAATATGTGGCTTCGGAAATATTTCCGGAAGAGGTGAAGAAAATAACGTGTAGTTAAAATAAGCTCTAGATGCCCCTTTCCAGTCTAGATTTTATCCAGATAGACTTCCGCCATGCTAAAATATCGCCTGCTAACAAGGCGGGTCAGAGTCTTAAGTAACAAGAGCAGGTCGATCATTTACGGCAATGCTAGAAAACACAGTATGGCAGCAGTTTATTTCAGAGTCTACTTCCAAGATGCACCAACATCTGAGAAATGGAAAAACTGGTGAACTACTGCTGATATAGAGGCTCATCGAGTCTGATCTTTGAGCACATCAGTCCTCTTAATGTAGTAAGAAGATTAGTCACAGGGTTGATCCTTTATTAGACCACCTTTTAACTGCAGATTGAAATTAATTGAATGTCGGTGACGCGTCTTATCTAGTGACATCTAGATGCCCCATCTTATCATAGGCAGGAAAAAAATCCCCTCGACAGCCCATTGACCTTAGGTTAAAAGTTGTAGCAACCCTAAAACAAGTGACTGGAATGCATTTTGATGGGTGTTATGCTGGACAAAATCAAGTATATCAAAAAAGAGAATTGCCTATTAACATCCTACAGAAAGGAGTTAAGAAATCGTACGAGGACCATTTTCCTCTTTGTGTTAAAAAAACAGATAGAGATAAACTATCGTGGAATCCTAGAATTGACTACGTGAAAAAGGATACTCGACGCTTTTTTGACAGACCTAAAAAAATGAGATTCGGGAATTGTACAAGCAACCTTAACAAGGTATAATTTTCAGATGCGAAATTCCGTGATCCACTGATTAATGTAGCAATGCAGAATATACCTGACTCTTATAGAATCTAGACAAACTTCAGGGGTAATTATTCAGGTCCACTGCACGCTCTTTAATATTGCTTTAATTTCAAATGTCTGCGATGACTCATAAAATCTTGAAGCACCTGATGGGGATACACTTCCTGCACAGGAGTATGTTCTATAAGTAAAATAAAATGTTTGATTTTTTGTTGTAGAATCAAGTGTACATTCTGATATCGATTAGTGTGATACTCCTTGACCAGGTCGTTGACGACCTTTTCCACGTTGTATACCTTCGACTCGTGGGCATTCCGAGCCTACTCTACATGCCAGGTCCGAGGTCTTCTCCTAAGCCTCTATTGCGTGTCAGGTACCACTCTCCTTCTGCAGGACTTCATCTTGCTAGGCCTCTGCTTGCCACTGTTATATATAGTTTCTTGCACTCATTGGGAAAGACTTTATGTAATTTGTTTCAAACTGTTTGACCAAACATAGATTTTTTAAGGCAGAGGTAGTACTAATCTCCTAATAGACCATAAGCATACAACGTTAATGGCAACGTGATACGAATAAGGCAAATTTCCAGCTAAGATGTTTCGATAATGATAAGTAACGTAAAAGTGAGTGCCTTACAGGTCCGACTATTTACCTTTAGCGGTTGCGACGTTTAATTGGTGTACATGTAGAATGGTAAGAGGTTAACATGAGGATACCTTAGTGCAACGCATGCACTCAGTGATAAACACAGTCGATAAATGGTACAAAATCAATGAATTTTGCAAAAAGGAGGAAGCTTCCTAACCTTAGATATCCTAAAGTCTACGGTAGGGAAGCAACATTTTTCAAATCAACAAAGTATCTGGGAGTAATGTTTGGCCCTTAATAAAACTTTTATCTTCATATTGACCCGATGGTAAATAAAGCTCAGATATCTTTTTGGACCTGTAGGTGCATATGTACGCAATTTCGTAAGAATGTGGGCTAAAATATGATTCTTAAACAAACCTTCTCATTAAGATCCTTGTTTCGGAATTCTTACTTTGCATTGATTTTGAGCAATAGAACAGGAAAAATAACTTTTTTTACTGGTAAACTTCTCCTTAAGTCAAAATACAGTCAGTGCTTAGTTTGCAATCTTGCGATAATGGCCAGGTACGTATTTTCTTTAAATCCCGGATCGGAACTCAGGTTTTCCATGACTTTCTTGAAGAAGATGACTTTACTGACCGAGCTCAGTAGCACAATTGGCACATGGATCAAATGCTGATTGTTGAAAATAAGATCAGAGATTAGTCTTGAATTGAGAGAAGTTACAAGTATAAATAATTTTTAGTTGTGTTTTGGTTTTTCATCAGCGGAAAAGGATATTTTTAAGGATAATGCTATAGTTCAGTGACGATAAGATGGTATGGTTGAACGCGCCACGTTAGATATTTATTTGTTCATAATCTGAGTTTGCCGTAAAATCAATAAATTTTGAATCCTGGATACTGGATTTAAATCCGCTGAAAAAGATCCTAACCTCTTTAGCCAATGTTAAAGCCGTCATTTTCGCCAAGTCACAATCCCTTCTAGTGGTTTGCTTTAAAAGTCGGTTTAAACTCTAGTTTCCTTTTGCAAAATGTTTTTTAATTTGGTGCCAACTCAGATTTTGTGGCAAACTAGGTTTATGGACAAATGAATACCTACCACGTGCAATGATGTTTTAAGTAGCAAGTGCAAAATACTACTTCGATTCTCGACGTGGATTCTTAGAATGTCAGCGTATCGGAAAATCGATACCTTTTTGCAGGATTGTTACTTATCGATACTCTATATGTAAAAGAAGGACAGAAAATTACCTCTTCGACCCACCCTTCTCCAATTAATGAATCAGTTATATCGATGCTTTAGTATTAATACTCTTTCGGCCGAAACGCATCAGATGTAGAACTGCGATGCTTTCTAATATAGTTGATCGGATCTCCCTTCCTATCGCGTGAAATAAGACAGCGATGTTTGATCGTTTTAAAATGGATCGACTGCAACTATCTCTTTCTATCTTATGTGCCAGAAAGAGAGAGCTGACTGACGATAATAAAGAAGTAAGAAGTTCCTGATTAGCAAATATTACCCCTCTCTTTCTGATTCATAAGATAGAAAGAGACAGCTGTAGTCGATCGTTTTCAAAACGATTAAACATCTCCGTCTACTTTCATGCGATAGAAAAAGAGATCTGATCAACTATAGTAAGTTAACGGACGTTGGAATTCCACTTCATGATCAGAAGCGACAGTTTGCTAAACGTCTAGTCTTGTTTTGGTATTGCTCATTGGTAAGTAATACCAATGTATAAAATACAAATAAAATCTCTAGATATAAAAGAAAATAATCATAGAAAGATAAGATCGAAATAATTTCAATAAGCTTTCGAAAAATAAAAATGTTTACGATTTAATCCGCATTTTATCCCCATTATACTATTTTTTAACCTCTATGTGTGTTCGTCCAAAACGTACTGAAACAGGCATTTACGACATTTTTAAAGTCATGGAAAGCTGGAACAATTTTGAAACATCCTATAGGAGAAACATTTCGCAATCGATCTAATTTATGTGATAATTTATCACAATCATTTCCATTGAAACTTCCTCCTCCTCCGTAAACACTAGGCAGTCGGATAAGTACCTGAAAATTCAAAGAGATGGCATTAGTATTCACTAATGTGAACCATTTTCGTCGAGCCTGATCCTTCAAATGACGCCTGCCAAGCTGGGTAAGTATTACCCGGACTCTGCACCGTCGATTGGAACGATTCATAAGTGGTTTACCGAGTTTCGCTGTGGCCGTACGAGCACAGTGATGCTGAACGATCTGGGCGCCCAAAAGAGGTCACCACACCAGAAAATGTCGAAAAAATCCATGATATGATGTTGAATGATCCCAAAGTGAAATTGAGAGAGGTAGCTAATGCTGTATACATACCATTAGAACGTGTGGGCAATATCGTGCATTCAGTTTTGGGCATGAAGAAGCTCTGCGCGCGATGGGTGCCGCGTTTGATCACAGTGGACCAAAAACGAATTCGTGTGACAACTTCCCAGCAGAATTTGGCATTATTTTCGCGTAAGCCTACCGAGTTTTTTCGCCGATTCATAACCATGGATGAAACCTAGATCCACTACCATACTACTGAGTCAACGCAACAGGCAAAACAGTGGGTTCCACCGGGCCAAAGTGCTCCGAAGCGTCCAAAAACGCAACAATGGGTCGGAAAAGTTATGGCCTCCGTATTTTGGGATGCACATGGTATAATATTCGTGGACTATCTTGAAAAAGGTAAAGCCATAACCGGAGCATACTATTCATCATTATTGGACTGATTGAAAATCAAAATAGCTGAAAAACGACCGCAATCGAAGAAGAAAAAACCGATTTATCATCACGACAATGCGCCTGTTCATTCATGCTTAGTTGTACAAGCAAAATTTCATGAAATCGGCTTCGAATTGGTTCCTCAGCCACCGTATTCACCAGACCTGGCCCCCAGCCACTATTACTTGTTCCCTAACCTGAAGAGATGGTTAACCGGTAATCGTTTTTACTCAAATGAGAAGCTCATATCTTAAACTGAGGCGTATTTTGGAGACCTTCCGATCGAGTACTTTTCGGACGATATCAAAAAGTTAGAAAATCGTTGAACTCGCTGTATCGACCTAAAAGGAGAGTATGTTGAAAAATAAAACCGACTTTGGCCAAAAAACGTCTCCGTGTTTCATTTTTCAGGGACTTATCAGACTGCCTAGTAAATTGACGTTCGTCATTACAGGTCTTCGTTCAAGCTACAGCTGCTTCTTTGAAATTTTTAGCCATATTCGTCAATATACGATTCACTATTCGCAAAAATAAACTAAATTGTGGCGGTGTTAGTGTATCCAGAATTATTTTGTTTTCGTCAGCAATAAATAGTGGTGGTGAAATGCAGCACATATAATTTTTGGCCAATTCTTTTTTTCGTTCAGCACTAAGACATTGTGAATAATTCTTTGATTCACACCAGAATGTTTGAAAAACTTAGAAACAACTCCATTGTTGTAGTTTCGTCGTTTTCTAGGGTTTAAATCAGATTCATCTTCAGGATTAGATTCTAAATCATCTTGCGTAGATTGAATTGACATAAAAATTCTCAAGGATTCTTTTTTACCTTCGATACCAAATTTTACACGAGAACTGGTAAAATTACGTTTGACTTTTAAATACTCAATTAAGACGCGCAAGTTATTGCAATACACGGCTGGTTTTTTTTAATTTTACATTTAAAAAGTTATCAAATGAATAAATTGCAGTGGGAAAATTTTCCTTTAAATAAGGTTAAATTATTTTTCTGTTTTTTGTTGCAAAACAAACCATTGATGCAATTCCAACCGAATGATTTATCGACATGGATTCTTGGATTTTACTGAAGATTGTGATATCAATGCTTCAACATTTTTAATACGTTTTGACAAATTGTATTTATGTAACAGACCTTTAGCTATATAGTATAGAAAAAAAATTATTCGAAAAATTGTTTTCATATTGACCTTTAAAATTATTTTTCATTATTTTAGACACAATGCTATTCTGACATGATTAATTTTTAGTGAAATTATCATGGGTTTTTCGATCCAGGTGGCATATTAAGCACGGACGCAATGATTCTCTCACAGATCGAGTGTTAACAATGTTGTAATTGACAGATTACTTAGGCACTTGTAGAATTTTCTTATTAGTTTTTTTATTGAAACAGCTTATTTAAATACGTGCTTCAAAGTCCGTTTGATAATATTTGGTGGTCAGCTTTATATTTAAAAACACTGTTTACTAAAGGCTCAATTTTACTATTTGGAGTAATCTCTACAATTTTAAAAGCAGTGTTACGACCTTTTTTTAAACAAAATACACAGATCTTACTACGGTTTGCATCGTGAGTGGCCAGACAATGTTTTACATTGGACATCGTCAAGTAAACTAAAAAAATGTTCGCAATAATGATATTGAGAATCCTTTGCTAAGTAAAATAACAATTTGTTGCGAAGCAACACAATTAACATGTACAAATGACTTTCAATGTAACGCAAATCAGTTTAAAAAATTTTAAAATTCGATTTGTTGTAAAGCTCGATTTTTAAACTTAAGAAAGGCTATACTGATATCATTCCAGCGACTGAATTTGGTCTAATTTTGTCTTAAAAAGAACAAAATTACTCAAAATAATAATTTTGAAAAAAAAAGAAATTGAAATTCCTAATCTACCCAAGTTAACTTAATTAGGGCCCACCATAAGGCCCCAAAACAAAAAAGGGCCCGTTTTGAAACGAATCTTATTTATAGTCCTTGCAAGCACACCTTGAATAACTTTTAACACAAAAAATTCACTTTCGACCAAGTAGTGGAATATTTATTCAAAATTAGAATTGGTTAAACGCAATTAGAAAGACAATTTTTTTGTCTAATTGTTGTATTTTTTAACTAAGAACAACATTTTCAACCAAAGAGAAGTACTTTCAACAAAATAATGAATCTTCATCAACAAGAAATATTTAACGAAATAGTTACATTTTTAACGACGTAAACTTTAAGATTATACATTGATTTGTCACCAAAAAATAGCAATTTTTAACGAATTTCAAACAAGACGCAAGTAAAGCTATAAAAGAGAAAAAATTTGAAACAGCCTCAGTTTGGTTAAATTAGTTTAACTTAGATATGTGAAGATCACAAAAGAAAAAAAAATTGAAAATCAAACATTGTTTTTCTATGTAGAATTAATATTCTACGGAATAGTAATTCACATCCCACTAATTTTAATTAATTAATACAAAATATTGTACAATAAATATTTCTTAACCGGGACTATGATCAAATTAAAAAATTTTAAAATATATTTCTTTTAAATTTTAAACTTATTTATTCTTTCAAAAAAATTTTTTTTCGCATTAATGTATTCTTTATATATTTTGTGCCATTAATTTTTAACAAACGTAGAAAATAATATTTTCCGTTAAAACTGTTTTATAAAATACAAATACAATTTCTAGATATAAAAAAGATCCGTAAAAGACAAAATTGAGGCTCATATAATCTATGAAATCAGAAGTTTTTACTCTAATGAAACAAAAGAATATATAGGATGTAAATTTCTTTAAAATAACTATTGGGTCTGGTTTTTGTTTTTCAGATGAAAAAAAATGACTGAAGAAAACAAAAGTATTATTTGTTCCGAGCTGCAATATAAGTGTTGTTATTTACAACAATTGTTTCTGAAAGTAGTTTGCAGCCATTATTATTGTTCTTAAAAGACAATTTTGAAAGCCAAAGTTAAATTTAAAGTTAAATATAAAGTTAAATGTTTAAAATTTAAAAAAAACAAGAAGACATCATATAACTTAAATCTAGATAAAGGACACAAATAAATATAACGTGAAGTCTGAGCAATCATAAGACATTTTCACCTATGGAATGAGCATTACAGCCAAGCATCTGTAAGCTTCTAAAGTACTAAAATTGTGTAAATTTCAAAATTGTTTGAAATTGAACAAAGTTATGTTTTATGTACTACAATAATTTTAGACGATAAATAAAAAAGATAAAAAATGACTAATGGACTTTAAAAAAATGTCTAAATATAAAATATAATCTTATAAAGATAAGATCAAAGCCCATATTATCTACGAATTAAGAACATTTACTGTAAAGAAGCAAAATAATACACATTATTCCAACTTTTTACTATAGTTTTTTCTCTAATTTGAAAAAATGAGGATCGATTATACGCTGATATTATTCTTCGTGGCTAATTCTATTGGTAAGTATAACAATATAATACATATTCTTTCCAACATTTCTAGGCTTTCCAAAAATAACAATATATCCTAGTTAATCCGCATTATATCCCCATTATATTATTTTCTCGAACCATTATATGTGTTCATCCAAAATATGTAGGGATTTAATATGAATATATTCAGAACAACTGCGCACATCTAAAATGTTGTAATTTTTTTTTCGGCTAGGATATACACAATTTTCAGCGCATACATGCTAAAGTCAAAGGTGCTCCAGCATTTGTTCAATTTGAGTTGCAAAGTAAGACTTTATTTCATTTTATGAAGTTTCATGATGTTTCTCTAAAAATGTTATTTATGATCCAATTGCATTTTTCACAATCTTACATTCCAATTTACATTTCTAAGTAGCAGCACGACTTCATTTGTTTCGCCTATTCCCCTCCTGATTACATCTTTGGCAATTTCTCCTTTTTTGGGCTTTCGTGAAAAGTCTTGTGATTTATTTGCTTGGCAGAAAACTCTTAAGCTAAACTCTAAAGTTAAATGTGTCTTACTGATTTATCAAGGCTATCGTTCTGCTAGATATAAGAATATTGTCAATACCCCTTTGACTATTCCGAAAACCAGCCTGTCCTTTTGTAATTATTTTCTGCCTTATGCGTATGTCGAATTTGAAGAAAGTACGATGACGTTTAGGAAAACCTATGGTGCTGATAACGAGCAATGACAATGAACATTGTCATTGTTATTGATTGCGGTTTTAGAACTTGCTTGTAGATATTAAGAGTGCTTGATCCTGTTTTTAAGATGCCACACTTTTTAGGTTTAAATCACAATTAGTGACTATCTTTGATATGGAGATAAAAACCACATCCTTTTTTGAGAACTTTTGTTCTTGAAAATATTTAAAAACTGGAAAGAAAAAATGAAAACTTTTAAATATAAACCGTACTCAAAACATGAGGAGGCAATGCAATGTTTATAAAATTCTGTATAGGAAATAGTACTGATATTGTCTGAGCAAGCCTGGCTAACAGCGGAACTTAGCCAAACGTTCTCTACGTGATAGATTCAGGTCTCCTCCTGCCAGTTTTTTATCTACAATGTCTGCTTCTGCCGGACCCGTCTTAGCGAGTCTCGCCAACAGCGGAGCAAGTAAAAAATGAAAACAATGTAAAAACTGAATGTAGCTAGAATGTGAAAAAAAGAAGTCACATAAGACAAATGGTTAACTATAGTTTTCCTATAATTTGAAACGATGACGATCGATTATACTCTGGCCTCATACTTCTTAGTTAACTCTATTGGCAAGTATACCAATAAAATACTTTTTTTAAAAACATTTTTAGGCTTTCCAGAAATAACAATTTGTCCGATTAAATTCGTCTTCTATCCTTGTTACTATTCTTTCCAACCTTTATGTTTGCTAAATTAAAATAAGTATTAATTTAATATAAATTTATTCTGAGCAACTGTGAACACCTGAATAGCAGTGCGCGTGTAAAGATGGTGCAGTCTTGAATCTACATGTCGAACTGTAGACGTTAACATATTGTATCCTCGCAAAAGGCCCAGTACATCTGTTATTTTCTGTCGTTTGTTTCTGACGAAACTGTATCTGTACCAAATTTCAGATTCGTATGTCAAAATATGGTCTTCTATTTTTCCTTACAGAATTAAGTTTACAGTCCGATCAAGATTGGCCTAATACACAACCTCTGGGTCGTGAGCGGCCTTCATCTTCTCACCATACACTACAGTCTTCTAGCCAGTCCGATCGCACTTTACGGGTCAGAACCAACCCTTCTTCTGCCAACCCTTCTTCTGACAGCCCATCTTCTGCCAGGCCTGCTTCTGCCGATGCTCCTGTTCCTCAGATACTTGGATATGGACTTGGGCAACTTGGTCTTATTCGGCTTAATTCTCACAGAAATCCACAAAAACGATTTGAATTTCGAAGACACACTTTTTGTCCCAATCTACCACTTCTACGGAGAGTAGCTAGCAGAGTCTTTTCGAGACTTCCAAATTCGGAACAAATTGTATTAGCTACATTCAATGGTGACATTTTTGCAATATTCGAGAATAAAGGGACTCTTACTGGTATATATAGCACCAATAAGGAAAGGCCTCGAGTGAAAATAAATATAGGAAGCAACGTTATTACGAACCTTACCTTAGACGAAATAATTGACTCTCCACTAGGTACCCGCCGCTTATTAGATTTGAATTTTGATACTGTATTTGTAAACCAGGATTCTTTACAGATAAAGAAATAATTCGATTGCATGGATAAGTTACCTTTTAAAGAGAACTAATTTTCGTTTTCGTTATGGATTCATAATGTAACTTTTTGTTTGTTTCTATTGTGAAAAAGAAATAACTATCGTTATTCTTGTATTTTAGAGGCCATTTGTTTTCGCAATTTTTATGTCTTCTAACGGCAATATAAAAAGTTGTATGGCATAGCTTTAATATTATTTATCCGTCCCTTCTACTCATAATAACTGGTTTTTCAAAAAATAAGTGTTTGATCTTTTCTTGAAAATAAATTTCTGTCTCCAGTTCATAGCTAAACAAAATCGGATCTTGCTTTCTTGTGAATGTAATTACTTTGCATTTTTGAATGTTCAATTTGATTCATAATTTCTTACACCATTCTATAAACTCTCTGAGCTCAATTTGCAATGTAGAAAGAATTGGGCCTAGATTAGAGCACTGCGGTACCCCAGATGATGGTGTAAAGGAGGTGAAATTGTGTCCTGCATATTGAACATAGGGTTTTCTATCTAGCAGAAAGGATTGTGGTAACAGTACTACGTTTCCCATGTTGAATTTATACTTCTTTTGAGCTAATGATGTAAGACATGAAACTTGCAATACAAAACTCAAATAACTTGGAGAAATTGTTCGTAATAGCGATTGGCCGATAGTGACTAATTAATTCTTTATCTTCAACTTTAAATACTGGGCATACTCATGCCTCCTCCCAAAATTTCCGAAAAGTTCCTTTATCTTGTGCTAAGTTATAAATGAAGCAAATAGGGTTAGCAAGAGAGCCAGCACACATTCTTAATAATAAACTAGGAATAAGATCAGTGCCGGAGATCAGCTTATCCGTAAATTTGGTTAGTGCAAGTTTTATGTCTACGACGTCAATGTTAAATTTGTAACCCATACATCCATCAGATGAAGAAGTAAATTCATTCGCAGATGTATTAAATGGGACATAAACTCTATTCAAATATTAAGCAAAAGCGTTCACCATTTTTGCAGGATCGTCCATTTTCCGATCATTTATGTGCATAATTCCAGAAAGCCTAGATTTATTTCTGAGGTTACCAACAAATTCCCAGATTTTTAAAAAATCTTTATCTTCACGTAAAACTTCTTTAGAATTATTCGTATAAATAATATAATTCCTATTTATAAGCTGTTTTATTTCAGATCTTATATAACTAAACGATTTATGTATGTAATAATTAGTAGCTTTAATCTTTAATTTGAATCTGAATTTTCCCTTGAATTTAATTTCTATCATAAATTCTTGCGAATACCAAGCTGGGATTTTGCCAGGGACACCATTCGGAAAAAATCAAGACACAACCATATAAATGTCATTATTGATTTTCGAATATTAGCAATCACATGCGCCGCCTACATTATTAGATTCATAAAGCTCATTCCATTCAATGCTAGCTATTGCCAAAGAAAGTTGGGCCCTATTTGCTACCTTATAATAATACCGTTTCTTATTTAAATTTTCAGCTACAAAATTATTTGCCCATTGTTCGCTAATTTGAATTTTACACTAATTAAAATTGCTGAATGACATAAATCTTCACTTACAGAACTGAAATATGAGCAGTACTGCCAACATTCGCATCGAAATATCGCGTCATGTTTTCGATGATCGCCATTTTAATCTGAACCTTTACGTATAAAGTGTAAACGCGTGGAAAATATTGAAGAGCATTGTATAGATCCTTAGGGCGTCCTCTACGGCCTACGCCTAAGCCCTAGGGCACCTTTTCACGCAGGTCTGTTTTGAAATAATCTTGGAATGAATATATTTCATAGGATTTATTTTGAGTTACTTTGTTGGATTAAGTCAAATTTGTTTGATTGATAACCTACATGTGAACTCGATGTGTCATATAAATTCAACGAATACTTCAAAACAGGCCTCCGTG
>NC_046658.1:162228006-162250607 GCF_010883055.1 Belonocnema kinseyi | reverse complement strand
CACAGCTGCTTGAAAGTAGTACCTACCATCGAAAGTTGTAGCGAGAACAAATAAAGTAGTAAGGGCAACTACTACCAATCTTGCGAATAAAAGTAGTAGCCTGAACCACTTTAATAGCAGCGGCATATATTACAAACTAAAATAGTTGGGCCTACTACTTTGTTAGTTGTCCCAACCAACTAGTTTTTTCAGTGCAGTATAATCAAAAGCGCATCATAAGATACAAAGAAATCTTCGAGAGGTAACAAAAATATATAAAATTATCTAATTTCATAGCTGGTGGCGTATAAATGTTTACAATAAGAACGAAGCCCTGTTTTGTTCAGGCGTCGTGTATTCTGGTAAAATACGTTGATCAAATTCAGAGTATTTAATTTGCCTCATTTGGATTCAACGCTGTATTTGCCTTCTTCTTCGTAGTTATGACTTTTAGCTGATCGTTGATCCAGGTAATTCGTAGATTTATTTCTCCATTGTTCGATGTTGATTTCAGCTGATCGAGAGCTGCCTTGAACTCTTTCTGTTACATTTTGGTTATGTCTGCTCGAATGCGCATTGTTTGCATTGTTATTAGAAGTTCTTTCGTGGGTTCAGAAAAACTGCTTGCAGATTTCACAAAGAAGCTTTGAAGCTTCAATAAGGAATCAGACCAAGCTAAGAAGACCCAGGTGCAGAGGTGCTTTGGTCTACTTGTCACCTGTGAAAATATTCCCACTCTGTAACCATGTATCTTGGATGGCAGAACTGATGACAAAAAAGATATAATGTCTGTTATTATCTCCTTATCATGCTTATCGCCTTCCGTTCTAATACTTTTGGGTAGCTGGGCACGTGCATCCTGATTATCTACACTATCATGCTTCGAATAATTAGGAACACCAAGTATCATAATGTGCATCTTCCTTTTAATTCTTTCATTTAGTTATTTTATAGAATTAGATTTAATGAAGCTACCTATGTTTCAGGATTCAATCAGGTCGTCACTCAACCGGTTCTCATTGCCTTATGCTTCATCCTTTACTTTTGGAAGACAAATGAGATAAAGTGATGCAACAAACAGCATCACATAGCAATATATATTCCTTCTAATGTCACAAAGAGCACTTATCACAAAGGCACTTCGTATAGAAAGCACGTAAGGAAAACTAACAGCGGCCATGGCGGCCGCCATGATGACTTCTATTGGCAAGTATAACAATATAATACATTTTTTTAATAACCTTTCTGTGCTTTTACAAAAATAATAATTTATACTGTTTTAACCGCATTCTATCCACATTATACTACTTTTTTAACCTCTATAAGTGTTCCTCCTAGAATTGAGGCAGCGCCGAAGTAGGAGTAAAAGGAGCTGAGGGCTGTGTACTACAGCCATTCAGGCGTAAACAAGCAAAAAATCTCTTAGGTTTGCTTCCCAGCACTAACATTCCGAAAACCAAAACAGTCTTTGAGTTTTACTATACCAAGAATGAACATTTAAGGTCCCTTTATTTCCTTGCAAACGGGTAATTACTATACTATTGTAGTGTAAAATGATCTAATTTCCTTCAGTTTTCAAACACCTGCGTTTATTGTGAAACTTTTGGCCGTTCCACGCCAAGTCCTCATACCTATTTTAGAACAAATCGTACGTACAGTCTGACACTTTTCCTTGCACCTTACGTATGCGAGTTAAGGATAACGGTAACGAATCGTAGGTCTTCTTATCAATTTGAAGAATTTTCTTGCGGAATTAAGTGCACAGTCCAGTAGCGGTTGGCCTAATACATCATGCCTAGGTAAAATGTTAGTTTCAATCTTGTCAGAGCGAAAACCTTTATTAAAGTTACATTGTTACCGCGTGGTTAGAAACGACCCTATCCCCTTATTTAGTTCAATTATTAATGTTTGAGTCTTTTAAATCGAATGGGACACTAGCGTCCATGGAGAGCTGGCATCTGTAAAATTCTGATTCATCATCTAATGCCCTCTTCACAAACATATATTCCAATTTATTTCCCTAAGTAGCAGTACGATTTTACTTGTTTCACCTCTTTCCATATTAATATCATCGCCGCAAATTTCTTTTCTTTTGGGCTGTCGTAAAAAGGCAGAAGGTTAGTCTTTTCCTGTTTTTCTTGAAATTTGTTTACTATACAGTAATATTGTAAAACTAAACGACTCTTGCAGATTTGACGAAGCCGTAACAAATTTCTCGACATCTTATATAAATAATGAGAAGATGATCGGACTGCGTTATTCCCATTGAGGAGTTTCAAAATGAACTTTCATTTATTTTCACCTATCCCCATGTCCGTCATAATGCATCCTAAAACTCTTATAGAGCTTCATAGTCAGCCTGAAAAGCTTGCTACAAACTATGGTTTCTGAGCCTTTTCTGTAAGAATGTTTGCCTTACTGTTGGGAATGCTTGCTTAAAATCGACAAAGATTGCAAAAAAATTTCTACTTTCAATTCCTGTTATCAAGAATATCGCTGTATTAGATACAAGAATATTGTCAATGACATTTTGACCATTTCCAAGACCAGCCTGCCCTTTAGCAATTAGTTTTCTACCTTATGCGTACTTTTGTATTTTTGCTTCTATTGTAAAAGGAAATATCTTGGTGATGTTAATAATGAGAATAATAAATCTACAAAAGCCAGGAATGTTTTGGTCTCCTTTCTAGCATGCAACAGTAGTTTTCAATTTAGCCCAATCTTTTGGGCTGTATGAAGTACATGCATAATCATTGCTGTATTACGAACTTATCATAAATAAATGTTCACCCATGGAATGGAAATTTTTGTGAAGTTGAAAATACGAGATTCATCAGGTGCCTGAATTTTTCATCATAATCGTTTTTTAAGAGAATGAAAATGTAATGTATATGTTATGTAATTATGATAATGCTAGGCTTACTAAGTCCAGGTATAACAAAATCGTTTGACCTCCAGCTTCAAAAAGGAAGTCAAAGGAGGTACACAAGAGCATGTAAGCGCCAAGGTAGCAGTGAACAAAACATTTAGAATTGATATTAATTTGATGATTGCTATCTTAATGAAATAGCCATTTGAGAAAATAGAAGCGATGGTTAAGAACTAGAACAAGTAGAAAATAAACATAAAAAAATACAGGCGTCCTAACTACATAGTTAGGACGCCTGGTAGCTTGGTGTTTCTAATGAAAATTTGAATAATTTTTAAATCATATATATATACTCGAGAATGGTTGCTGAGTCTACTGCTCGGATCGTACATCGAAATCAAAGAAAGTACGGCGACTTTAAGTAAAACCTATGATGTTCGTAACGACCAATGACAATGATAATTTTGATTGTAATTGATCGCGATTTCAGAGGTTACTTGCAGCTGTTGGGAGAGCTTGGTCCTGTTTTTACGATACCACACTTTTCAAATAAAGGCAAGCTCCACGAGCTTGTGAAAATCGAGATGACGGAATAATCGATAATCCTATTCTGCATTTGGTGAAGCAGCCGAATTATCTCTAATTTAAGAAATTCTTGCTTTTTTTAATTCTAACGTGTCGACAATTTCCGACGGCAGTGTGTTTGCATCAAATTACAAATTCGGATGTATGGTTATACGGGACAACATTTAAAAAATATGATTATAAACTCTGGGTTTGTGCCCTATCTGAAGAGTCATTCTCTATTTCTTCTTCTAGGATTAAGTTTAGAGTCCAGGAGAGATGAGCCTAGTACTCCACGCCCTAACCCTTGGCGTTATTCGTCTCCTCTTCAAAGAAGTAAGTCTCATGCCGGCGCACCTCTTCGTGACATGTCCGGGCCTGCTGCTGCTGGACCTTCTGATTCTCACTTACTTGGATATGGACTTGGACAACTTGGACTTATTCGGCTTATTCCAATTGGGAATCCATACGAGCGATTTGAATTTCGAAGATACACTTTTGATCGAGATTTACGACTTCAACGGCTAATCAATGCACGAATCTAGATGCATTTCACCTTCAGAACAAATTGTATTCGTAAAATCTAATGGTGACGTTTTCGCAATATTGGAGACAAGTGGTGCTCTTGGTGGAATATACAGCACCGATGACGGATTTCCCCGAGTCAAAATAAACATAAGAAGCGGAGTGATTAGGTACCTTACCTCATATGAATTTAGCGTACGTCCAGTAGGCGCACACAGCATAATGGATAATAATTTTTGCGCAATAGTTGTAAACCAGGATTCTCTACAGCTAAAGAAATAATTCGATGTCAAAAATATAAAACTTTCAGTCTGTGATGTATAACATACTTTTTAAAATTAAAAATTTTTGTTATCTTATCCAATTCGAAATCGAACTTTTGCTTTGTTTCTAATGTTTCTATTGTTTCTTTGTTTCTATTGCAGAAAAACAAAAACTATCGCTAATCTTGTATTTGGGAGGTGATTTGTATGACTCTTGGTGATTTGTAAACCTTCTGACATTGATCAAAAAGGTGTATATTGTACTTTGGACAGCTTTTTCCTGTCCTTTCTTATGAGGGTAAGGAATTTGGGCAAAAATAAATGTTCTACTTTTGAAAACACACTGTCACAATTAATTTGATTTTGTTCACAGAAAGACGCTTCTTTAAATTTATCATGATCCAAGAAGTCAGCTTGGGTTTCTTATGTAGGGTTTTATGTAGGGTTATTATTTTCTATAAAGAATTTAATTGAAATTGAATTAAATATTAAATGGAAATAAATTTTAAACTAGAAACATGAATTATTAACGAAAAGTCTAATAATTAAGACTTTAAACAGCAAAGAATTCATTTTCAATTAAAAATAGTTAAATACAATTCAAAGAGACAAATTTGTTTAATTTTAAATCAGGTCGTTAAGCTTTTAACCAAAAAGATGAATTTAAACTAAGAATATAAATATTATCGAAAATAAAATGTTAACCTTTAACAATATAAATGTATTTTCCATTGAAAAATAGAAATCTTTAACAAACAAAAAAAAACAATTTTAAACCAAATCTTTGAATTTAAAAAAATTAAATTCCAGTTTTTAGTCGTTGCAAACGTCAAATCTGACCTTAGAAATAATTTGGTCGTTATCAAAAAAATACCGTTTTGCTCCTTCGCGCCTCATAAACAAATTTTAATAGTTTTAAAATTGATTTTTTTTGAAAGACTCACTTAAAGCAATCAAATAATAATCTACAGTTCAAAGCAATCCTTAAAGCAAAGAGTAGAATGGAACGTGACTTCGTAAAAATGACGGTTTAAGCATTGGCTAAAGAATTAAAAATTTTTGTCAGCGGATTTCCATCCAGTATCTCAATGATCCCGGATTTTAAATTTATTGATTTTCGACGAACCTTTTTCTCAATCGACCTATTAACTTCATAGACCATGGCAACTCTTAAACCCTGTGTCTGCTGTCAAATTTATTTTTGCGAATAAAGTCTCCTAAATCGACCATTTGGCGACTAATTTGCACATTCATTTTGAGGATCATCTTTTTGAAGTGCTTTCTTCGCGGAAATAAGTGATAATTCACTGACTGCACTGACTAAAGTCCGCAAGTGACAGGATTAACCCGGTTGACCCTATCCAGAGTTAACAATTACCTGCACACATTTCGTTCCCCCAATTTTCTCTGTGATTAGGAAAGACTATATTACATTTTTTAAACTGCTTTTTGAAACATAGAACTTACAAGTGCAGAGATAGTACTCTCCTAAGTGTAGAAGTGTTACTTAAAAGGATGAAATTGCAAATTTGTTCGAAATAATTTTTCAAAACCAATGATAATTATGTTGTTAAATGGCAATCCCTTTGGTACGGATATTGATGTTAATATTAAAGAAATGACTATGCAGAAAATGAATGTTCTTTGTTCCAATCTGAAATATAAGTGTCTTTGGTTCATTAAAATTGTTACTCAAAATTGTTCATATTCATGCCGATTTTCCTGAGAAGCCAACCTTGAAAGCCAAAGCTAGTTAATTGCAATTGAAACAGGTTATGCCAGTAGAAAAAATGCTAATGTTGTCCGATTTTAAAATAGGAAGTTCCTTTTGCCCGAAAAAGTACATCACGGTTATAAAAAAAGAGTACAAAATGGAACTAAAGAACCAAAGTTCTCTTAAAATTAAGATATAATGTACATTAAAACATTTATTTTAAAGAACTCAGTGTATCATTACTTTACTTTTAACTGGATAATAAAATATAAATACGATCTCTGAATTTTAAATATATTCTTAGAAAGATAAGATTCAATACCATATTCTCCACAAAATAAGAATATTTACTTCAAAGTAGAAAAAGAAGTCACACCATTCATATTGTAGCCTACAGTTTATGTATAATTTGAAACGATGAGGATTGTTGATACTCTAGTCTTATAATTGGTAGTTAATGCTATTGGCAAGTATAAATATATAATACATTTTTTTCCAACGTATTTTGGCTACTCTAAAATGACGATTTATTCTAAACATTATATTTGCTAATTCAAAATGCGTATGAATTCAATGCAAATTTATTTGGGACAACTGTAAAAACCTGAATTGTAGTGCACGTGTAAAGATAATCCAGCCTCGAATCTGCATTTCAGAATGAAGACCTGCCCATATTTTATCTTCGCAAGAGGGCCAGTGCATCTGTTATGTATTTGTAGCAAATTTCAGATTCGTATGTATCTTGATGCGAGAGAGCGCTTTATACAAAGGATCAAACATGAACCTTAGAAGATTTGGGTTTCTGCCTTATTAGCATGCGGTCCAGAGAAAGGATTAGCGATATCGCAGCAAAAGAGTATATTAAAAAAGTATATATTATTTTCTATTTTTTTCATGCAGAATTAAGTTAATAGTCCGCTTCTTCTTGCCGTTCACCTCAATCTCCTGGACAGTCCGATCTTACTCTACGTGTCAGGTTCACCCCATCTTCTGTCACCCCTTCTTCTGACAATCAATCTTCTGCCAGGCTTGTTCCTGCCAATGCTACGGAGAGTAGCTAGCAGAATATTTCGAGACTTCCAAATTCGGAACAAATTGTATTAGGAACATCCAATGGTGACATTTCTGCAATATTCAAGAATACAGGGACTCTTACTGGTATATATAGCATCAATACAGGAAGGCCTCGAGTGAAAATAAATATAGGAAACCACATGACTACGAAACTTATCTCAGACGAAATCATTGAATGTCCTGTAGGTTCCCGCCGCGTATTGGATTTAAACTCTTGTACAGAAGTTGCAAACCAGGATTCTCTACAGCTGAATAAATAATTTGATTTCATGGATAAGTTACTTTTTAAAAGAAACTAGTTTTCGTTGCCGTTACCGACCCATAATGTAGACTTTGTTTTGTTTTTAGTGCAGAAAAGAAGTAACTGTCTTTACTTTTGTATTTTAGAGGCCGTTGTATAGAGCGACTTGTAAGTCTTCTAATGGCAATAAAAAAAAGTTGCATGGCATACTTTAAATATTATTTGCCCATCCTTTCTACTTATAATAACTGTTACTTCAAAAAGAAGTATTTGACATTTGAAAATGAAGTTCAAAAACTAATTAAGCTTTTTTCATAGAAGGATACTTCTTTGATATTTTTTTGATCTAAAAACACCGCTTTATTTTTTATAGAAACGTATTGTGATTGAAACATAAAATATAAATTCGTGTCACTAAATATATTCGTTAAGGACCTAGACGCGGGAGAGAATGCGTCATTGGGCATACAATATTTTTTGGTGGCATCAATTTTAAAGAACTTAGTAAATACTTTTTTAACTTCAAACTGGCTTATAAAATACAAGTACAAGCTCTATAAATAAAAGATAATAATCACAGGAAGATAAGATCAAAAATCATAGTATCCATGAAATAAGAATCTTTACTCTATAGAAGCAAAAGATGACACATTATTCAAAGTGTTAATTACAGTTTTTTCTGCAATCTGAAAAGATGTGGGTCGTTTATACTCTGGTCTTATACTTTCTGGTTTCTTTTATTGGTAAGTATAACAATATAATACATATTTTCTTAAACATACATATGGTATCACCGCTAATGGGCAAGTACAGTCTGCTCACGCGTTCAATATGATTGTGTACATTCTAAAAGTGTTCAATTATACCAGCGCAGTATCACGTGTAAATAAAGTGAGTTTGATAATGATAATGTGAGAATGACCAGTGCTTACGGAAAACCGCTCGGGTTTACCGAATCCTCAGTATGTAAGAAAGCGAGGTACGTGACGGCTTAACTAGACAGGCTACTTTAGAATTGTCTAATTCGCAACAAGTAATTATATATTTTTATTTTTTAAACAAAAATGGATATGAACTTTTCGACGGTCTACGATGTCTTAGCCGCGATTTTTCCTCGAACTTATACTTAAATAAAGACTCTATTTTTTCCTGAATAAATTCCAAATCATTGAATCAACCTGATATACTGCAAGCGCACCAAAATAATTCTCAATTTGAAAATTACAGAATTCGTTATAAAAATATCAATGGTCCATCGAGCCTGATTAGAGCGTGATTAATGAATAAGGGACATTTTTAAACATTTTGAAAAATTTCTAGGAAGTTTGCGAAGTTCGATGTGATTGCACTTATTATGGCGCCACTATAATTTTATAATAAATCACGTTCCCTCGTTATAGATGTGGTGACTGTTCTTCGGCAGAAAAAAAAGTGTATTCTGTGTTACCTCAATCATTCACAAGTGTTTAGTGTTTTTTAACTACAACACTGCATAGAGAACAGAATCGCAGATTAGGATCCCACCTAAAATTAGTCCCTGTATCACAGGAGAAGGAGAGGCAATACGTCATACAATACATTAATTAGCTGGTACTCTACCATTTGACTAAAAACATCAGGCTCTCTCTTTCTCTCTCTCTCTCTTTCTCATAGCGAGCTGCTTCTCACACTCTATTTTTATATACTGTGTTACTAGAACTCGAAAGGGATTAGCAAGACTGATAACTAATAGCAAATTGGGACTATTTAGGAGACGCTAAACAACAGATTCAATAACCAAAGATCGTTGATTTCTGCTCATTTACAATCTTTTAATAGTCTCCCTAGTGTGACATAAAACTCGGTGGTAGCACTCCAAAAATTACGCGATACAACAAATGAGTCTTTAGCAGCTCTCTACATTTAAAGTGTGCGACGGATTCCGGAAGTGACATACTCGTCTTCTTAATTGGCAACAAACTTGAAGTTCCTTTTTTAAAGGAATGGAAGATGCTAGTAGGATCTCGTAATGACCTTTCTGCATATAATGGACTTGATTCATTTTAAGAAAAATGTATTCGTTGTTGGATGCCATTCAGACGACAACAAATTTATCTTCAGATAAATGTAAAAATACGAAGTCATCGTCGGATTGGAGTCATCCTGCCTCTGCTAATTCTAAGTGCCTCTTGTATCAAGAAAATCATCCTTCATTTAGATGTACACGATTTGGGGCACAGTCGCTTGAGAAGCGTAAATAATTTGCACAAAGAAACCACTGCTGTTACAATTGTTTAATTCTTTCGCACAAGCCATATTCCTGTCTCAGTAAACGAAAATATGCCAAGCCTGAACAAAAGCACAACACGCTACTATATTATGAAACGCGGAACGAAACTAGTCCAGAGAGTCCTGTCAAAACTACGGTGTCGACTAATGTGCATACATCTGTTATAAATCAGATAGATAAGATTGTTCAATTTCGCAGTAGCTCAGGTAGGATTGAGATTGCAACTTTGCAAGTGAATCTCTCCATTTTTGATTACTGTTCTCTAAATTAAGATTACTGTTGGATTAGGGGTGCGAGTGTTCTTTCGCATCAGAAAGAGCGGTAAAATTCTTGTATACAGAATATAATCAAATTAATGCTCTTGTTTATGGAGTTGGTGGTTTATAAATCGGATCAGCTTCAAAATTAGCTTATTCTCGATTTCTTCCAAAAGAAAAGGGTTGTAAAGTTTCACACTTGCAATTATCAGTATTATTCAAGCTCATATCTTGCTATCCATCTGTGAGATCAGGCAGGAGGGCGGAAACAAAAATTAAAGTATTTTTGTTGGCTGATGGGACCCATTTAACACTTGAAATGTTGACTTCATTTTAGGCGCAGAAAATCCTGAATCCCTTTTATTACCAGGAATAAAACAAGAAATTTGAGAGACCCTATTTTTAATTGTATCCTAGCTGGTCCGGTTTTAAATTAACACTCACCTGTAGTTTCTACTTATTCAGTTCATCATGACGTGGCATCTAAATTGCTGAAAAAATGCAGCTTATCAACTGGCCACATGCACCTACGGGACGACGTGTGCCCCATCACATGATGGAAAGTGAAGGTTTTCATTTAAGAATATAGGCCACTAATGATAGAAAATTGCTCAGTGAATGCCCTTCTAGCCAACACGAACGTGTCTTGGAGTTACCGTTAGCTGAAAACGTGCAGTTAAAGGTTTTTGGATTATATTGGGATCCGTTGTCTGGCGGTCACTTAAAATCGAATTCAATTTGAGAATTAAACGAGCTTGCAGATGCGTCTAACAAAGCTTACACAGAAAATGTATATTTACGCATTTTTAACAAGTCTGGTCATGCTCAAGTCCTAGCTCAAGAAACATCTTTCCAATGAGAAAACTTTTTTGGCGAATAGAGTTGCCTTGATAGATGAACTTTTGACAAATTCGGAATGGCTTCATGTTCACACAATGGACAACCCTGTTGATTGTGCAACATTTTGGAACATAAATACCCTTTCTGGGAAAAACTGCTTTATGTAGCGGCATATTGTCTTCGTTCCGTAAAAATCCATCAGGTCATAAGATCAGTGAACTCATCATTTTAGTAGCTCATCTCAGATTCTTGTACGGATGATCACAACTAACCTTACACACTCTAAAGCATAATTTTTTATTCTAAAGGAACGGTTCTTAGTTAAAGATCTGGTAAATAAATGTATCAGTTGCGTTCGTCGGCGTTTGTCTCTTCCGCAGCAACTCATTGGAAATATACGATATTTTAGAATGAATACTAGCCAAACCTTTGATCATACGGGGATTGATTATGCAGGTCCTTTTAACATTGGATTAGGTTCTGGTTGTGGACGTAAAAGTCCAAAGTTACATATTTCATTATTCATTTGCTGCCGTACTAGGTCAGTTCATATCAAACTCGTAATAGATTGTTTTTCGAAGGCCTTTTCGGTAGTTTTTCACCGCTTGGTACCTCGAGAAGGCATACCTGCTTACTTTTATAGCGGCAATGGTATAAACATTACAGTTGCAGATAATGAATTGAAGAATTCGCTTCAGCACACGAAAAAGGTCATGACTTGCGTAATCAGCTTCCTACAGAAAGAACATCGCGGCATTTTCTTTCACTCTCTGCACCTCATTTCGGGTGCTTGGTAGGAGGCTGGACTGAAAAGAATGAAACATTATTTGCGAAGGGTCGTTTGTCTTCATAAATTTACTAATGAGGATTTTTGAATTATATACACACACGAATCGAAGCTGCGTTTGATTCGCGTCCAATAGCTGATGCAGAGGATTTTTCTTATTTGACTCCTGGACATTTTTTAGTAGAAGAGTCTCTTACAAGTGTGTCGCTTCCTTCCCTGTATCTTACGCCTGAAAATAGACTGTTACGATGGTAATTAATACAACGCATTTCACAGACATTTTGACCTAGATGGTCCGTTGCTTGTTTTCATCTATTGCAGAAAAGTCATAAGTGGTGTCACAGAGTGTCATAAAGTGTTAACCCGGAAAAAATGTATTGATTTGTACGGTAAAAGTTCAAACTTTGAGTTCCGAATATGATCGTGCGATAACCAAGCAATGTCCTTTGCCACTGAAGTTGGATGTGGCACAAGATCTTAATGAAGAAAAATCTGCGAGTACATAATTTGTCTTTTTTTTAGCTAAAAGTTTTCAAAATGAAGGCACCTCTAATTTGTTTTTTTGAGAAATTATTTTTATATTGTTGATTTCAGTTACCACTACTAAAAGTTCTAGGTACCATTGTTACAAGAGTGATCTTCTTTGTTAATATTTTCTTTCTCTAATTGCTTTTTCATGGCGGGCGACCTTTTCGTGTTTTAGTACACGAGGCGAGCGGTATGTTCAACAATCTTTAGTATATAAGACCGCGAGAAACGTGATGGTTTAACTAGATAGACCACGTTAGAATTGTCTCTTTCGTGCCAAGTAATTATATTGTTATACATATGTTAATGTAATGTAAGTTAATGACTTGCATAATCAGCTTGCTACAGGAGGAACATCGTGGCATTTTATTTCACCTTCTGCACCTCATTTCGAGGGTTTTGTGGGAGGCTTAACTGAAATGCATGAAATACTATGTTCATGAATTTTCAGTATGTGAGAACGCAAGGAACTTTCATTAAGACTTTACTATCTTCTTCCAAAGAACTTCAAAATCATTGAGTCAACCTGTTCTCGGGCAAATAAATCATAATAATTCTCAATTAAAAAAAAATAATGAGATTATTGTCAGCATTCTGTCCCCATTTTACCTATTCACCTCCTAATGTAATCTCCGCAAATTTCTTCTTTTTTTGGGCTTTTGTGCAAAAACCAGATCTTAGTCTTTTTCTAGTTTGACTAGTCATTTATATGAGAGTGGCCGCTCTCATTAATACTATACACAAAAAAAAACGGAAATGTTATAAAAGTTGTATAACGTTATAAAAAAACATGTAAGCGCATGAGAAAAAACATTTGATTACTTAAGAATAACTTATAACCTATGAATGGACTACGCATTTAAAAGACAACATTTTTTACCACATTCGACGTTACTTACATATTTTTTTCTTGATATTAAGTTTAAACATGAAAGTACTGGAATTAACTCAGCATAACATTTTGAGGAATTATAGTAGATTTTTGGTTTGGAAAATGCTAAGTCTATAGTAAAAATGAACTAAGGTTTGAATAAACTCTGAAAAAGGAAAATAAAAATAAACACTTGAATGCAAAACATGGAAACAGTTTTTATTAAATTTTAATTATAAAACTATATCTAAGTTATCGAATTCAGTTCTCACAAATTTTAAATCACGTTCGAAATTTGTACGAAGCTTAAAAAAAACTCTGAATGCAAAAAAAAAATACCTAAAAACTGAAAAACGTACAATGAAAAAGGCATTCTTGAATTTTAAGTCGTAGAACTTCTACTCAAGTCAGAGTTCAACGAGGGAATAAGCACAGCTTCGAAGTAGAAGTAAAAGAAGCTGAGGGAAGTGTGGAGTGGTCACTCTGGCGTAAATCAACAAAAGTGTTTCCAGCCGAAGCGAAACACTCTCGCATTTTTTCCCGACCACTGTCATTCCCAAAACCAGCACAGTCTCCAAGCTTCCCTAAACCAAGAATGAAAAATCCAATCTGCTTTACTTTGTTGCAAACAGGTAATTACTGGACTATTGTATTGCGGTGAGGACTCATAGGCCCTCTCATTAATTTAAAGAATTTGTGCTGGACGCATCTGCAAACTGGACGGGGAACTGGAAAATTTTCGCGGTGTTGGGGCCTAATTCAATTATAGAATATGCATTATAATATAATACAATGAGCAACGGTTAATACTTGAAGCGGCCGACAATTTCCAAAAGCATTGTATTTGTACGAAATTTAAGATTTAGATGTATGATAATGCGGGAGAATACTTAACATCCCAACATGAGAGTATGTTTTCTCAAAACAATTATTCCTCTATTTCTTCTTGCAGAATTAAGTTTACTTTCCAGTAGCGATTGGCCTAAGTAATAAACCATGCCATGGTGGTCTTCTGCGCAGCCTGATCATTCTCTACATGCTAGGTCAAAGTCTCCTTCTGTCAGTTCTTCTGCTATCTCTTACTCTGCCAGACCTGCTTCTCACATGGCTCATGTTTCGCAGATACTCAGGTATGGACTTGGACAACTTGTACTCATGTATATTATTCCCTATAGGAATCCGTACCAGCGATTTGAAAATCGAAGATACAATTTTGATCGCAATTTACCATTTCTCCGGATACGAGTTGGAAAACCCTACTAAGACGTTCCAATGCGTAAACAAATTTTATAACCGAAATCCAATAGTGAAATTTTTTCAACATTGGAGACTAGTGGGACTCTTAGTGGACTTTTAGTGGACACTGATAATAAGGGCTTTTTAAAAATTTTCTTGGTATAAGAAGAGTCCTTGAGTTTTTTTTCTATAAGAACTTATTGAGAATAAGAGATGAAGTATACACTTAAAAAAGGGTCCCTCTATGAAAAACGCAAATTTATCTTATAATTTATTTTTTGATGTCAAAAATTCCTTTCTTTTTAGAAAAATTGTTACGACAAATGCAATAAAAAAACCTAATGATATATAAACACAAGCTCCAAATATAATATATAATCGTATGAAGATAAGAACAAAGCCCATATCATGCACGAGTTAAGAAAATTTGCTTCAAAGAAGCAAAATAATACACATTATTTCAACTTTTTATTATAGTTTCTTCTCTAATTTGAAAAAATGAGAATCGATTATACGTTGGTCTTATACTTTCTGGCTAATTTTTTTGGTAAGTATAAAAATATAATACATATTTTTCCAACATTTCTAGGCTCTTCGAGAATAGAAATTTATCATAAATTTATCCGAATTCTATCCCCATTAAACTTTTCTCTCGAAATATTATGTGTAGTTATCTGAAATAGGTAGGGATTTAATATTAATATATTCAGAACAACTGCACACATTTCTTAGCGGCTAGGCTGTACATAATTTTGTAGCGCATTCATGCTTAAGAAGAAGCTTTTCCAGATGCGCTATTCCAAGGTTTTCCAATTGCGTTATTCCCTTTGAGGAGTTTCAAGATGAACATCCATTTCTTTTCAGCTATCCCTATTCCCGTCATAATGCATCTTGAAACTTTGTAGATCTTTATATTTAGCCTAAAAAGCTTGCTACAAACTGTGGTTTCTGAGCCTTTTCCGTAAGAATTTGCGCCTTGCTGTTGGGAATGCTTGCTTAAAATTGACAAAAGATTGATAAACGATTTCTACTTTCAATTCCTATTATGAAAGATGTCGCTGAATAGATATAAGAATATTGACAACGCTACTTTGATCATTTGGAAAACCAGCCTGCCCTTTTGCAATTAGTTTTCTACCTCATGCGAACTTTTGTAGTCGTTCTTCTATTTTAAAAGTAAATATCTTGGTGATAACATTAATAAGAATAATAGATCTACAATAGCCAGACATTTTTGGGCTTCTTTTGAGTATGCAACAACAGTTTTCAATTGAGCCTTATATTTTGACATAATATCAAAAGTAAAACTTTTATCAAACCTGCCGAAGATGAATATTATAACATTCGGGGTTACATTGTTATGAAATTCATTTTCTTATGCATCTAAGAAAAAAAGCCTTTCCATTTTCAACCTTCCTATACTACTGATTATTTCATATTTGTTTGAAATTTTTTAAAGATATTTTTTCGTTCAATCCGCCTATGTTGATTATAGGGTCAATTATTTTTTAAAATGTTCTAATTTATAAAATAATTAGCACATTAAAGTATTTAAATCTGTATCAAGTACATAAATAATCATTGTTAAAATAAGAACTTATCATAAATAAATGTTTACCCAAGGAATGGAAATTTTTGTGAAGTTGAAAACACGATATTCAACAGGTGTCTGAATTTGGCATCATAATCGTCTATAAGAGGATAAAATGTAATATTTATATAATGTAATTATAATAATGTTAGGCTAACTAAGTCAAGATATAACAAAATTGTGTGACCTCTAGCCTCAAAAGGAGGTCGAAGTACTTAAATAAAAGCAGGTAAGATCCAAGGTAGCAGTGAACAAAACATTTATAATTGATATTAATTTTATGATTGCTATCTTATTGAAACAGCCATATGAGAAACTAAAAGCGATGGTTAAGAACTAAAACAAGTGGAAAATAAAAATAAAATAAAAAACACGACACAGGAAAGGCTCAACACAATACATAATGGATGTGGTTAGGACGCCTGGTAGCTTGGTGTTTCTCATAAAAATTAAAATAATTTTAAAATGATATATATAGTCGAGAATGGTTGCTGAGTCTACTGCTCGGATCATATATCGAAATCACAGAAAATACGGCGACCTTTAGTGAAACCTATGATGTTCTAAGGACCAATGACAATCATCATTTTTATTGTAATTCATCGCGATTTCAGAGGTTACTTGTAGCTGTTGGGAGAACTTGGTCCTGTTTTTACGATACCTCACTTTTCAAATAAAGGCAAGAACTATAGTGCATTCACACTAAACGAATCAAGATTTGTCACCAAAATACGGCGGATTCTGAAAGCACTAAATGGGCTAATCAAACCGTGAAAAGTCCTTTTGGTGCCTTTCCAAACAGTCATACACCACATATTAGTAACTACGTTCGAAAAAATTGTGCTCTATGTGATACTTTTCGATTTTCACGAGCTTGTGAAAATCGAGATGACGGAATAATTGATAATCCTATGTTGCAATTGGTGAAGCAGTCAAATCATCTTTAATTCAAGAAATGTCTTGCTTTTTCAAATTTTAACGTGTGGACAATTTCCGACGGCAGTGTCTTTTCATCAAATTTCAGATTCGGATGTATAGTTATACGAGACAGCATTTAACACACATGCTTATAAACTCTGGGTTTGTGCTTTATCTGAAGAATCATCTCTATTTCTTATTCTAGGATTAAGTTTAGAGTCCAGGAGGAATGAACCTGATACTCCACGCCCTAAACCTTGGCATCGTTCGTCTCCTCTTCAAATAAGGCAGTCGCATGCCGACGCACCTCTTTGTGGCGTGCCTAGGCCTGCTCCTGCTGGACCTTCTGATTCTCACTTACTTGGATATGGACTTGGACAACTTGGATTCAACGGATTTCCCCGGGTCAAAATAAACATAAGAAGCGGAGCGATTATGTACCTTCCCCATAGGAATTTAGTGCATATCCAGTAGGCGCACACAGGGTAATCGATAATAGTTTTAGCACAATAGTTGTAAACCAGGATTCTCTACAGCTAAAGAAATAATTCGATGTCAAAAATACAAAACTTTCAGTCTGTGATGGATAACATACTTTTTAGAATTCACTATTTTTGTTATTTCATCCAATTCAAAACCGTACTTTTCCTTTGTTTCTATTGCAGAAAAACAGAAACTATCGCTAATCTTGAATTTGGGAGGTGATTTGTATGACTTTTGGTGATTTGTAAACCTTCTGGCATTGATCAAAAAGGTGTGTATTGTACTTTGGACAGCTTTTTCCTGTCGTTTCTTCTGAGGGTAAGGGTTTTGGGCAAAAATAAATATTAAACTTTTGAAAATAAATAAAATAAATAATAATAAATAAAATAAAAATAGTTAAATACAATTAAAAGAGACAAATTTTCTTAATTTTAAATCAAGTCGTTTAGTTTTCAACCAAAAAGATGAATTTAAACTAAGAATATCAATTACCGACAATAAGATGTTTACCTTCAACAATATAAATGTATTTCCCATTGAAAAATAGAAATCATTCACAAACAAAAAAGACAATTTTAAACAAAACCTTTGAATTAAAAAAAAAAAGAATTGCAGTTTTTAGTCGTTGCAAACATAAAATCCGAACTAAAGAAATGTTTTTCCAAGCATGGTGACACTAACGGAAGGGAAAATGTAACCTCAGAGGTGAATCATAAAAATTTAGACGTGGATTTATTCATGGATATAGGATTTTTCGAGTATGAAAATCGCCCGCGAAAATAAAAAAAGTAAGACTCACTTAAAACAATCAAATAATAATAAACAGTTCAAACCAACTCTTAGAGCAAAGCCTAGAATGGAACGTGACTTTGCAAAAATGACGGCTTAGACATTGGCTAAAGAGTTTAAAATTTTTGTCAGCGGATTTCCATCCAGTATCTCAATGATCCCGGATTTTTAATTGATTTATTCTCAACGAACCTTCTTCTCAATTGACCTATTAACCTCATAGACCATGGCAACTCATAAACCCTGTGTCCTGCTCTCTAAATTAAGATTACTGTTAGATCAGGGGTCTGAGCATTCTTTCACATCAGAAAGAGCGAAAAAATTCTTGTATCCAAGATGTAATCTAATTAATGCTCTGGTTTATGGAATTGACGGTTTAGGAATCGGATCAGCTGGAAAATTAGCTTATTCTCTATTTCTTCCAAAAGAGAAGGGTTTTGTAAAGTTTAATACTTGCAATTATTAGTATTTTTAAAGCTCACATCTTGCCGTCCACCTGTAAGATCAGGCGAAAACTCTCCAATTTTTACGATAATATTACAGAAGCGAACTGAATGCAGGAACACATTGAAAATAATTAACGATGCCGAAATGAATAAACAAATGTACAAGCAAACATTATTTGATTTAAACCTATGTAATTAAACAGGAGACTTTTATAAAAGATGCTACAAAAGAAAAAGTAGGTGAAAAAGTCCTTAGTCTGCTTAAATTGTTTCAACTCAGATTTGAGATGATCGCAGAAAGAAAGAAGTGATTAAATAAATGCAAATAACACGCAGTTTTTCTATGTAGAATTACTATTATAGGAGATAATCCCCATCGTACTAATTTTTATTAATTAATAAAAATATATTGAACAATTAGTATTGTTTCACCGCGATGAAATTTTAAGCTTATTTATTATTTTTTAAATAATGTTTCTGCAATTATTATATTCCTCAGTTAGTTTTCAGTTAGTTTTTTCCCCCTGAAACGGTTCTGTGAAATACAAATACAATCAATGAATATAAAAGAGATCCTCAAAAGATAAAATTAAGGCTCATCTAATCTATGAAATTAGAATTGTTGACTCTAATAAAACAAAGAAATATATAGGATGTAAACTTCTCTGAAATAATGATTCAAAACAATGGTAATTATGTTGAAAAGTGGCAATTTATTAGGTCAAGTTACTGTTTTTTAGGTAAAAAAGATGACTTTAAAGAAAATAAACGTGGTATTTGTTTGGAGCTGCAATGAGAGTGTTGTTATTGACAACAATTGTTCATGAAAGTAGTTTACAGCCATCACAATTTTTCCTAAAAGCTAATCTAAAAAGCTAAAGTTAGTAACTTGTTTCTAAAAAATTTTTAAGTTTATAAAATAAAAACTTATCATACTCTTCAAATCTGGATCAAGGACACGAATAAATATTACATGAGGGCTGAGGAAGCATTAAACATTTTTATCCATGAAGCGAACATTACTGTCAGGCTAAAAATACGAGATACGTTACCTTTTTTATTTTCTAATTAGTAGAATTTTTAGAAAAAATTATGTTCTCTCTAAAAGGAAACCCAAAATCCTGAGTTCTTCCGAAGGAAACGAAAAGTTGGGTTCCAATATACAGAGTTAATGAAATCGTAGTGGGGAAAATTTAATAAAGGAACTAATAATATAAAGAGATCAGGTGTTTGAAAAAATAAGTTTGTAGACTCGAGACATGACAGTAGATCTTTCTTATATGGCATTATCTTTCAGAAAGCAATAAATTAGATAGTGAGCCTTTAAAAAAATTCTATTGGAGGATCATTTTTACCCTAGGGAGTAAAAGTGTAACCTCAAAGGTGAATAATGTAAATGGAACATCTCTAGTTTAATTTTTAAGCTAAAAAAGTGATTATAAGGCAATCAGCTGATCTTGTTTATAGATTAGTCTCTAAATTTATGTACGTTCCTAAAGTACTAAAATTGAATAAAATTAAAAAATTTGTCAAATTAAAAAAGAAAACTCTTTATGTATAAGCATAATTTGAGAAGAAAAATAAAAAAGCTAAAAATGGCTAATGGAATATAAATGCAAGCTCCAAACATAAAGTATAATATTATGAAGAATCAAAGCCCATGTTATCCACTAATTGAGAAAATTTATTCTAGAGAAGCAACAGAATGCAAAATGTTCCAATTTTTCAGTATATTTTCTTCTCTAATTTGAAAAGATGAGGATTGATTATACGCTAGTCTTTTACTTTTTGGCTAATTCTATTGTCAAGTATAATAATATCATGCACCTTTTTTCCAACATTTCTAGGCTTACCGAAAATAACATTTTCTACTTAATCAGCATTCTGTCCCCATTGTACCTATTCTTCTCCTAATGTAATCTCCGCAAATTTATTCTTTTTTTGGGCTTTAGTGCAAAACCAAGATCTTAGTCATTTCCAGTTTGGCTAGTCATTTATATCCTTTACAGCAAAACTCTAAAGCTGAACGTCTGTTGAAGATTTTACCAATCCCTAACAAATAGTTAAAGACAATTCAAATAGACAAATTCGTACCCTAAACATTTTATTTTTCACTAAGAAGATTAATTTGCAACCGCAGAGAGGAGTTTCCAACTAAAATCATGAATCTTCGTCAGAAGCCATATTTAAGAAAAAAGTTTAATTTTAAACCAAGATGTTGGGTGTTTAACCAAAAAGATGAATATAAAAACATCAGATTAATTTTCGACGAAAAAAAGTTAACCTTCAACAATACAAATGTATGTTCACTAAAAAGGAGAAATCTTCGACAATAAAAAAAACTAATTTAAAACAAAACATTTAAATTTAAGAAAAACGAAAGATCAGGTTTTAGTCATTGTAAAAGTTTAATCCGACTTCAGAAAAAATTAGATGTGCTACGTGGCGGAGTTTGGCCGCCACGAAGTGACCGCTCTCATTAATACTATGCATAAAAAACAGAAATGTAATAAAAGTTGTATAAAGTTATAAAAAAACAAGTTAATTACACTTTTTTCTTGATATTAATTTTGAACACGGAAATACTGGAATTAAATCAGCATAACAATTTAAGTATTTATAGTGGATTTTTGTTTTGAAAACTACTACGTCTATACTCAAAAATGAACTGAAGTTTGAAAAAGCTCTGAAAAGTAAAATAAAAATAAAAACTTGAATGCAAAATATGGAAACAGTTTTTTTTTAATTTCAATTATAAAAACTGTATCTAAGTTATTGAATTCAGTTTTCACAAATTCCAAATCACGTTCGAAATTTGTACAAAGCTCAAGAAAAAATACTTCAAATGCAAAAAAAAATACCTAACAACTAAAAACGTATAATGAAAAAGGCATTCTTGAATTTTGAATCGTAGAACTCTGACTCAAGTGAGAACTCAACGTGGAAATAAACGCAGCTTCGAAGTAAAAGTAAAAGGGAGCTGAGGGAAGGGTGGAGTGGTCACTCTGGCGTAAATGAACAAAAGTGTTTCGGCTGAAGTGGAATACTATCGGGTTTTTTTCCGACCATTGTCATTCCTAAAACCAGCACAGTCTTCGAGCTTCACTAGACCAAGAATGAAAAAGCGAATTCGCTTTACTATGTTGCAAACAGGTAATTACTGTACTATTGTATTGCGGTGAGGACTCGTAGTCCCTCTCATCAGTTTAAAGAATTTGTGCTGGGCGCATCTGCAAACTGGACGGGGTACCGGGAACTGGAAAATTGGAGCGATGATGGGGCTTAACTCAATTAGAGAATATGAATTATAATATAATCCAACGAGCAACGGTTATTACTTGATGTGGCCAACAATTTTCAATAGCATTGTATTTGTACCAAATTATACGGGAGAATACTTAGCATCCCAAAACGAGAGTATGTATTCTCAAAACAATTATTCCTTTATTTCTTCTTGCAGAATTAAGTTCACAGTCCAGCAGTGATTGGCCTAATACACCATGCCGTGGTGTTCGGCGTCCTTCTTCTTCTCGTGACATATCGCAATCTCCTGCGCAGCCTGATCATTCTCTACATGCCAGTTCAAAGTCTCCTTCTGTCAGTTCTTCTGCCATTTCTAATTCTGCCAGACCTGTTTCTGTCATGCCTCGGCATTCCTCAACTGCCCCAACTCAAAAAGTCATGTTTTTCGATTGTCTCTAAATTCTGGGAATATGTTCGCCTACCCAACAGTAGTTAGTCCACAAACTTATAGACCAGGATTACCAACCCTCCCCAAGTGAGGGGGGGTTGAATTTTCAACCCCAATGCCTGCAGGGGTAGTTTCAAACGCCTGTAACTTTCTTTCTAATTACGCGATTAAAAATTTTTATGAGGGTTTTGGAAAGTTATTTTTACACGCTTTCATCCTATTTTATTATTTATAACAAAAAAATTGTTTAAACAATTTATTCAATAAATCAATTGTTTATTTAACTTTTTTCGCAATTTAGGCATCTAAGATTTTTTTTTTAAATAGTCTCAAAAGAAAGCTTGACTTTTTTAATATTAAAAATGTCCAATAAGAAAATGGACAAATTGAAATTCATTGAGTTACAGAGCCGGTTGTAGAGGGAGTCCTCGCGCTCGCACTCGGGCGTTATGCGGCAGCATAACGCGGAACAGTTTTCAAGTATGCCATTTTTTTGTATTACTCACATTGATCCAAAATTGCATGAAGTGATCGGAAAAAACTATTCAGTAATGTTAACCAGTGAGTTTGAAGAAGTTAAAAATTTTTTAAATTATTATGAAAAAATATTAAGTAAAAAGCACTTTCTTAAAAATGAACAGTATTTTTCTGAAGATAAATGATTCC
>NC_046658.1:162189361-162227906 GCF_010883055.1 Belonocnema kinseyi | reverse complement strand
TTTGTTGCCAAACTTGATATCTTAATTCGTTGACGCAGTTCTCATCTAAAATTGCAGTCAAATGTTCTTTCAGGACTTGAATACCAGGACAATTTTCACATTAACTAAAATGACAAGCAGGAGTTGGATTACTGCACATTATTACTTTGAAACAAACATGGTAGTCAGTCAATTCTATACTGGAGTCGACCGTTAGATGCTTAATATCAATAGCATCTAACATCAGATGCACATTTTCGTGATATATACACACGCAAACTAGACATTTTTCATAGTAAAAAAGTCAAGCTTTATTTTGAGACTATTTAAAAAAAATCGTAGATGCCTAAATTGCGAAAAAAGTTAAATAAACAATTGAAAATTCAACCCCCCCTCACTTGGGGAGGGTTGGTAATCCTGGTCTATAAGTTTGTCGATTAACTACTGTTGGGTAGGCGAACATATTCCCAGAATTTAGAGACAATCGAAAAACATGACTTTTTGAGTTGGGGCAGTTGAGGAATAATGCCCCGTATGTACTTGGACAACTTGGACCCATTTGGATTATTCCCTATAGGAATCCGTACGAGTGATTTGAAATTCGAAGATACAGTTTTGATCCCAATTTACCATTTATCCGGATGCGAGTTGGAAAACCTACTAGGACGTTCCAACGCGTGAACAAATTCTATTAGCAACAACCAATGGTGACATTTTTTGAACATTGGAGACTAGTGGGACTCTTAGTGGACTTTCAGTGGACAGTGATAATAAGGTTTTCTTGAACAACTAAACATTTGACCATGGAAAATGTTTAAATATTATTTGGACTTTTTTATAGAAGGATGCTCTTTTAAAATCTTGTTTGTCTAAGAAGACGGCTTGAGTTTTTTCTCTATAAGAACTTATTGAGATTGAAAGATAAAGTAGACATTTAAAAAAAAGTGTCTTATAAAAAAGACAACATTTTAATCTAATTTTAATCAAATTTTTAATCTTAACTGAAAAGAAAAATTTTCAAGCAAAGAAAGGTATTTTTAACTAAACTGATGAATCTTCTTCAACACGATAAATTTAACAAAAGAATTAAACTTTCAACCAACTAACTTTCAAGAATATGCATTGATTTTCAACCAAAAAATAGAATTTTTCAACGACTTTTAAACAAACCACTTAAATTAATAAGGCTCAAAACTGACACATTTTGCCGAAATTTTTTCGAAACAAACTATATGAAAGAAAAACATTTAAAATAATTTAATATGCAAAAATAAATTAATAAATTACCAAGGAAATATTTTTTGAATTGAAACAATGAATTCACACCTGGTACTTTTACAAAGAAGCTATAAAAACGAGAATATGGTAAGAGCTTTTCAGAAGTACACCCATAATTAATATGATATGTAATAATCCACACCCTCATAATTTTAATGAATTAATGAAATTGACCAATGAGATATCTAGACGTATAAATTGTTCCATTAATTTTTTCCATTTATTTTTTCTCTTAACACATTCTTACGAACAACAAATACAATCCTTAAATATAAATATAAAAGGATATAAATGTTTTTGAAATAATTATTAACAACAATTGTAATTATATTGTTAAATGGCAAGCTATTCGGTTAGGATATTGTTTTAAAGGTAACAAAATTACTCTGATGGAAATAAAAGTGTTATTTGTTCCCAACTTCAATATAAGTGTCGGTCCTTATAAAATTTTTTTCTAAAAGTCATATACAGCGATTCCAATTTTGCTTAAAAGCCAATCTTGTAAGTCAAAGCTAGTAACTTGTTCTCAAAAAAGTTTCAAATTCGTAAAATCAAGAACACATGATACTCTTTAAATATTGATCAAGCACACGAATATATATAACGTGAGGGCTGAGCAATTATAAAAATGTTTTCCCCGTGGAACAAACATTTCTTTCAAGCTAAAAATACGACACACATCACTTGCGGTAATAAAATATAAAAACAAGCTCCAAATATAATATATAATCTTATGAAGATAAGATCGAAACCCATATTATCTACGAATTAAGAAAATTTGCTCTTAAGAAGCAAAAAAATACAAATTATTCCAATTTTTATCATAGTTTTTTCTCTAATTTGAAAATATGAGGATCGATTATACGTTGGTCTTATACTTTGTGGCTAATTCTGTTGGTAACTATAAAAATATAACACATTTTTTTTCCAACATTTCTAAGCTTTCCGAGAATAACAATTTATCATAATTAATCCGAATTCTATCGCCACTATACTTTTCAAAATAAACATCCATTTCTTTTCACCTACCTCTCTTTTCATCATAATGCATCCTGAAACTCTCGTAGAGCTTTATATCTAGCCTGAAAAGCTCGCTACAAACTTTGGTTTCTGGGCCTTTTCCGTAAGAATTTGTGGCCTGCCCTTTTGTAATTAGTTTTCTACCTTATGCATACTTTTGTGTTCTTTCTTCTATTGTAAAAGTAAATATCTTGGTCATGTTATTAATGAGAATGATAGATCTACAATAGCCAGGAATGTTTTGGTCTCCTTTCTAGAATGCAACAGTAGTTTTAAATTAAGCCCAATCTTTCGACGTAATACTAAAAGTCTTTCCATTTTCAATCTTCCTTAACTGCTGATTATTTCATATTTTTACCTGACGACTTTTCAGAATTTTGAACTAAATTTTTTTCCATCTTTTGCAAAACCTTACTGCTCGTCCAAACGTAAATTATCAGTTGGCCGAGACCAATCGACTTATCTATTTTTTCGTGGAATCCATCTACGTTGAAGTTAGAGTGAATCATTTCTAAAAAATGTTCTAATCTATAAAGGAATTAGTACATTATAGTGGCAAGACTCAACATAATACATAATGAATTTAGTAAGGACGCCTAGTAGCTTGGGGTTTTCCATAAAAATATGAATAATTTTGAAATCATGGCTATACTCGAGAATGGTTGCTAAGGCTACAGCTCGGATCGTATATCGAAGTCAAAGAAAGTACAGGGATCTTTAGTGAAACCTATGATGTTCGTAACGAGCAAAGACAATAATCATTTTCATTGTAATTGATCGCGATTTTAGAGGTTGCTTGTGGCTGTTCGAGAGCTTAGTCCCCTTCTTACGAGACCACACTTTAAAATTAAAGGCAAGAACCATAGTGCATTCGAACTAAATGAATCAAGACTTGTCACCAAAATACGGCGGATTTTGAAAACACTAAATGGGCTAATAAAAACGTGGAAAGTTCTTCTGGTGCCTTTCCAAACGGGCATATACCACACATTAGTGACTACGTTCGGAAACTTTGTGCTCTATGTGATGCTTTTCGATCTCCACGAGCTTGTGAAAATCGAGATGACGGAATAATTAATAATCCTATGCTGCAATAGGTGAAGCACCCAAATCATCTCTAAGAGTGAGTTGAAATAAGCATGTGGCAAGAAAGTTGGTAGTCTGGAAATCTTTAACGGATGATAGCGCTACCGACATTTCGTCTAGACAAACTTACATCTTGAACATTGGGTATTTACCACTCGAAGCAGAACAATTTTTGCATCGACGCACACTTATCGATTGACGGTCTGTATTCACACTATCTGTACCGCGAAGAGGGATCTGTAATCAGAATACAAATCCAATCCCAACATACGTCTTTAGAAGGTTATAACCAGTTAAACCAAATTTATCCAGAACCAAATCTGAAAGGTAGTTCGTATTGTCAATGCAAAACAGGTGCTAGGATTGTGTGAAGCTGTGCTTAAATTGTAAGTTTACTACGGTACCTCATGTATGTAAGGCACCTCGCGGTAGGTACTGATTGATCCTTTCAACAGTTCAAAGTTTATGTGATCGACGCTAATTCCAAGAGAAAGGATGATGATAAGGAATTAGCTTCAAGTAGCAGATTTTTCTAAATAGTTTGTGGATCATACAAAATCAGTAATGTCTAAAAGCTAAAGAAATATGATAAAACCTCATTGGGATCTATAATCTGGACGCGATGATGGCACTCACTTCTATTATAATAGAATTTAAATCTCAATGGGAGCATTCGATAAGCAGAACAAGCATATCCTTTTTTGAGAACTTTTGTTCCGGAAAAATATTTTTAAATTAAAAAGGAAAAGGAAACTTTTTACGTATAAAATTTCCTCAATTCATAAGGAATACACTACCGTCAAATATTATTGGTACGACTAGACTGATATCTATTGAAAATCTCTGCTGATTTTGAAACTTGATTCTTAATTAAAGAAATGAGCAAAAAACTTTTTCAAAAAGTCACTAGAAGGTTTATGAAATTTCGCATACGATATAGTAATAAGCATGTCTAAACGAGCCCGGCCAACAGCGGGGCCAGCCGTCTAAATAAAGATTTTTGCAATTTTATTAGCTTAAATTAAAATAAGACCTCAAAGACTATGAGTCTTCAATTTCAGATTTTTTGTACAACTTCCCTAGATCATTCCAGAAGATAAAGTTAAGATATTCTCATAATTCAAGAAATTCTTACTTTTTTAAATTCTAACGTGTGGATAATTTCCAAAGGCAGTGTGTTTGTATCAAATTTCGGATCTGGGTGTATGGTGATATGAGAGAGCATTTGACACATATGATTATAAATTCTGTGAGTGTGCTTTCGAATGAGGCAGTCTCATGCCGAGCCACCTCTTCGTGATAGGTCCAGGTCTGCACCTGTTGGACTTCCTGATTTTCGCTTACTTGGATATGGGTTTAAGCAACTTGGACTTATGCGGCTTAATCCCCTTGGGAATCCGTACCAGCGATTTGAATTTCGAAGATACACTTTTGATCGAAATTTACGATTTTAACGGCTAATTAATGCACGAACCTTTGGACGCATTCCACCTTCAGAACAAATTGTATTCGTAAAATCTAATGGTGACATTTTTGCAATATTGGAGACAAGTGGTGCTCTTGGTGGAATATACAGCACCGATGACGGATTTCCCCGAGTCAAAATAAACATAAGAAGCGGAGTGATTAGGTACCTTACCCTATATGAATTTAGCGTATATCCAGTAGGCGCACACAGCGTCATCGATAATAATTTTAGCACAATAGTTGTAAACCAGGATTCGCTACAGCTGAAGAAATAATACGATGATTTTGTATATATTATTTATTTCAAGATTGCTTGGATAATATTTTTGAGCAACTCAGTGTTTTAGAACGGCTTCACAGGCATTGAAAAGGTTTAAACTGGTTCCTAATCTAGAAAATATTTCATGTTAAAAACGAATCTCTCTAAAGCGTAAAATATAATTTAAATTTTGACATCAATTTTAGAGAACTTAACAAACACATTTTTTACTTCAAACTGGCTTATAAAATACAAGTAGAAACTCTACAAATAAAAGATAATAATCAAAGGAAGATAAGATCGAGACCCATACTATCCATGAAAAAAAATTTTTACTCTAAAGATGCAAAAAACTACACATTATTCGAACAGTTATTTATAGTTTTTTCTGCAAGCTGAAAAGATGTGGATCGTTTATACTTTAGTCTTATACTTTTTTGTTTGTTTTATTAGCAAGTATATCAATATAATACATACGAGTATATTTTGAAACATACATAAGGTATCACCGCAAATAGGCAAGTACAGTCTGTTAACGCGTTCAATGTAATTTTGTAAATTTCAAAAGGTTCAATTATACCCGCGTAGTGTCAAGAGTGAATAATGTAAGTTTGACAATGATAATGTGAGAATGACCATTGAATTGTGGAAACCAATAAGGTTTCATAAATCGTCAGTATGTGAGAACGCGAGGAACATGATGGTTGGCATAGACAGAGCAGGTTACAATTGTCTAATTTGCGACAAGTAATTATATTGTTTTATTTTTAAACAAAAATAGACATTAACTGTTTGACGGTCTAGAACGTGTTATCCGCAAGTTTTACTCGAACTTAAACTTAACCAAAGACTCTACTATGTTTTCTTTAAAAACTTCCAAATCATTGAATCAACCTGATCTAGTGCAAGTGCATAAAAATAATTCTTAATTTGAAAATTACATAGATCATTATAAAAATATCAAGGATTTATCGAGCCTGATCAGAGTGCAATTTATAAATAAGGAACATTTTTTAACATTTTGAAAAATCTCTAGGAAGTTTTTAGAGTTCGATGTAATTGTGGCTGTTATGGCGTCTCCATAATTTTATAATAAATCACGTTTCCTCGCTGTAAATTTAGCGCCTGTTCTTTGGCAGAACAAAAAGTGTATCCTGTACTATTTAAAGTGTTAACAATTGTTAGTGTTCGTTAACTAAAACACTTCATACGCCTTCGACCTAGTTGCTGGATTATCAAAAACATATCAAAACACAAATGAAGGTCGACGACAGTACAGGATACTCGCTTCTCTCCGTTCGGGAATAAACACTTTGCCTTTTTCGAAGTTTATGGAGCTGAGTTTCTTTATTGTTAATTAGATTTTATGAACAAGTCTAGCTAATTGAATTCTTGCTTACTGAGATTACTTTTGAATTGTGATAACTAGTTGCCAATTTTATTTAACAATCTAACAGTTTCAGTTTGCTAGGATCATTCTTGAGGCCCTTAATTGTCAATCAACTCAGAACGGATGCATTTTTGCTGAATTATCCGAAATGTTTCAGTTTATTACGAGTATAGAGATGAATTTGAAGAAAAATGCAAAAGCCAACCTCAATCTGGTGACTGTCAAGCCTCACTTAAATCTTCTTGACCAACGATGAAAATCATGTGAGAGTCTACATCTACAGATTAAAGCTGCCGCCAGTTCTGATGATCGTGAAAAATTGGAGTATTTCACAAAATCTAAATTCCTATTGATTGAAGATACATATCTTAGTGCACGTAATTTCTTGATAAAACAAATTAAATTAGTAAAAAACGCAACCTAACTTATTATAGATTGTGTTACCAAAATTTAATGGGGATTGTCAAGACTGATAACTGATGGAAATTTGTTGACTACTTGACAGACGCTAAACGACAGATTTGGTAATCAAAGAGTGTTGATTTCTGCTCATTTACAATCTTTTATTAGTCTTCCTTGTGTTACGCCAAACTCGGTGGTAGAACTCCAGCAATTAGGCAATACAGCAAATGAGCATTAAGCAGCTTTTAAGAATTTTAAGCGTGCGACGGATTCTTGAACTGACATAATCGTTTTCTAAATTGTCTAGAAACTTGATAGATTCTTATAAAAACGTATTCGTTTTTGGAAGCCGTCCAGATTTCAAAAAATGTATCTTTAGATGAATTTTAGAATAAGAAGTCATCGCCGGAGCAGAGCCATCCTAATTCTAAGTACCTGTTGTGTAAAGAAAATCATCCTTCATTTAAATGCGCACAATTTAGGACACAGTTGATTGATGAGCGTCAAACAATTGCACAACAGAACCAATGTTGTTATAATTTTTAAATTCTAGGTCACGAGTTATATTCCTATCTGAGTAAACTAAAATGTGCCAAATGTCAACGAAACACCAACACACTACTACATTATGAAACACGGAATGAAATTAGTCCAGAGAGTCCTGTCAAAACTACGGCATTGACTACTGCGCATACATCTGTTATAAATCAAACAAACGAGATGGTGAAATCCCCTATTATCTCAGGTAGGATTAAGATTGCAACTTTGCCAGCAAATCATGTCACTATAAACAATAAAATTTCATCGGTAAATTTTTTAAATATTTTTCCAAATCTATCGGGCAATAGGTTTTTAGTTACGGCTCTGGTAGATATTCGGACTAATAATGGTTGAATCTCTAAGTTAAGAGTCCCATTAGATCTGGGATCTGAGTGTTATTTCGCTTCAGAAAGGGCCGTAAAATTTGTGAATCCAAGATATCATGCAATTAATACTTTAGATTATGCATTTGGTGGTTAAGAAATCTGATCAGCTAGAAAATTAGCTTATTCTCAATTTCATTCAAAAGCAAAGGGTTGTAGAGTTTTATACTTGCAATCATTAGTATTATTAAAGGTCTCATCTTGCCAGCTACTTGAAAGATCAAGTGGGAGGGTGAAAACACAAATAAAATAATGTTCGTCAGCTAATTCAAACCCATTTAATACTATAAATATTTATGACATTTTAGGTTGAGAAAAATTTGGATTTCTTTGATTTCCAGGATTATAACAAGGATTTCTAGGAACCCTAACCGCGTAAGCAACTATTTTTAGTTGTATCATCTCTGGTTTAGTTTTAAATAAACTGACACCTGCAGTTTCTTCTTTTCCATCACTTCATGATGTAACATCTGAAGTATTCCGCGATGATTTATATGTTTTGGGTGGTAAAACCTAATTAAAACACCTTTAAATTAGGAAGAAATAATTTGTGAATAGAGATAGCGTTTGTGGAGAAAATGTTTCAACCAATTCTTGTAAATGGCCCTAGGCCGCAGGGTCTGTCAGTGGTTGGCCAGACAAACGCCCTTTTTTATATCGCAACGTTGATTTGGAACTAAAGCCACAAACTTCTCATCAAGTCAGTGGTCTAAAAGAATATACGTTTGATTTGATACATTAATACTCTTTCTAGGCAGAAGTGCTTCGTGTAACGACATATTGTCTTTGTTTCGTCCAAAATATAAATGATAAAATTTCCCAGAAAAATAGGGCTTCAATAAGTTCAAAACGATACCTTTGCTGTCGAAATAAGGAAAATTCACGAGAAGGGGGTTCTTACAACTGAATTCCTCTTGAAATCATTAAATCTGTTCTTTGACTCAAAGGGTTTTTTGCGTTTGGCACGTCGCCTTCGGTTTTCCCACATATATTATGACAAAAAACACCCAATCATCTTACCACGACATAGGATCAGTGAATTTATTGCTTCACTAGCCCATCTCAGAGTCTTGTATGGAGGATTACAACTGCTCTTACACACTCTAAAGCAATGAAAATTGCAAATAAAAAATACCACATTTTAGAATAGCTCCTAGCTGAGCCCTTACTCATGCGGTGGTTGATTATGCAGGTCCTTTTAATATATAATTAGTTTCTGGTTGTGGACGTAAAAGTCATAAGACATATATTTCGTTATTTATTTGCTGCTGTACTAGGTCAGCTCATAATAAACTCGTAACAGATTGTTCTTCGAAGGCGAATGATAAATTAAAGAAATCGCTTCAGGCACACGAAAAAGAGAATGGCTTGTATAATCAGCTTGCTACAGGAGGAACACCGTGGCATTCCATTTCACGCTCTGCACCTCATTTCCGGGGTTTTGTGGAAGGCTAAGCTGAAGTGCATGAAACATTATTTGCGTAGGATCGTACGCCTGCATACATTTACTTATGAGGATTTTTTAACTATACTCACAAAAATTGAAGCAGCAGATGAGTGGATCCAGGTAAGTCCAACATAAATGTATAACAAGTTGATTTTTCTCCTGCCAACTGGATTTTTGGTCGTGTCATGAAGTGTTAATTAGGCAAAAATGTTTTGATTTGCACGGTAAAAGTAAAAACACCGAGCTCCGAATATGATCGTCCGATCACAAAGCTATGTCTTTTACCACTGTAGCCGAGTGAAGCACAAGAGCTTAATGAACAAAAATCTGCCTGTGCATAATTTGTCTTTTCTATTTTTTAGCTAAAGTTCTAAAATTGAAAGCACTTTTCATTTGTTTTCTTGCCACCTTATTTTTATTTTGTTTATTTCCGTTACCACTAATGAAAGCTCTAGGTACTATTTTCACAAAAATGATCTTCTTTATTAATAGATAATAGAGGAGAGTGTGCAGTGGGTACCTAGCTGTAAACAAACAAACAAATTTTCACCCGAAGCAGCGCTCTGCCTGGTTTGTTCCCCACCGCTGCAATCACCAAAACTAGCTCAGTCTCTGAGGTTAGCTGTATCAAGGTTGAACGTGAAAGACCGCTTCACTTGGTTACAAACATGTTATTACTGCACTAATGTGATGTAAAATTAACAAATTTAACCTATTTTTTGAACACATGTGTTTATTGTAAATCTTGAGGCCGATTCACGACTCGTCCTCATACCTTTTCTAAAACAAACCATACGTACAGTCTAACACTTTTATGGCACCTTAGATGCCTCCTAGCATTACAGTATCTTCCCTAAAAAAAAATTATTCCTCCATTTCTGTTTGCAGAATTAAGTTCGCAGTCAAGTAGTGATTGGCCTGATACACCACGGCCGGGTCGTTGGCGTCCTTCTTCTTCTCGTCGTATATCTCAGTCTTCTCTTCAACCCGATCGTTATCCAAGTGCCAGCTCAAGGTCTCCTGCTGACAGGTTTTCTGCCAGCTCTTCATCTGCAAGGCCTGCTCCAGCCATGCCTCATGCTCCGCAAATACTTGGATATGGACTTGGACAACTTGGACTCATTCGACTTGTTCCTCATAAGTATCCGTACTAGCGATTTGAATTTCGAAGATACACTTTTGATCCCAATTCACCATATCTCCGGATCCGAGTTAGCAAAATCTACTTGCACGTTCCAACTCATGAACAGATTGTATTAGCGACGTCCAATGGTGTCATTTTTGCAATATTGGAGACGAGTGGGGCTCTTCTTGGAATATATTGCACCAATTCAGGTTATCCCCGAGTAAAAATAAACATGAAAAGCGGGGAAATTTCGAATTTAAGGCTAGATGAAATTAGGGTATGTCCAGTAGGACGAAACCGTGTAATGGGTAATAATTTTAGTACAATAGTTGTAAACCAGGATTCCCTTCAGCCAAACAAATGATTGAATGTTAAAACATGGTTTACTTCAAGTCTGTGATGTATAGCTGACTTATTGTAAGAAACTTGTTTTTATTTATTGTTACTGATTCAAAATCTACCTTTTCCTCTAAAAATTAATTTGACATTTTTCATAGAGGGACGCTTCTTTTAAATTTGTCTTCGTCTAAATGCAAGAACACATTTAAAATAATTAACTATGCCAAAGTAAATACATAAATCACCAAGCAAACATTTTCCGACTTGAAAGAATGTAACTGAATCGGGGACATTGATCAAAAATGTTAAAAAAGGGAAAGTAGGTGAAAACGTCCCCATTCTAGTTGAATTGGATCAAATTAGATTTGAGATGATTGCAAACAGAAAGAAATGATAAATAAATGCAAATTACACGAAGTTTTTCTATGTAGAATTACTATTATAGGAGATAATCCCCATCCTACTTATTTTAAGTAATTAATAAAAATATATTGCGCAATTATTATTGTTTTACCGGGATCGAATTTTGAGCTTATTTATTATTTTTTAAATAATGTTTTTTGCGAGAAACTTCGAAGTAGAAGTAAAAGAAGCTGAGGGAAGTGTGGAGTGGTCACTCTGGCTTAAATCAACAAAAGTGTTTCGGCTGAAGTGGAACACTATCGGGTTTTTTTCCGACCACTATCATTCCTAAAACCAGCACAGTGTTCGAGCTTCACTAGACCAAGAATGAACAAGCGAAATCGCTTTACTTTGTTGCAAACGAGTAATTACTGTACTATGAATATGAATTATAATATAATGGAATGAGCAACAGTTATTACATGAAGGGGCCGGCGTCCTTCTTCTTCTCCTGGCATACCTCAGTCTCCTGCCCAGCCCGATTATTCTCTACGTGCTATGTGAATGTCTTCTTCTTTCAGTTCTTCGGCTGATTCCGTATAGGAATCCGTAGCAGCGATTTGAATTTCGAAGATACTATTTTGATACCATATATCGAGAAACGAACTGGAAAAACCTACTAGGACGTTCCAGTGCTTGAACAAATTGTATCAACAACATCCAATGGTGACATTTTTGCAACATTAGAGAATAGTGGGACTCTTAGTAGACTTTTAGTGGACACTGATAATAAGGATTTCTTGAACAACTAAATATTTTACGATTGAAAATGTTTAAACATTATTTGGACTTTTTTATAAAAGGACGCTTTTTTAAACTTTTCTTGATCTAGGAAGAGAGCTTGGGTTTGTTTTCTATAAGAACATATTGGGATTAAAAGATGAAGTAGAAATTTGAAAAAAGTTTTCTCCTATGAAAAACGAAAAATCTTATAATTTATTTTCGGATGTGAAATATTTCTTTTTTTATTTAGAAAAATGCTAACGACAAATGCAATAAGCGATACACCATAAACTAACAGAAGGATTTTTAACATCAAAATTAACTTTCAAACAAGTAGTGGAATATTTATTCAAAATAAAAAACAGTTGAACACAATTATAAACGACAACTTTTGAATCTAATGGTGGCATTTTTAACTAAAAAGAAAAATTTTCAACCAAAGAGAGGGATTTTCAACTTCTTTTACCTGGGAATTTTAAGAAGAAGCTATAAAAAGGGAATTACGGTAAGCGCTTTTCGGTAGTACACCCATAATTAATTTAAAGCCATGAATAATTTCAATTCATTGATGAAATTGAAAAATAAGATATCTAGACGTATAAATTGTTCCATTTATTTTTTCTTTTAAAACATCCTAATGAACCACAAATACAATCTTTAAATATAGATATAAAAGTATATAAATCTTTGAAATAGTTATTGAAAACAATCTTGAAAGCCGAAGCCAGTAACTTTTTCTTGAAAAGTTTCAAATTCATAAACACAAATATATATTACGTGATGGCTTAGCAATCATGAAAAAATTTTCCGCATGGAACAAACATTTCTTTCAAGCTAAAAAGACGAGATACGTGACTTTCATTAATTTGTAATTAGTAGACTTTTCAGGAAAAATGAAGCTCTCTTGCAGAACAGGATATCAGATTTATGAATTTTTCCCAAAAAAATTCAAGATTCGTCTAAACAATAAACTCAAAAGAAAGACTTAAAAAAAGTTCGATGGAAGGCTTAGTTTTAAAAAATTCCCTTTTATCTTGAGCTATAAAATATCAAATAAATTGGTGACGCCATGGGAAGCGAAACTGTGGTTTTCTACTCGGCATAGTAAAATTGTAACCTCATGGGTGAATAATAAAAATTGAACATTTATAAGCTCACATTTTGAGCTAAAGAAGTGATCTGAATGCTATCAGCTGATCGTGTTAATAGCTTAGACTCTAAATTTCTATGAGTTCGCAAAATACCAAAATGGGTTGAAATTAAAAAAATCATGAAATTCAAAAAACATATTTTTATGTTTTCGCATAATTTCAGAAAATAAATCAAAAGTGGATGATGTAATACAAACGCAAGCTTTAAATACAAAATATAATATTATGAAGATAAGATTAAAGCGCATTAGCAAAAGAATACACAATACTCCAACTGTTAAGAATATTCTTTTCTCTAATTTGAAAAGATGAGGATCGATTATACTCTAATCTTATACTTCGTGGCTAATACTGTTGGCAAGTATAACAAAACTGTAAACATTTTTTTTTGTATATATCAACTGCGTTTTTGTGATTGTAACAAAGCCTGTAAAATAAATGCGTTCCATATAGTGAACTTCCGACTGTGATAAGTAAAAACACGACATTAAATGTAGTGCTTTTACAAAATTATGGGAAAGTACTTTTCTTGAAGTAGCAAATAATTCGAGCAAAGTTATTTCCTATTTTGAAAGACGTGAATTCCCAAAATTTTGTAAAAGCACTACATTCAATGTGGTGTTTTTACTTTCTACAGTTTGAAGTTCACTATTTTGGAAGAAGTTATTTCACAGGTTTTGGTACAATCACAAAAAAACCGCTCTAAAATTAATTAACGAACTTAGTAATACTGTTTTTTTACTTGAGAATGTCTTATAAAATACAAATACGATCTCTGAATATAAAAGATAATAATCGTAGGAAGATAAAAGCGAGGCCTATATTATAAATACAATAAGATTGTTCACTCTAAAAAAGAAAAGGTTTATACATTAAAATTATTATCTACAGTTTGTTCTCCGATTTGAAAAGATGCGGATCGTTTATACGTTGGTATTATACTTGGTGGTTTCTTCTATTGGCAAGTTTGAGAATATAATAAATTATTTTTTATATCTGGGCTTTTAAAAAATATAAATTTATCTGATTTAATCAGCATTATTTCCCATTATAGTTTTTTTCAGCCTCTATGTGTTTTGAACCAGAATGAGTATATACGGTATCACCGCCAATGGGCAAATACAGTCCGAATCTGATATAATGTCCCGTGATATATCCCTTCCGAGAATTGACGCGGCTCCGCAAGCAGGAGTAAAAGGGACTGTAGAGATTGTACGGTAGTCACTCAGGTGTGGATATAAAAAGCGTTTCCATCTAAATCGGCATTATCTCGGGTTTTATCCTATCATTTCCATCGCCGAAACGGGCACAGTGTTCGAGTTTCACTGTACCAAGGATGAGCATCCAAGGCCGCTTTTCTTAGTTGCAAACGGATAATTGCTGTACTATTGTACTGTAAAATTATCTAAATTTCCCCATTTTTTAAATACCTGCGTTTGTTGTGAATTTTGGGGTCAATCCACGAGTCGTCCTCATACATGTTTTAAAACAAATCGCACGCACGGACTGGCACTTTTGTGGCACATTCCGTATGGAAGACACCTGGCGAAAAGGACTTATAGGCCCTTTAATCAGTTTAAAGAATTTGTCCTGGACGCTTCTCTAAAATGTACAAATCACGATAAGGAATCGCCTTCAGACAGCGAATAGCCCAAAACACTTTTTACATAATATAATTTAATACTATAGAAAAGCTGAAAAAAATTATAAAACGTCGCTGGGAACTGAAACCTTGTTGCGGTGATGGGAAATATTTCTAGTATAGAATATCAATTATATTGTAAACACTGATACCAGTTCATTCAAAAACACTTGTGTCGAATCTATTTGAAGTATCACGTCAAAAAACGATGAAAATGGTGGAGTAAAATTGCGAATGATTATTCCGATCCGTATGCTTTTAAGTCTCAATATATCGCTCGATTTCAATATAAGTGCATTCGATCTGGGTTTGAGTCTTATTGGCTTGGGGAAGCGCAGCAGGAGTTGAAAATTTTAAATTTACCCTCTTTAAAGTAATTCAATGAAAAGGATTCGTGACGTCCAAACATGAGTGTCTGCTCTAAAAAAAAATTTATTCCTCTATTTCTTCTTTCAGAATTAAGTTCAGAGTCAGGTAGCGATTGGCCTGATATACCACACCCGTCTCAGTCTCCTGCCCAGCCCCACCATTCTTTACAAGCCAGGTCAAGGTCTTCTTTTGTCAGTTCTTCTGCCAGCTCTTCCTCTGGCAGGCCTGCTCCTGCCATGCCTCATGTTTCCTTGATACTTGGTTATGGACCTGGACAGCTTGGACTTATTAGACTTATTCCTCGTGTTGATCCATGCAGGCAATTCGAATTTCGAAAATACACTTTTGATCCCAAATTACCACTTCGACGGGCAGTAGCAAAAAAAATCTATATACCCCTTCCACATGGAGAACAAATTGTATTAGCAGCTTCCAATGGTGACATTTTTGCTATATTGGACACTAGTGAATTTCTTATTGGAATATACTGCACCGATGCAGGTTATCCCCGAGTCAAAGTTAACATAAGAAGTGGTATAATTGCATACCTTAACCCAGATGAAATGAGAGTATGTCCAGTAGGCCGTCACCGTGTACTAGATTATAATTTTAGTACAATAGTTTCAAACCAGGATTCTTTACAGCTAAACAAATAATTCGATATCAAAGAATGTAAAAATTTTAGTCTGTGATGGATAACTTACTTTTTGAAAGGAACTTATTTTCTTGATCTTAACCAATTTTAAATTTAACTTTTACTTTCATTCTATTGTAGAAAAGAAGTAGCTATCACTACTTTTGTATTTTAGAGGTGATTTTTATAATTTTTAGTGATTTGTGAACCTTCTGACGTCGATAAAAAAGGTGTATAGTGTACTTTGGATAGCTTTTTCCAGTCATTTCTTCTGATGATAAGGGTTTTAGGAGAAAATGAAGATTCTACTATTGAGAGAAAAACTTGAAGAATAAATTTGATTTCGTTCAACAAAAAAATTTACTTTCAAAGAAAAATCTAATCATCAATATTTTACCCTGAGCAGATTTTAATTTTAAATAAAAATTAGTTACACACAATTTAAAGATACAGCCAAGTCTATGAGTGTTCCAAAAGTAACTATCGTTACTTTTGTATTTTAGAGGTCATCTGTTTTAGCGCTTTGTGAGTACCCTAGAGGCAATAAAAAATATATTTGTGAAAATTCTAAAAGTTTTTTCCTATTCCTTTTACAGATAATAAAAGTTTCTGAAAAAAATAAATATTTGACTAACAAAAATTAATTTCAAAAAATAATTTTTCTTTTTTCATGAGAGGCGTTTGTTAGAAATTTTCCTTGTTTAAAAGTACAACTTGAGTGTTTTTATTTAAAAACCCACTTAAAATTAGAACTTCGACAGGTGCGAGAATATTTTATTGAATATACCGAAGCACCTTGCATTCTTTAAATGTTAACAAACAATTAAAAGAGCGATACCTCATTAACCAAAGAAGATGATTTTTCAACCGAGATGTTTAAACTTTAACCGAGTAAAAAATGTTGTTTGGTCCGGAAATTCTTGAAATCCAAGAAATCGCGAAGATTTCTTTATGAAATTTAATGCAGGTTTTAATCTCTTTTTAGACCTTCGAAAATCGAAAAAATATGGTAGATTATGAAATCATTCTGGGTTGTGACACTGCAGGGAATTCTGGAAAGTCAGGGAAGCTCAGGGAACTTTCAGACTATTAGGAAAAATCAGGAAGTTCAGAAATTGAGATTGTTTAATAACTAATTGTTGATAATAAAATTTTCAACTATTTTTATAGATGTAAATTTTGTATTTATTGAGGAGGATAGAATACTCATACTCTAACAACCATATTGCTATTAAAGATGTTTTTGACCTCCCAGAGGTATATAATTATCAAAAAACAATACAATTAATTGTAAAATTTAAGGAATGAAAAACAAAAAGTAAACATTATTTTTAATATTACAATTTCATCGGGTTTTCTATAATGTTTTTCTTGCTAGCTTAAAAAATGTAGTACTACATAAATAGATCTACGAAATTTTTCATAATATCAGTCCCGAAGAAGCTGAAGTTCTTAAAAATTATTATAAAGACTGCCAAACTTTCATACTGAAAGAAACTGGTTTATCAAATACAAATACAATCTCTGAATATTGAAAAATCCTCAGAAAGATAAAAGCAAAGCCTCTGTTATTCGCGAGATAAGAACGTTTACTCTAATTAAGCAAAAGAATAGACATTAATTACCATATTAATTATAGTTTTTTCTTTAATTGGAAAAGATGAGGATCGTTTCCACTCTTATCTTATATTTGGTAATTAATTCTATTGGTGAGTATAAAAATATAATAAATATATCTTTGAATAGAAGGCCGTACTCCAAAGCCAGCTTAATCTGGTACACCTTCATGCTTTTCTTCACTCAGAAAATCCTATTTTAAGAAAATATTTATGCAATGAATGAATAATAACTTTGTTAACAATAAAGCATCTTATTCAATCTATGAAAAAACAGTTTCTGGACGAATTTACAGCCTAAGATTTGTAAAAGGAAAAAATTATCCCCACCTACTAACAGTTTCTAAAGGTTCTGAGAATACTAAAATTTCCTTCTTCCACTTTGTCAGTCCAGTATCAATTACTTCATGGATATAGAATTTCTTGAGCGACGAAAATACTAGAGGCCTAACTGTTTTCTGATGCTGAAGGAATTTCTTTCGTCACCAAAGGACGTCCACAATGGATAGGCGTGCATACGATCTGGTTCCGAAGCAGGTTTAGGAAGAATCATAAACTATCCAAATCTTTGAATATTTTAACTTATCTTTTGAAATTTTATTATGACAGGTTTAAAAAATATTATGCAAAAACATAGCATCCCAATCTCAGTTAGGTTCAGTTCATTGTAGACCAGTAAACATTGTTACTTGCATGACATGCGTAATCTACTTACAGTCAAACCTGGATTTAGTGATCCTCCTTTTCATGTTTCTAAAAATTAACGCTGCGAAAAAGGGATTGGCGAAAGAAGCTGCGGGAGGATATGTGGTAATCAGTCAATCGTGCAAAAACAGAAAAAGAAACAAGAAAGGGAGAAACAGGAGAGAGACAAAATAGTTCTGAGACCCTGCATTTAATGTCACGCATTTAATGACCCTGCATTTAATTGACATTAAATCAAGGTTTGACTGTATTTCTATATTAAAACGGGTATTTCACAAACATAATCCAAAGGCAAAAATATTTAATGCTTTAATCGTAATAATAAATTATCTATCTAATTTGTTAAGTTCATATTAAAAATCTTCAGTAGCGAAATATCATTTTTTATAGTTAAGCATAATACCATTTTACGCCGGACATTTCCAAATGAAATTCTCTAATGTATCCATTTTAAACAAGTAGCACATCTAAAAAAATTTCGCCAGTATTTAAATAGTTTTAGCCGCTCCTGAAAAGTCTCTGGTACTTCGAACCACTTGAACGCATTTGACAGAGTGAGCTCAGTTTATTATAGTTGATTTCTTATAACAAATAGTCATTATACGAGGCAGTGCTCATGAGATTACAAGAGTGTTTTTAATTGTTTGCTGCCAATAAATCGTCGTTTCTAATTCCCTTTTGCAATTTTGACATTATCTACTACAATTTTTGTTATACAACTTTAAAGCATTGATTTACAAATAAATGCTTAAATTGTAAGATCTAGAGCACGTGTTCAACTTTACTTGACGAGTAATACTTTAATTTTAATTTTATTTTTATTGGTTTAGTTGCATCAGTTTCTTGTAGCAGCTATCAACCAACAATTCATAAGTCTTCTCTATAATTTTGATCCATGATCTAATTGCCCTCGTCATAAATTTGTGTTTCAATTTATATCTATTTGTTTATAGTCTGATTATTTACTGATGATTATTGCGAGGGAGTTTCGGCAGCGATTCATATTATTTTTTCTGAATGGATTTAATTTTTTGCCAATAATTTAAAAAACAAATTTTATCTGCATATAATTTTCGATATAATTGCTTGCTTAGAATCGAAATAGATTTTTATTTAATATACAAACATTGTCATTGCCAGTTCTGCCTTTCCGAAAACAAGCCTGTCCTCCTGCAAGTATTTTTCTACTTCCTGTGTACTTTTGCTGTTCCTCTGCTATTGTTGTGTCAGCAGTGTTATTAATTGGAAAAATAGATCTACAATAGCCAGAATTATTTTTGTTTCCTTTTTGAAATATTAAGACCGTTTTTATTTTATTTCAATATTTTAAAATAATACTGAAAGTTACAATTATATTTAACATGTCTAACATAAAGATTAGAACGTCCAGGGTTATATTTTTAAAGAGTTCATTTCTAAACCCATCTGGTTCTGAAGCTGCTAATTATTGTTCTACATTGATCGCCCTCGTTTTTTCACTTATTGTAAAATAAAAAAAGCAGTACATGTAGAACACACATAGAAATTATCGCAAACACATTGGAAAGGAAATATAAGTTGCACAAAAACTCGAGGCAGGAGAATATTGTTCTTTTTTACTTGACTTATCACGTAGTCAGCTGTTTGCTTGCTTGAAAAACATTTATCGTGTTCTAACACTCGAAAATAGTGTTCCATTCTTGTGGTATATTGGCTAATAGCAAGAAAGCGGAGCCTTATAAGGTTTATGATACTGGGAAAAATGAACAAGCTCAAAAATCAATTATAAATAATTCTGATGAAGATCCATTGAGTAAAAAGGAAAGAAAATATCCAATAAGAAGGTGTATCTCGATTGAAGCAGTTTGCCTCATCAGAGCTCTTTCATAACTGACAAGAACCATTATGATAGACTTTGATTTTTCTGCCTTTGATCATATTTCACTTGATGAAGTTATAGAAATTAATCGAATAGAATAATAGAAATTCATAGTCATGGCTTTGAAAACCGCGAATAATTTAAACTTTTTTTGGCTTTAATTAGAAGTAAGATTTTAAAGATTACGTCCTGTCAACAATAGATATTTCCATAGCCCCACCAAGTCTCTAGCACGAATTGAAGTTAAGGAAAAAATTTAGGAAATCGGCGAGTTGGAAATTCCTAGTTGTACGTCGAAAACCCATAAAGATTTTTTCAGTTTTATTATCTCAAATAAAAAATAAGACTTCAAAGACTGCGACAAAAAGGATTATACATTATCCTTATGAAGTGAGGGTGGAGACCTATTTGATATTCTTAAAAAAATTATTTATGTATTTTGTTTCGCAGAATTAAGTAAACCGTCGGATAGAGATTGGCCTGATACTCCACGCCCAGGTCGCTGGCGTCCTTCTTCTTCTCGTTCCATACCTAAGTCTCCTGACCAGTCCGATCATTCTTCTCGTGCCAGGTCGAGGTCTCCTGCTGCCAGAACTGCCTCTGTCAGACCTCCTGTTTTTCAGATACTGGGATATGGACTTGGACAACTTGGACTTATACGCCTTATTCCGTATAAGAATCCTGGAATGCAATATGAATTTCGAACATACACTTTTCATCCTAATTTTCCGCTTCGAAGGCTAGTAGCAAGACAAGTCTTTTCCCACATTTCCACTTCAGAACAGATTGTCTTAACAACATCTGATGGTGACATTTTTGCAATATTGGAGAGTAGCGGTTTTCTAAGTGGAATATATTGTACCCGTGCAGGATGGCCCCGAGTAAAAGTAAACATGGAAAGCAGCCTAATCACGAAGTTGACCCCAAACGAGGTTAGAGATTGCCCAGTAGGCGCCCGCCGCGTACTGCAGTCGAATTTTCGTACAGTAGTTGTAAACCAGGATTCTCTACAGCGAAAAAAATAATTCTATTTCAAAAAATGCATAACTTTCAGTTAGTAATGGATCAGTTAAATTTGTATAAGTAACCTGTTTTAGTTATAGTAATCGATTTAAAATCCAACTTTTTCTTTGTTCCATCGTGACGAGAAGTAACTATCGTCACCTTTTTGTTTTGAAGATCATGTATTATGTCGCTTCGTATGTCTTTTAAAGGTGATAAAAAAGTGTACCTATATTATAATTTGTATAGTTTCTTCTCATTCCTTCTACTGATACTAAGAACTTTCCAAAACAGAAATATTTCGCTGTCCAAAATACAGCTCAATAATTAATTTTACTTTTTTCATAGAAGGGCACTTCTTGACCATTGGTCTTAATCTGCAATACAGCTTAAAACTTTTCTTGAAGAACTCATTTAAAATTTAAAGGTAAAATATGAATTTGTATTTCTCAAATATTCATTTGCAATATTCTTTGAAACAAACAAAAATGTCCAAAAAGTATCCTGCTACTTGAAAAACAATTATGGATATTCTATTTTCAGATCTTAGAGAAATAAAAGAATATTGCAGACTGTAAATTTATTTAGGGTGTCGATAGTGAGAACAGGAAATTTTGGTGGAAGAAATTGAAACCAAAAAGCAGAACCCATTTAAAATAGAAAAACTAGTGTATTGAGTCGTCTCTGAGAAAATTACTATTTTTATCATTTTCTTAGCTCTTTGTATAGATCTCAATTTTGTATTGTTTTTTTTATATTAAATTGCCTTATCAAATTCAAATGCAATCTCTAAATACAAAAGAAATTCCTCAGGAAGATCAAAGCTAGGCCTCTTTTATGCACGAGATCAGAACGATTATGTACTCTAATAAAGCAAAGAAATTCAGATTGTTCACCCTATCAACATTAGTTTTGTCTCCAATTGGAAAAGATGATAGTTTATACTCTGTTCATATATTTGGTGATTAATTCTATTTGTAAGCATACTAATATAATAAATATTTCTTCAAACATTTATAGGCTTTTCGAAAATAATAATTCATGATGTCAAGGGTTAATATGATTGGGTGGAAATTGTTACATTTAACGGCCTGAAAGGCACATTTTATTATTAACCGATTAAAAAAAAAGAGAATTTCTTTTTTTTTGAATATGTAGATATTGAAGGTATTGATCAATGTCTTTTTGAAAATTACAAGAAACAATTGTTTTGACACGTTTCACCTTACTTTTTGGAAAAACCTTACCAAATAAAAAAATTCGCGTTTTGAATTTTGCATGATTTCATCCCCCTTCCCTTAGTGTAGATCGGGGCTCAAACGAAGCGAAAGTGTACTTTTCCACTCTCGGGAGTGAGAATGCTACCTCAGAGGTTAATAATGAAAATTAAACAGGTATACGCTCATATCTTGAGATCAAAAAAGGGATCGTCTTACGATTTAAATTGATAACGAGTTTTTTCTTTAATTTAGAAAGATGAAGATCATTTATTTACCATTTTTTTGTTTTAGAAAGTCCTAAGTTATTAAAATAATTCATCCTATTGATAATTACTAACTTTGTTTTCAAAACGCCATCTTATTTAATCTGTCAGCGAACAATGTCTTGTCGAATTTACATTCTGAGAAATTTGATAGTAAAATTTACCGAGTAAAGGCAGAGTATAAAATCCTATTTATATTGAAAAAATTCATAGGCCCTTATAACGAACCCAATAACTCTAGGACTAAATGGTTTAGGAGGTTACGTGGCATACAGAGAAAAACTAAATAATACACTTTGAGCGAGTGCTGAAATTGGCCAAAATTTAAGATACGGATGTATGGTGACAGGATAGAACACTGGACACAAAGAATTGTACATGAACCTTATAAAATCTGGCTTTTTAATGAGTTTAAACAACACACAATTTTCAGTCCCCTTTTTGAAGTGTTGCCAAAACAGAGAATCCTAATATCTCAACATAAAGGCATGATCTTTCAAATATAATTAAACCTGCATTTCTTTTTGCAGAATTAAGTTCTAAGTTCAATAGCGATTTGCCTGAAAATCTACGACCAACTCTTGAGCTTTCTCCTTTTTCTCCCCGCATACCTCACTCCCCTAGTCAGCCTGATAATTTAAAAAGGGCGAGGATAAGGTCGCCTTCTGCCAAATTTCTGTCTGCCAGCTCTGCTTCTGCTAGACCTCCTGTTTCTCAAGGTACGCGGATATGGACTTGGACAGCTTGGACTTATTCAACTTATTCCTCATCATAATCCGTACAGACAGTTCGAATTTCGAAGATATACTTTTGATTCAAAATCACCACTTCGAAGGACAGTAGCAAGAGAAGTCTTTACGCGCCTTCCAACTTCAGAACAAATTATATTGACAACATCTAATAGTGACATTTTTACAATATTAAATATGAGCGGTATCCTTAGTGGAATATATAGCACCTATTCAGGATGGCCCCAAGTGAAACTAAACATGGAAAGCAGCCTGGTTACGCACTTGACGCCAGACGAAGTTGGGGGTTGTCCAGTAGGCCCGCGCCGTTTACTGGGTTTTAATTTTCGTGCAATAGTTGTAAACTAGGATTATTTACTTCTAAAGAAACAATTTGATTTCAAAAAAAAAAATGTAAAACCTTTAGTCAATAATGGATAAGTTTCTTTTGTACTTTAGAGGTCGGCTGTTTGAGCGCTCTGTAAATCTTCTAATGGCAACAAAAAAATATATTTATTACAATTTAGATCATCTTTTCTCATTTCTTTTATTCATAATAAGAGTTTTCTAAAAAAAAAAAAAATACTGTCAAAAATATCGTGTAAAAGTTAATTTTGCTTCATTCAGAGAAGAACACCTGTAAGAAATTGGTCTTAGCCTAAACTACAGATGGAGCTGTCTTCTTTAAGAACGCAATTTTAAATAAAAAGGTAAAATATTAATTAGTACTGCTCAAATATTTGTTCAGAATTATGACGGCCGCGAGAATATGGCATTGAGTATACCCGAGCACTTAAGAAGTATTTTCCTAAAAAAAGTTGAATTTTACTTTTCAATCTGATATTAAATAAAGAAGAAGACTTTCAATTCCTTTTTACCCTCACACACACTTTCAAAATTGCTAACTTTCGTTGCAATTGTAAAATGCAGTATAAATTTATAAAACACTAAAAATATTTTATTAAAAATTTTTTTGGGAGAATTCTACGGGAAACTAATACAGGGGAGATCAAGGTATTTTAGAATTGTCAAGGACAATTAGAAAGTTTAAAAATCCATATTGCTGATAAAATATAAACTTGATATTCAGCAAAGATAGATTTGGTAACAAAAATTCAAACTAAATGGACAGGACTTTTTGAAAAACAAATTTAATTAGTTTTATCATAAAAAATTTAAAATCATTTAAAAACCGAATATCTGTAAAACGTAAAGTATTATACAGGGTGTCTAAAAAGTCCCGGGACGGTTGGATATTTCCTCAGGTAAAATATTTTTCAAAAAATTGAATGTCATTCCTGAAGTAAATTTCAACAACCAATTCAACGGTGACCTTCATTTTCACCTTAAAGTTGGCCTTCATAGCTTTTTGAAGGTCAACTTTGTTTTTTTAAATGGACACTCCCTTTTCTACATCTGCAATCGATAGAGCGAAACATTCTAGGTTTAGGTACTTACTCACGTCATCGATCAATTGTAACAGTCAAGGTCAGTTAGAGGTTATTTGAAATTAACAAAGTTTTCCAAGAGGTCAGTGTAATTCCTAAAATAAATTTCAACGAAAAATTCATTGGTGAGCTCCGTATTGATCTTGGTTGCAGCATTTTGCATAATGTACAATCATAAGTAAATTTTTCATCAAAAGTTTTAGGTGTTCTGGTGAGAGTTCTGTTTCTATCCGAAGAGTTATACAGTCCTATACTGTTTTTCGATACCTGAGTCAATACCTAAGGCGATACCATGTTTACCATATTTACTATCTTTCGCTAAAACATTATTATGGGGCAAGCTAAACTTTTGGAACGAGAGAGGCTATGTGTATTACTCATGCGTGGTTAGGGAGATCGAGTTCGATCTTATGATTAGGTTCGTTTGCTTTTTAATCGCACTTTTCGTAATGGACAAGGAAATCCTGTCTTAAAATCAACAATTAAAAGAACTGTAAGGTGCTTAATGAATCATGGATCTATCAAGGACCTTCAGAGAACTGGTCGGCCAAAATCTGCAGGATCTGAGGAGATGCAGATGGACATAGCCAAAGTATTTGTTGATAACCCACACATTAGTTTACGTCGAGCTAGTGATGAGCCTGACGTTGCTCCTGAGACAGTGCGAAATATTTTAAACAGCATTAATTTCCATCCTTACAAAGTTCATCTGGTACAAGAGCTCAATGAAGACGATTCTGATCTTCGGATTGAATTTTGTGAAATTATGATGTACAGAATTGATAGAGATCCTCTTTTTCTGTTACAATATAGTATTTTCAGATGAATCTACTTTCACTTTAAAAGATGAAGTTAACAGGCAAAATTGTAGATATTGGTCCGACACAAATACTGATTGGATGTTGGAGAGTCACACACAATATCCAGAAAAGATTAATGTTTTGGCCGGTATCTTGAATGATATATTGATAGGCCCTTTCTTCATGGATGGTAATTTCAATGCCCGTGCATATGAAAAGCTTCTCGGAAACCAAATTATATCAAGAATAAGGAAGATTACAGGCGATAATTTTCAAAATATTTGGTTCCAGCAGGACGGAGCAGCGGCTCATTACGGTAGGGCGGTTCGAGCATATTTGAATACTCAGTTCCCTCAAACGTGGATTGGAAAAAAGGGTGAAATCGAGTGGCCTGCTAGATCTCCTCATCTGACGTCCCTCTCGACTATTTTCTTATTTAAAGAGCAAAGTATACTCAACGCAACCGCAAAGCTTAGACGAATTACAGAATCGGATACTGCAACAGGCTACTTTCAATCATAGGGAGATGATTCGTAATGCCGTAACTCATTTTTACAATCGCATTGCTTTTTGTCAAGAAGCTCAAGGTTTTCAGTTCGAACATCTTCACTGAAGCGTGAGAGGCAAGATGACTATGCTAAACGTAAACGTAAAAAACAAAGTTGACCTTCAAAAAGTCATAATGGTCAACTTCAAGGTCAAAATGAAGGTCACCATTGAAATCCTCGTTAAAATTTACTTCAAGAATGACCTTCACTTTTTTGACAAATATTTTACCTGAGGAAATATATAACTGTGCCGGGATTTTTTAGACACCCTGTATAAATTATTACATTAATTTGAATATACTGAGTAAAAACTTTTGTTTAGTTTAAAATGGCTGATGAAATATAAATACAATCTCAATATATAAAAAATTCTCCTCCAAAGATGAGATCGAAGCCCATATTATCAACCAAATAAGAACATTTACTTTAAAGAATCAAAAGAATACACATTATTCTAATTGTAAAATATAGTTTTTTCTCTAATTTGAAAAAATGAGGGTCGTTTGTTCTCTGGTCTTATACTTAGCGGTTAATTCTATTGGCAAGTATAACAATATAATAAATAACATAAAAAGATATAATGAAATTAAGATAGCTGACTTTTGTCTTAATTGTGATGTTTTCGTTAACAAATATTTATATTGGAATGTAAATTGATGTGAAGCTGAAAATACGAGATTTGTCACGTTTCTAATTTTGTTATCATTATCATTCTTTTAAAGGATAAATGTTTGACTTTTATCAGGTAAGCCCCTAGATAGTTATCGCTGGTGTCACACTATCATCTTTCTATATAAATTGGCCGATATCGAATGTCCTAAAAATGCGATAGCCGTTCTTCTTATTGAATGCGCTCATAATAGAAGTAATCCCCATCACTCCTTAGATGTACCAGCTTTCAACGAAGTTTCATCCTTTTTTTATATGAAGTAGAAATAGGGCAGTAAAGACTTTTATGAACCTTACCATGCGAATAATCTGAAAACTATCAAATATTATAATAGCAATTATAAGTAAATGCGCACACAGAAAAAAATTCTCGCAGACACATTTGAAAGCATCTTCCAATCAATTAAAAATAAAAGGCATAGAAGTATTGATCTTTTAATCTTATTTCATTACAAAGTTGTCAACTGTTTACAATATTTTTCATTTTTTCATTGTATAGTTGACAGCGTTTGCCATATTTTTTATTCCTATAAGCCGCTGCTTCTCATTATTTAACTTAAATTATTAAACGATAGCCGCCGTACCATTACATCTTTAACTGAAGCAGGCCAAATCTTGCAATAGCGAACAATTATTTAATGATAGTATGTCCTCACTTTTCGTGCAAGGCCAAGAGGGATCTGTAATGAGAGTAAAAATGCAACCCCGGCACAAATCTTCGAAAGTTCATAATTTATAGAGTCAGACCATTGCATTAGCAATTGCCATCGATTGCGAATCTCAAAAGTTTGAAGACTATGTGATTTACGCTTTTTCAAACTGGAGAGATCACTATGAAAAATTGGCTTAAGATAGCGAATTGCCATCACGACTTTTCGGATCATTGGCTCAGTGAGATTCATGAACGTTATGAGACACATACCAAATGAATCTAAAAGCAAAAATCGTGCATATTCGTTCTAATACATTGGGAACCTGTGAAGGTTTTAAACTTTTTTCGGCCTACGTGGAAAGTAAAAGTTCAAAAATTATGTTCTATCAATTATAGATTTTTAAAATAAGTTTCCTAACTCCCGAGCACGAACTAAGTTTGAGAAACAAGATTTCAGAAATTCTAGATGAAAAAGAAGAGCGCAGGACTCAAAGGTTTATACATGATCTTTAAAAAATATAGCTTTGTGTCCCATTAACTTAAGACAACGGGAGTTCATGAATTTAATTTACTAACAATGTATATTGTCCCCTGTTTGAAGTGTTGCCAGAAAAGGGATTCATGATATCCCATCATTCAAAAAAATATATATATGTTTTTCTTTTTGTAGAATTGAGTTCACAGTCCGATAGCGATTTGCCTGATAATCTACGCCCAAATTTTTTGCGTTCTTCTTCTCCTCGTCGCATGCCTCACTCTCCTGGTCAGTCCGATCATTTTGAAAGGGCGAGGTCCAGGTCTCCTCCTGCCAGATTTCTACCTGCCAGGCCTGCTCCTGAATCACCTCCTGTCACTCAGTTACTTGGATATGGACTTGGACAGCTTGGACTAATTCGACTTATCCCTCTTAATAATCCGAGCAGGCAATTTGAATTTCGAAGATACACTTTTGATCCCAAAGCACGACTTCGCAGGTCAGCATCAAAAGCTCGCTTTTCGCGCCTACCAACTTCAGAACAGATGGTCTTAACAACATCTGCTGGTGACATTTTTGCAATAGTGGATATAAGTGAAGTTCTTATTGGAATATATAGTGCCAGTGCAGGGAGACCCCGAGTGAAAATAAACATCGAAAGCGGCGAGATTAAGAACATGACCCCGTATGAAATTAGCGACTGTCCAGTAGGCCCCCATCGTCAACTGTATGCGAATTTCAGTACAGTGGTTGCACAACAGGACTCTTTACAGCAAAAGAAATAATTTGATTTAATAAAATGTGAAACATTAAGTCAATTATGGATAATTTACTTTTGAAAGTTAGTAGATTTCGTTACCTTTACTGATGCAAAATGTACTTTCTCTTTGTTTTTATCACAGAAAAGATGTAACTATTGTTCGTTTTACATTTTAGATGCCATCTGTTTTGGCAGGTTAAGTTCTTTTTTCAGGATGCTAATAAAATTTAAATGCGAAATATAAATTTTCATTGTAGAAAACCTACTAGGTGAGATATGAGGGTTTGGTGGTAATGGGGGAAGGTATAAATACTAGAATTGGGCGAGAAGGGTGCCTGTACCGGGAAGGGGAGAGCTTTGAAAAAAAATCGAAGGACAAGATAATAAATAAATAGGGGAAGGTTCTAAGAGACTGGGTGGAGGATAGATGGTGGGCGGTAGCGAGTAGTATGGTAAAAGAGGACGAAGTGGGAGAATAAGCTTATAAGAGTAAGAGGGGTGTATCGGTGATAGACTATGTGATTATGAATATGCAAGGGTGGGAGGAGGTAGAGAAATTCACAGTGCAAGGGATGGTGGAATCAGACCACCAGCCATTAAGTTTGTGGATACAGGGGGAGGCTGGCGAAAGGCAGGGTGGGGAAGAAGGGTCATTAGGAGAGAGGGTTTCATGTACGAGAGACACGATAGAGAAGTATCAGGAGCAGTTGGGCAACGTAAGCTTTAAGGGGGCGTCGGTGGACGAGATATGGGAAGATCTACAAGAGAAAGTGAAAGGTTGTATGCAAAAGAAGGTATTTAGAAAGAAGAAGATAGAAATAGTGAAGTCGTGGTGGGGAAAAGAATATAAAATGATGAAGAGAAAGGTGAAAAAGAAATAAAGGATGAGGAAGGAAGGAACCGCGGAAAGGGAGCAGTACGTAGAAATAAGAAAGGAGTTTAGGGTGCTGTGTAAGAGGAAAGAGCAGGAAAAAGAGAAAGAGCTGGTGGAGGATTTGAGAAGTGTTAGGACAAAAGGGGACGTGTGGAAGAGAACGAAGCGTGGCTGTTTGGCACACAAGCTAGTGAAAAAAGTATGGAGAGGGGACGGATTCCCAAGAGGGTGGAGTTGATCGTACCACTGTATAAGAAAGGGGATAGGGAGACGCAGGAAAATTATAGAGGAATTACGCTCATGAATACTGCGTACAAAATATACGCGATGGTGTTAGCTGGTGGGCTGCGCAAGGATGTTGAGGGGAAACGAATATTGCCGAAGACGCAGGCGGGCTTTAGAGAGAGAAGAAGTACTATTGACAATATTTACGTCTTGAAACGCGTTCCCTTCGGTAGATAGAGGGATGTTGTGAAAGGCAATGGAAGAGAGGGGAGTAAAGAGGGGTCTGATCGTGAGAATAAGGGAGGTATATGAGGAGACGAAACATAGGGTGAGAGGAGGGGAGGGAATCTCTTGGGGGTTTTGGATGGATACGCGGTTAAGGCAAGGGTGCTCACTTAGCCCAATTCTTTTTGCAATTTTGATCGCGGATATAGAAATTAAGCTTGCGGCCGAAGTGGTAAGAGATGTTAGGGTAGGAGGAGTCAGGATGTGGTCACTAGCATATGCAGATGACATAGTCCTGCTGGTAAAGAACGAAGAAGCTTTAAAGGAGATGATGAAGAGGTTGAGAAGATGCTTGGACAAAAATAAGCTAGAGTTAAATGCGGACAAATGTGGTGATGAAGCAGGTATGGGGGTTGGGGAAAGGTTTTTCGGAGATGATTTTGTAACGAAAATGAAATTGTTTGATTCGCTAGTGATGAGTGTCTTATTTTACGGAGTGGAGGTGTGGGGTTGGAAGGTAAGTGAGGAGGTAAATAGGATACAGGAGAGGTATGTGAAGTGCACAATGGAGATGGCAAGGAATTCCCCGAACGACAGGAACGACAGGAATTGGTTAGGTTAGGGAGTGTTGGTGGGAGAAGGAGAACATACGTAGTGGTGCAAAGATTGAGGTTGAAAGGGAAAATCATTTTAGAACGGATGGTTTGCAGATGGATAAAGTTAGCAGGAGGCACGAGGAAGGAAGGAGGGTATATGAGTTGGTTCAAAAGAATAGCATGGATAAAGGGAAGGCAGAAGGAGAGGAGAGAATAAGAGAGTCAAGGTTTAAAGGGAACTGCGTGTGGATTATGCCCAGGAAGAGAGCGCAATATTTGTGTGAGAAAGAATAGCAGGAAGTCAGAGACTTATAGCGAGAATGAGATGCGGTTGCATGGAAGGTTATAATAGGTTCTGGCTTTCTAGGGGGAAGAGAATGTGTGAATTGTGCGGGAAAGGGGATGCAAATTTGAGCACTGGTTGGAGAAGTGTGAAGAGATGGAAAGGAGTGAGATAAGCATGGAGGTATTGTTGCATGAAAGGGGGGACAAAAGGGCAGTAGCATGGGTCAAAGGGGTGTTGGGTAAGATGGAGAAAAAGGGAAGGAAGGAGGAAGAAGAATGGAAAAGGAAAATAAATAAATAGGAGAGCAAGTAGTTGTAAGAAAAATGTAAACATTGTAAATAGTGGTTAAGTACTAGATGTTAGCCGCGGAGACAGAGGCTGGTAATGCGAGGCATAGCGATAAAAGAGCCAAATGCGTGCGAGGAGAGGCGAGGCGCAGTGGGGAAGGTCAGGCTATAGAAACGAGCGGATAAGCTATAAGGTGTGGACGTATCGTACTTTGTAAGAAATAGTTGTAAGAAAGTTTTGTAAAAAAATGTAAATGTAAGCAAGTCAATTTTTTAAGGTCAGCGGGCCGAAAGATAAACGTTTATCTATCTATAATCCGTACCTTCGGTTAGAATTTCGTAGATACTATTTTGATCCGATTATGCGAGTTGAACGGGGTTAGTATGATCACGTAAAAATGCGCCGGTTTTTGGCCTAATTTATTTTTGGATCAAAAAATCTGAAAAAATCATGGTGGTATCTTATAAGTATCCCGAGTCGATTGCACGCTAAATGGACTACCCTCCACCCCCCCAGCCACCCCCCACCCCCCGACAAATATAGGAAACACCACTACCCACCAACTGTATTTTCGAGAGATTTGAAACTCTTAAACATGTATTCTGAGGTTAGCTCGGGTTTACTATGGTTTTCGGGGTCGCCGAATACAAATCTGGCGTCCTTTGACTTTTATCGCGTCAGGTTCAAGTTCACTGGAAGGTCAAATAGAGAGAAAACGGTAAAAAATCCAAAAAAATACGTTATAGGTTTTTGGAGTCGCTAATTACGAATCTGGCATCCGTTGAACTCTATCGCTTCAGGTTCAAGGTCATTTGAAGGTCATTTGAAGGTCAAATCGAGAAAAACGGTAAAAAAATTTTTAAAAATATGTTATAGGTTTTTGGGGTCGCTGATTACGAACCTGGTGTCCGCTGACCTTTATCGCGTCAGGTTCAAGGTTGTGGGAAGGTCAAATCGAGAGAAAACGCTGAAAAAAATATGTTATCGATTTGACTTTTAAATGACCTCGAACCTGACGCGATAAAGGTCAGCGGACACCAGGTTCATAATCAGCGACCCCAAAAACCTATAACACATTTAAAAAAAAAATTTTACCGTTTTTTCTCGATTTGACCTTCAAATGACCTTCAAATGACCTTGAACCTAAAGCGATAGAGTTCAACGGATTCCAGATTCGTAATTAGCGACTCCAAAAACCTATAACGTATTTATTTGGATTATTTTACCGTTTTCTCTCGATTTGACCTTCCAATGACCTTGAACCTGACGCGATAAAAGTCAAAGGACGCCAGATTTGTATTCGGCGACCCCAAAAACCATAGTAAACCCGAGCTAACATCAGAATACATGTTTAAGAGTTTCAAATCTCTCGAAAATACAGTTGGTGGGTAGTGGTGTTTCCTATATTTGTCGGGGGGGGGGGGGTAGTCCGTTTAGCGTGCAATCGACTCGGGATACTTATAAGATACCACCATGATTTTTTCAGATTTTTTGTCCAAAAATAAATTAGGCCAAAAACCGGCCTCACCGACCCTCCCCCTTTCCTTGGAACATCTGTAAAAAAACATGTGGCTCCAAAGTGTAAGGTTCTGCGAGCAAAATCATTCATCCAAAATCTTAAGTTCTATTAGTTTAAACAATTAAAATACATAAATGAAATAAACAAATTCATTGTTTTTCTATTCATGCATGCAGCCGTACCATGTCACCCCGTTCACGGGCCACACTCGCATCTTAGCACTCTAGCAAGTCGTGATTCAGTTGCTCCGTCCACCCAAAGGTCGCGAGATTCTGCCGATACATCGCATTGAATCCATTTTCATTGGCTCCCCCAGCTCTAGATTGGTCGGCATTGTTGGTCGACCCATTGTCGGTAGCCCTGCGCGTTCCGTTGTTTCGAACCGCACTTACTACAACTATGTTTGGTGTTGTCATTGTTGTACCAACGAGAAGCTAGGGAAAGGGGTTCGTCAATCCTTGTAGAGCCCCGCATGCAAGGATAAGGCTGCGTACTCTGAGAGGTCGCCGGGTATCCCAGAGTCACCGTTCTAGACACCTCACCCAGGTGCCATTCATAGTTATTTTTTATTTATACTAAACAGTTAATAATATTTGTTAAAAATTGTAATAAACAAATGAATAGTTTGGCCCTTTCTCAGTAGATAAATTGAGTTTCTTCAACAGAAACAATTAAATGTGTATAACCAATGAGACTAGAAACAAACTCTACGCGTCCTATTGAAAAGTGATCAATGAGGAATTTGTACACATTTTCAGGGCACGCATTTCTATTTAATTCATTTTTTTGTATCTGGCATGGTTTGACCGCAAAATGTTATTTTTTATTTTTTATTATCTTGTTCAGCTTTAAAAAATTAACGCTTTTCTTCTTTTGCCTCTATCTTTTGAAATTTTATCAAAAATAGCTGGTTTACGAACACGTTCTTTCTTTTTGGGCCTTAAAACAGTTTTCTGAAGCAAAATCTCAAAAACCCGCGAAGATTTTTATGTCAATTTAGCTTAAATTAAAGATAAGGCTTTAAGGACTGTGTGGCGTGCAATTCAGATGGTCAAGCAGCAAATGCCTGATTTTCAATACTACTGCCGCTTGTCGTACAAAAATGTCTGACCACAGTGTAAATACATATTACAGTCTTCTGTTTCGAGGCCCATTGCCACAAAAGAGATGCATGATGTCCACAAATATGAGCGTGTTCTTAGAGAAATTAATCCTTTACATGCTCTTGCAAAATTAAGTCTACAGTTCAGTAGAAAATGGCCTCAAGCTTCTTACCCGAATCGTTGGACACCTTCTACCTTCAGTCCTGTAACTCAATTCTCCTACACAGCCAGAGAATTATCTACGTGTCAACGCCAGGCCTCCTCCTGCCAGGTCACTTTCTGTCAGATCTCCTCTTACTAGACCACCTGTTAATCAGATACTGAGAGTTGTTTTTGGAAAACTTAAACTTATTCAGATTATTCCTCAGAGGAATTCCGATCAGCGATTCGAATTTCGAAGATACAATTTTGACCGGATATCACGAACTTTACTAGTAGTTGGTAGAAATACCTTTAAGTACGCTCAAATCCAAAAAAAAATTATTAATTTTTGTTTTTACGAGATCCGTTAAGTCTGAAGCGTTGTTTTTACTATATTTGAAAAAGATTTACAAATTATCTTGATGAATTTTTGCAATTGGATACCAATTATCGAGCACGAAGTGCGAGTTTCGAAATAAGAATGTAATCGTCAAAGCCGTAGATGCTTTGAGATCCGTCTTAAAAAAAATCGAAAAACATTTCAGTTAGAATTTATCTCTATAATTCCTCAGAAGTTTAAATCTCATCTCATGACATTTTATTCTGGTTACAAAGCAACCGAAAAAATAGAGGTTTGTATTCGTATTAAAAATATGATTGAACGGATAGGACAGCGTAATTTTCCACCCTAGGACGTCAAGTTGTGGTGTCAGAGGCAAATAATAAGAATTGTTTATCTATAGCCCTCACTTTAAACTAAATAATGTGATTGTTAAGTGATGAGTAGACTGCTCTGACAGATTAGACTCTAAATTCCGTTATATATTTCAACAAAAATAGGCCAATATACTGATCATTGAGATTTCTTATTCTTTGCATCCAATAATTAACTATTTCAAATCCATAACTATTACATGTAATATATGTGATGTTAAAGTAATAGTACAAATTATTATGATGCAGTAATGTTTTAAAAACGTAATTTAAAGAGTGATTTATTTATGAAGATTGCTTAAACAATTGTCAAACATGAGCTTATCTTAGTTTATTGCAAGCGTGTAATAATACATGATATATTACATGCAATAGGTATGGATTTAAAATATCTAATAATTGCGGATTACGAAACAACGAATTTTGTACGTGACTTTGCTTATACTAATAAAAACAATTAATGACATTAATTATTCTTTTCAGTTTTACAAACCTGAAAAGTGTATTTTCATATATAAAAAACGTCAAAAACCATCAAGAATTTTATTGTCGGGCTCATGAAATACAAAAATAATCTCAGCATATAAAAACTGATCTCAGAAAGATAAGATTGACGCTCATTTAACCCATTAAATAAAATTTGTTTACTGTTATGTAGCGAAATAAGCGCATTATCCATACCGTTAACTACAGCTTATTCCCTGATTGAAAAATATGAAAATCAATTATACTCTGGCTTTATATTTGGTGATGTATTCTATTGGTAAGAATAATATTTTGAAATATCGTTTTAATAACATTTTTACGATTTTCCTAATTAAAATTTTTATCAGGCGGATTTTTAATAGTCTGCTTAAATTAGCATTTTATCTCATTGTAAATTTTTCTAAAACTCTATCTGTGTTTATCCAAAATAAAGCAGAATTCAATCTGAATTTATGCAGCACATCTGTACAGGTCTGGATTTCAATGCGAGTCCACCTTAGTCTATTTTGCATATGAGTAACTTTCATCTAGTCCAATGTCAAATATTATTCGAGCCAGGGCATGATGTTCCAACATCCAGCCCCCTAATTATCATTGCAGTGTGGGCGATCTTAATTTTCCGCATAAAATGCTACAATTTAAAGGTATATTTTATGTAATTATTAAATTTCTTGGCCTCACGGATTTTCTCAATAGATCCAGAAATTGCCAAATAACTATTCTGCTACAGTTAAACGACCATGAGACATATTCCCCTAATGTAACTTTGACGACGCATTTGGGAATGCCTAATTAATTAGCACGGAGAAGAACTTACAAATTTATTTATGAATCATAAAGTTCATTTTGTGTTTGTATGATCCCGAAATTTTGAATAATTTTTTCATCACTGAAGAAGCGCGCTGGGTCAGCGAGAAACTGTAAGTTCTTCCTGACCCATCTCTCCCTCTTCTGTAATCTCCTTCTTGCGTTTGACAACACCTGTATTTTGTCAGCAATATATTGCTTCATTTAAGCAAGCTTTCGAATCCTTTCCGTGAAACACAGCGGTGTTTTTTCAAAAAAAAAACAAAATAATCCTCCATTTCTTGTTACAGAATTAAGTTCACAGTCCGGTAGTGATTGGCCTGATACTCCTCTCCCAGAATGCCGGGGACCTTCTAGTTCTTGTCGCATATCTCAGTCTCCTGCCCAGTCTGAGCGTTCGCAACGTGCCAGGTCCAGGTCTCCTTCTGCTTGGCCGTCTCCCGCCAGGTCTTCTCCAGCCAGACCTGCTTTTTCTCAGGTACTTGGATATGGTCTTGGACAACTTGGACTCATTCGGCTTATTCCCTACAAGAATCCGGACCGGCGATTTGAATTTCGAAGATACACTTTTGATCCCAGCTTACAACTTGTACGGATAGTTAGATCACGTGTCTATACACACATTCCAACTTCAGAACAAATTGTATTAGCAACAGCTAATGCTGACGTTTTTGCAATATTAGAGAATAATAATTCGTTGATTGGGATATACGGTAGCCGTAGAGGAAGGCCCCGAGTTAAAATAAACACAGAAAGCGGCATAGTAACAAAGCTGACCCAAGAAGAAATGAAAGAATGTCCAGTAGGCCCTCAACGCAAAATAAGTTCGCGTTTTAATACACTAGTCGTAAATCAGGATTCTCTACATGGATAAAATTTTTAAAGCATTGATTTCGAGACGAGATCATTGTAAATGTTATAATTAATACAACACGTTTATAATTCCTATTGAAGGCAATTTAGCGTTTTTATTTTCAAGTGTATTTATTTAAACGTACAAGGTCACAATGAGCCACTTTAGTGAATTTTTTATAAATCTTTAAAATTGTAATAAAATACATGAATTTTTAAAAAGTATCAGCAAACGAAAACCCTTATTGTTTCATATCAAAGAATCAATGCTTTCAGTTGTCAGCTGGATATTGCCGATATATTCAAGTTTTCGTTGCACTTTTTTGAATTATCATAATTAATTAATAAGCTTTTGAATGAAAGCATCTTTTTTCTGTGTCAATAATTGAGAATCTATGAAAAATTTATGTTTAAACAATGTTCTACTTACAAATCAATGAAAGAAATAGAGCTTTGTATTTGTATTCAAAAAATGTTTAAGCGGCATTCAAAATATCTTCTTTGGGTGCAGTCATTTTTAGGGAAATATTTTTATTTGCATTTATTCCTTGAGCTAAACTTGTTCTTCTGAAGCATGGTCACGTCCAAGGGTGAAAAAGTTTAATTTTTCGCCTTAGGAAGTAAAGTTCTAATTTCAGATGTAAATAATTAGAATTAAGCATCAATAAGCTCTCTTTTTGGGATCAAAAAAGGGATTCTCAAGTGATCCGCATAATGCTTTAAGAGATTAGCCCTTAAACGGCCAAAACGCCACTACTGGTACACTGCTTTTCAACGGCCAATGTTTCGTGCCTATTTTTTTGTGAACCATTTTTCAAAGCTTTTCGAGTCTGTAATTAACCTGGAATCTCACTAACGGGTGGAATAAATGTCTAAACTTTAAGAATCCATGGTTCAAAGATCGATTTTTCGTTTTAGTATTTTGAAAATGGCGTCTTAATGGCAAAATTTTTGTTAAAACATTCATGAATTTTTTTACAATAAACGATGCGATTTTCGGAAAAATCATCAAGAATAAAAAGTTCTTGTAATCAGCCAAGGAATACGCCTGAATTTTTTCGAAGCGTTTTGAGCAAAATTTTGGATTTTTCATATGAACAATTTTTGCAAAATTTAAAATTTTGCTCAAACCGCTCCGGAAAAATTCAGGCGTATTCCTCGGCTGATTACAAGAACTTTTTATTCTTGACAAATTTTCCGAGAAGCGCATAGTTTTTCAATAAAAAATTTTCATAGCTCTAATCATCGTGTAAGAGTAAAATGATTCACGAATATCTATCGTCCGTCTGCCGCAAACAATGTTTACGTTGCCCAACTATCACCAACGTGGAGGTCGACGAATATCGATAGTTTCTTTTTTTTAAAGGGATTTTATATATTTTTTAGTTTTTTTTAATGAAGAATTTTTTTCATTTCAGATTTCAATCCGTTGTAATCATTTTGATCCTGCTGTTTCAGAATGTAATTTTGAGAAACAATGTAAGCAGCAATACATGTTGCAATCAATGCAAAATCTAGTAGTCCTCTGGCGACATTGTTCATTATTACATAATGCTCTTGTTCGTGATTCGTATCTGTGAGTTTCGAAATCACCTAGTTTTGATTGCGACAAATATTTCCTGCTGATTTCTTTACAGAAATATTTCGTTTTCAATTTAGCTATATATTGTTCTTGTCGCAAATTTTCCAAATTACGGTAGCATTTGTAATTGATGATTCTATTATTCGTGAAAAAATGTTAAAAGTCTATTTCTTTGAAGTAATAGATGCAGAAGCTTTTTTGCATCTGAAATCGTGCAAATCTACCCCTCCCATGTAATTATTATACAAAGAAAAAGCTCGAGGAAATCCTAATTCTACTCTCTCTTGAGCAGCTCGTGAAAATCTTTTCACTGGCGTTATGGGAGTGATACCACATGCTGTGGAAAGAATAGAGACTTGTTTTGAGTCTATTACGAGGGTGGATTGATAAGTTTCCGGCCTGACCAAGAAAAACAACGTTTTTAAGAATTTTTTTTTTTATTTCTCAACATAATCTCCTCCAAGGC
>NC_046658.1:162187815-162189261 GCF_010883055.1 Belonocnema kinseyi | reverse complement strand
TATTTCTCTGGAGAAAAAGCATTCAAATAACTCCACAGGTGACATAGATAATATTTTTTTCCGTACATTATCAGACAGAAAAACTTGATCATCTAGATTTCCCGGGCAAACTTTTTCTTCTTTACTCCCTGAAAAAACGTGATTTGGTTCCAATTGTTTTTCAGATGCTGTGTAGTTATGGAAAACAGATCTATATGATACATTCGGTCTGGGAAATTCCGATCCCGAATTCTCGTCATCTGATGAATCATCTCCATCAGAGCCAGAGTAATCTGGATTAGGTATCATGATACGTTCATCATTTTCATCGGAATCCCATTCCGATTCGGAGTTCGTTACAATTTTTGAGGCTTTACGCTTTGGCATTTTTTTTTTGCTGGGTGTACTCGAAAATTCCCAGGATGACAACGCGGTGAAGGTGCGGTTTGATGTCAGAGTGCAATAAAGGTTACGGAGTCGTTGGAAATTTTTATTGAAAAACTATGCGCTTTTCGGAAAATTTGTCAAGAATAAAAAGTTCTTGTAATCAGCCGATCTTTGAACCATGCATTCTCAAAGTTTAGACATTTATTCCACAGGTTAGTGAGATTCCCGATTAATTACAGGCTCGAAAAGCTTTGGAAAATGGTTTACAAAAAAAAAACAGGCTCGAGAAATCCCGTTTTTTTTGTTTAGACTGCATTTTGGGATAATAAATAAATTTTTTGAAGAATTTCATTGGCACCGTCGGAAAGAGGAGATCTTAAGCAATAAAAATATATGTGCCTCAATTTTTTCTAGTGTCGAATAGTCTCAGTTATTGGCCGTTGAAAAGCAATGTACCGGTAGTGGCTTTTTGGCCGTTTAAGGGTTAGAGTCCTCCCTGTCATACATTTAGCATTAACAAAAACCGTTATTAATATACACACTTATGGTCCAAATATGTATTTCATTATAAAAAATGCTTAAGTAATTGGCAAACATCAGCTTATCTTATCTTATCACTTTCCTTATACCAAGTTTATTATCAGAAAGAAATATAATGTCTGAATTTAAATCGTAATGTAAAAAGGATGAAATTGAAGCTCATTTAATACATGGAATAAGATTTTCTTACTCTTATGTAGCAAAGAAAGCGCATAATTGTTACTGTTAAAAATATTTTTTCCCTCATTGGAAAACATGAAAATCGATTATACTCTGATTTTATATTTGGCGGTGCACGTAAAAATTCGTCTGATCAACTGAGCATTCTGGAAACCTACATTTTTAATTTTAATTGAAAAATATTTACAATTATGTTATCAAATTATTTCTAGAGAATGTACATGACCCTTTCAACTATTTTTGAAAACGAATCTGCTGTGACAAATTATTATTGTTTAGATAAAAGGAAATTATTCCAAAATAGTAACGGCTAATTTATCATAAAAATTTCATACACGTGAAGTAAGAAGTTCTACAAAA
>NC_046658.1:162182609-162187715 GCF_010883055.1 Belonocnema kinseyi | reverse complement strand
TACAAATATCTGTAGAATTTAAAGTCATGTTTTATGTGTGAAAGGCAATCGCGGTTATAGAAATATTTTCCTAGCCACTACTTTAAATGTTGTATTGCTGTGACGTAAATTTCGGGTAAAGATACTTCTGAATATCCCTTTCCCTATATATTCATTTAGAGGCTACGGCTCCAATAATCTTGAATAATTCACAGTGAAATCATAGGAATAATTCTTCCGCGAAAACCTGTCTAATTTTGCTTTGCAGCAATTACCCAATTGTTCAAAGCAGTATCTTATATTTTTTGGAAATACAAAAGGAATTTTCTGTAAATCCTTGTCTAAAGAAGACCTCTTCAATAGTCCCCAGAAGCACCCTATATTCTATTTTGGTTGAAAAACAACGAAAGAAATAGAGCTTTGTATTTGTATTCGAACAATATTTGAGCAGCATTAAAAATATCTTCTTTGGGTGCAGTTAATTTTAGGGAAATGTTTTAATTTTCGTTCATTTTAGTGGGAAAAAGTTGAGATTTTGAAGCATGGTCACGTCCGACGGTGCAAAAGTGTAATTTTCTGCCTTATGAAATAAAGTTCTGACGTCAGAGGTGAATAGTAAGAATTGAGCACCTATGAGCTTTTTTTTTACTTCTGATTCTAGAAAAGAAGTGTCTAAATGGATTAATGCAATTTCCTCATTTATTATGTTAAAATTTAGGCTAAGGGTCTGGGCCGCCTGCTCTGCGTCTTTGTTCCTAACCATTTTCAAGACATGATCTCTACCATTTGCAACGATGTAAGCTGTGCTTACAACAATTCTATTATGAAGACACTGTAGATTTAAAAGTTCACCTTCACCATGACAACGTGAAATGTATAATCACGCAACAGATGAATTGATATGCAAGCTGTCCTGAATGCCGCTTTGAGGCACACACATGTATGTACAGGTGTTAAGATATCTAATAACACTTATATTCACGATTTTTAAAGCACTCTGATCATTGCTTTTACCAAAAGAATTTCGTAGTACGACAGATAGAGGCAGAAATGTGAGGCAAAAAATCTGATAACTTATGGTGTGGCCTTAAAAGACGCTTCTACTGAAGGTGACGTTATTCTTTCTGACACGATATTTTGCAGACAAGACACTAAATCTAGTTTTCCTAAAAGAGCATCAATCTCTCTATGCATCTCACTATGTGTAGATGAACCTTCAAGATTTCAAGAAGACAGATGATAAGTCTATAAGATGTTGAATCGAAAGCTTTCCGGTAGTCAATCCAAGCCATTGACAGGACGCGTACATGGGCTGCTGCGTCTTTACAGACGCTCCTGCAAGTTAGCAGGTTCTCTAGGCATCCTGCTGCAAATTTCTCTGAAGCTCAACATTCACGGTTCGTCAAGTGCGTTATTTTTGTGTCATAATTATTCATTACAAAAATAAATATTGGAAGTTCTTGATGAGACGAGAAAGAAATCTTGTTTTAGAATTTGTTTATGTTTTCCGCGCTAGGGAGTAAAGGGTGTTTTCAGAGGTGAATAATAAAAATTATAATATTATTTATAAATTCCCTTTTGCTATAGCTCCTTCAAGTTCAACAAATATAAACTCATTTCACCTCAGATTTGCATAGCTTTGTCTAACATTATTTATTCAAATATTACAAAATGAGCTGGGTTCTTGAGACGGGATAGAGAAATATGATTTTTGAACAAACCTTCTTATTTTCGATCCTTTTTCAAGAATTCTTAGAAAGCATAAATATTATAAAATTAAATAGGAAATGCAAGATGTTTTAGAGGCGAACCTTCCTCAAGCCATACAGAATAATTCTAGACCCCCCCCCCCCTCCTACTGTCCCTACAAAATTCAGCCACTTTCTGCTTTTGTGGCATACCACAGTCTTCTGGCTAACCCGAGTCTTCTATACGTGCTAGGTTCCGGTCTCCTCCTGTCAGGTCTCGTCCTGCAGGACCTTCTTATGAAAACCCTTACTTTTCTGATTGTTCAGATTCTTAGATAGTGACTTGGACAACTAGGACGTATTCGGCTTATTTCTTTCAAAAATCCGTAGGGAAGTCACCAAAAGAAAATAAAACCAGGAATTGATGGGGTTACGAGTATAGCCTCAGGCGAAGTTTGAAAATTGTAGGTATGCCAATAACTTAGATAGTAATAGTAGAGAAATAATACAGTTGGAAAAAATAGATCCTGTGCGCCAGCACATTCTCATCGCGCACTACGCGCGCTTCTATTTGTTTTCGCGCTTCGCCCTTGATAATATATTTCCCTCATGCTACGCGCTTATTCTTTGTAGTTACGTTATATGTAAGCTTAGACATTTTAAAAGAAAACGTCAAATCATCAACAACTGTACATTGGTGATTGTGAATTCTCCTGTCTTAAGGCTCCTTTGGTTTAACGAAAACATTCTCACCACGTATCTTGTGTTTGCACTTAATTCTATCGAAAACGCAAAAAAGATAATCAACCATTTCTTTATGAAAATCATTTTTCCGAATCAAATCAATAGATTTGAATAATTTTAATGCATTACACATTTTTCATTACTTTAACATTTATTAATCAGTTAAATACATAAGCTAAAAGAAGAATACGAATTTATTTTTTTGTAGCAAAAATTTTAAAACAATGATAATTATTCGAGAAAATTGGGTCTTTCAAAATCTTAAGTTCAGCTCATAGCGAAATCTGGCAAATTCTTCTCAAACTTTGTTATAATTTGTAAAATCATTAATCTCAAATCTTAATTAAGGACACGAGAAAATATTACTAGTTTGCTTAATAATCACTCAAAATTCTTATCTGTGGAATAAAATTTTTTGCGAAGCTCAGCATACCAGATTTGTCGCGTGTCTTAATTTTTTATTCTAATCATTCTTGAAAAATAATTATTGGGCGTTTGTTAAAAAAGATAAAAATCAAATTTCACATTGGAGTGTACTTCTTTTTTAAGTCGCTATATACTGAACACCAACGAACAGAAAAGAAACTCTCTAAAGGTGTTCTATTTAAGTCTCAGTTCTAAACAAATGCTAACTTTGACATAAAACGCAGCAATACCATGCCCTCCAGGTTTTTCCGTGGGACTTAAGTTAAGTAAGTTAAGTATTAGGTGTTAGCCGCGTAGAAAGAGGCTGATAATGCGAGGCATTTCGATGAAAGAGCCAAATACGTGCGAGGAGAGGCGAGGCGCATTGGGGAAGGTCAGGCTATAGAAACGAGCGGATAAGCTATAAGGTGTTGATGGATGGTACTTTGTAAGAAATAGTTATAAAAATGTTATGTAAAAAAATGGAAATGTAAGCAAGTCAATTTTTTAAGGTCAGCAGGCCGAAAAATAAACGTTTATCTATCTATAATCCGTACCGTCGGTTTGAATTTCGAAGATACTATTTTGATCCGAATTTGCGAGTTGTACGGGGTTAGTGAGATCACGTAACAATGCGCAGATTCCAATTTCAGAACAAATTGTATTAGCAAAAACTAATTGTGACATTTTTGCAATATTAGAGAATAGTAGCCTGACAGAAGCAAACTAAAGGTGCTCTTAATATGCATCCCTGAGACAAATGTCGAAGAGCTGTTACAGAAACCGTTGATTCCATTCGAAGAGCAGGTCTTAGTTCCATGTGAATATGTGCTTGAAGATGAAAATTCTGAGCGGGATCACCTTTAAACTAAGATTAACTAGATAGTTTGGGAAACTTTTGTACAAAAGGGTTTATGAGATAAACGAAGAGGTTTTTGACTGCATTCAAAATGGCTACGAGATCGTGAAAAGGCTCACGGTTCTTCCAAACTAGCCAAAGAAATACTTTCTCGCGCATCCTGGAGACCAGTCAGTTAGACCCAAACTTTAAATAAGGAGGCCAAATGCCAAATTTTCATTTTTGTTTGGTTTCTTTTGAATTTTGAAAGTGCAATCACTCCGATAACTTACATTTTATTGACAGACAATCTTCGTCAAAACTTTTTTTTCTAATTCAGATGGTCTCAAACGTGGAAACTTGGTTATTAGTTTATTAGCTTATTAGGTTAGTCGTTTCGGTAATCAGGTAATGTCGAGTTTATGGCACGGCTCTCTAAGGGACATTAGATACAACCCTTAAAATGGTTCAAAAAACTTTTCCCGCTGGATCACTTTTCCCCACGTTTATTTTGAATTGATATCTGACCACAGTACTATAATAAAAAATATCGTGTATTTTAGATTCTTGGGAAATTTTCGGTCTCAGTACTTGAATCTCTAAGGGATGTTAAAACAACATGAAAAGAAACTTCGGAAAGATGCTTTACTACGACCGATCACGCAGAGCCACCACAAGTCTAGTGCAGCGGCACGCTTTTTAAACCTTTTTTTTAAATTTGTATTTGACAAACCTCATGCAATTTTATTGCTCCAATTATTCAAGCCAGGATCGCATTAATGTTATTTTATATATACGACATTAAGAAAAAGGACTTGGAAAAATAAGACTTAAGTCTTATTTTGAACTAACCTCATTGTTTAAATTGTTTAACCTTATTGTTATGGACATAATCTAAACGAATAAAAAAATGCGTCGCATTGTCGCCTTAGATTGGTATTGCTGTTCTCTCCGCCAGAGGGACAGACGTTGCACTCACACGTGGGGATAGCGGCCTTGACACTCAGGGGCAACAGCTCGCTCACAACGATAAAACAGTTGTCTCTCTGAGAGATCATGCAAGGACCCCTAATTCAGTGCAACAGCGCGACTCCTGGAGACGTTACCACATTCAAATATTAATTTATTAATTATTAATTAACATTCAAATATTAAACTAACGGGGTTAGTGAGATCACGTAACAATGAGCAGATTCCAATTTCAGAACAAATTGTATTAGCAAAAGCTAATTGTGACATTTTTGCAATATTAGAGAATAGTGATTCTTTTATTGGAATATATGCTAGCCGCAGAGGAAGGCCCCGAGTACAAATAAACTCAAACGGAGTAGTAAAAAACTTGACCCCAGAAGAAGTTAGGGAGTGTATAGTAGGGCCTAAACGTATAATAGATTCGTGTTTTAATACGGTAGACGTAAATCAGCATTTTCTACAGGCAAGCCATTGACTACT
>NC_046658.1:162178678-162182509 GCF_010883055.1 Belonocnema kinseyi | reverse complement strand
TTTGTCATAAGGACAACCGCAGGATTTCACCAGGAGCGGGTGCTAATATGAAAAATTGCGGTAAAATTTCAGCCACAACCACGTCTCACAACCGTGAGATAGGTGGTTACAGTCTGTAAAGGAATCAATACGACGATCCAGCAAAAGCCTCGTACACCTTAAGAACACGGAACGACCCAAGGACGACCGCCTTCAGAATAACAGAATATTCCCGGTACAATCGTTGCAACTCCCTTATAAGGTCCCGATACCTCTCTTTCTTTTCATTCTCCTTGGCTATGATGTTTTTGTCAGCTGGTGCAGAAAATTCGATAACGAACATGGTTCGCTTCTCGAAGTCAACAAGAACCATGTCAGGCCTCGAGTGAGCAACAGAAACAATTGTCGAGAATATAAAGTTCCAGTATATGCGGCACTTCCCATTCTCGACAATTGACTTAATTTCCCTAGGAGCATTTAGAGGAGCGATATTAAGGTGAATGCCGTAGGAGTGACAGAGATGGTAATAAAGCACTCTTAGTGTCGCATTGTTCCTTGGAATGTAGGTCGTTCCCGCATGAGTTGGACAACTAGATAGTATGTGAGCTAAATGCTCGGAGTGTGCATAGCGCGCCCTACAGCTATAATCGGGAATGTCTTGGCTCAAAATATGGCGACGGTATGTTACGGTGAAAATGACACCGTCTTGGCATGCAAAAATGAAACCCTCTGTACCAGACTTCAATCCTAGCGATTTAAGGAAAGCGAACGTTAGCTCACAAGACATTGACTGATCCTTCACATTTCTGTGGAAGATACCCTGCATCCTCTTATCGAGTAGCTGTTTACGAAAGTTTTTCTCTTGTGCTTTCTTAATCCGGACTTTCAGGAGTGAGTACTCGAGATAGATAAGATTTGATGCATTTTGCTCACCCCTAATACTGAAGTCAAGTCCGAGTGTTTCAGCAGCCTCCTCCGCTGCTTTGTACAGAAATGCTCCCTTGCCCATTTCTTCGTGATTCCTGACCATTTTCAGAAGAGGGTCTCTACCATTTGCAACTCTATGTGCTGTACCCAGAATAATCTTGTTATGAAGACATTCAAGACTCAACATTCCGCGACCCCCTTGACGGCGTGAGATGTACAGTCGCGGAACGAAAAACTTAAGATGCATGTTTTGTTCATGTGCATAACCTTTCTTGTCCCGATATCAAGAGATCTGAGCTCCTTCTTCATCCATGGAACTACTCCAAATGAATAGAGTAATACTGGGACGGCAAGCATGTTCGTTGCAGATACTTTGTTCCTCGCCACAGATCGGAAAACCAAATCTGTCAGATGAGACGTTTGTATCTGCTTCGGAGAGTATCCTTTATTGATGTCACGTCCTGAATGCGGCTCTGTAGCACGCTCAGGTATGTATAAGTCTCTCCAGCGCAAAGGTGTCGTATGGCGCTTCTATCAACGAGCTCAGGATCTTCAGGGATGCCATTAAGTTTTCCTTGCTTCAAATAAACCTTGGCGCATTTGTCTAACCCAAATTCCATTCCAATTTCCTTAGTATATCGTTCGGCAATCCCCAGAGCTAGATGCAGTTGCTCTCTGTTTTTAGCATAGATCTTAAGATCGTCCATGTAAAGTACATGAGTGACCTTGTACTTTAGATCTGCAGGTTTGCCGTACATGTACCCGTCGGAATGGCGCAGTGCTAGAGATAGTGGCAATAATGTAAGGCAAAAGAGGAGTGGGCTCATGGTGTCGCCCTGAAAGACAACTCTCTGAAACGTGACCTTGTTAGTTGTCACACGATTTTTTCCAGATGAGATAGTGATGTAGTCAATCACACATTGAATGCGGGACGCGTACTGTCTTGCCCAGCCTATCTTTATGGCAAGTTCATGCATTCGTCTTTTGGTCTTATGATCAGCCGTTGGTTTTGTTTTACGGGTCGCATCGGCCAAAGCTCTCGATGCATTATATACACAATAATTGATAGCCCAGAGGTCGGATTTACCGGAAAAATGTCCACGAAGCTCGTTATCCATTTCAGCCAGATCTTTAGGCTTGAGAGAAACCTTAGTGTTGATGTTTCTCCGGCTCGTAAAGCATCGCTCTTCATCTATTGGATGCCTGCCCACGGTTGGTCTTAGTGTCGCCTTTCTTTCTTTGTTGCCGGCTTGTTCTAGCTGTGATACAGTAGGATAGAATTCTCGCTGGGTCAGCGAGAATTTGTAAGTTCTTTCTGACCCATCTCTCCCTCTTCTGTAATCTCCTTCTTGCGTTGGACAACACCTGTATTTTGTCAGCAATATACTGCTTCATTTAAGCAAGCTTTCGAATCCTTTCCGTGAAATACACATCTTTTATATATATTTTGAGTCTAAACCAAGGATATGAATAAATATTACAAAAATACATACCCGCGAAACACAGCGGTGTTTTTTAAAAAACAACAAAATAATCCTCCATTTCTTGTTACAGAATTAAGTTCACAGTCCGGTAGTGATTGGCCTGGTACTCCTCTCCCAGAATGCCGGGGACCTTCTAGTTCTTGTCGCATATCTCAGTCTCCTGCCCAGTCTGAGCGTTCGCAACGTGCCAGGTCCAGGTCTCCTTCTGCTTGGCCGTCTCCTGCCAGGTCTTCTCCAGCCAGACCTCCTTTTTCTCAGGTACTTGGATATGGTCTTGGACAACTTGGACTCATTCGGCTTATTCTTTACAAGCATCCGGACCGGCGATTTGAATTTCGAAGATACACTTTTGATCCCACCTTACAACTTGTACGGATAGATAGATCACGTGTCTATACGCACATTCCAACTTCAGAACAAATTGTATTAGCAACAGCTAATGGTGACGTTTTTGCAATATTAGAGAATAATGATTCGTTGATTGGAATATACGGTAGCCGTAGAGGAAGACTCCTAGTTAAAATAAACACAGAAAGCGGCATAGTTACAAACTTGACCCGAGAAGAAATGAAAGAATGTCCAGTAGGCCCTCAACGCAAAATAAGTTCGCCTTTTAATGCACTAGTCGTAAATCAGGATTCTCTACATGGATAAAATTTTTAAAGCATTGATTTCGAGACGAAAGCATTGTAAATGTTATTATTAATACAACACGTAGATAATTCCTATTGAACGCATTTTTGTGTTTTTATCTTCAAATGTATTTATTTAACCGTACAAGGTCAAAATGAGCCAATTTAGCGGATTTTTTATAAATCTTTAAAATTCTAATAAAATACATGAATTTTTATAAAGTATCAGCAAACGCAAAACCCTTATTGTTTCAGATCAAAGAATTAATCCTTTTAGTTGACAGCTGGATATTCCTTGAGCTAAACTTGTTCTTCTTAAGCGTGGTCACGTCCAAGGGTCAAAAAGTTTATTTTTTCGCCTTAGGAAGTAAATTTCTGATGTCAGAGGTGAATAATTAGAATTAAGCATCCATAAGCTCTCTTTTTGTGATCCAAAAAGGGATTCTCAAGTGATCCGCATAATGCTTGAAGAGATTATAGTCCTATTTTTAATTTTTTAAACCTGAAAAATTCATTGTTACATATTAAATACATCAAAATTCGTCATTAATTGTACTGTCGGGCTTATCAGAAAGAAATATAATCTCTGAATTTAAATCGTAATGTAAATTTTAATTATTATTGAAAAATATTTACAATTATGTTATCAAATTATTTCTAGAGAATGTACATGACCCTATCAACTATTTTTGAAAACGAATCTGCTCTGACAAATTATTATTGTTTAGATAAAAGGAAATTATTCCAAAATAGTAACGGCTAATTTATCATAAAAATTTCATACACGTGAAGTAAGAAGTTCTACAAAA
>NC_046658.1:162175888-162178578 GCF_010883055.1 Belonocnema kinseyi | reverse complement strand
GACAAATTATTATTGTTTAGATAAAAGGAAATTATTCCAAAATAGTAACGGCTAATTTATCATAAAAATTTCATACACGTGAAGTAAGAAGTTCTACAAAAGCTACAATTGCGTGATTTGTCGCACTTGTCCTTTTTTTATCTTAATTATTATTCTTGGAAAAATATACATTTGTCGTTTCTAAATAGAGATGAGAAATAAATCTCATTTTAGAAATTTTTCTAACTTTTTGCTCTTGGAAATAAAAGTAAAGGTCACAGGTGAATCATAGAAATGATATTTGTAATGCTAAATTCCCTTTATTATAACTTCTTTGGACTTAACGTATACATTTTCATCACTAGTCTCGCCCTTCGTACTCGATAAATCTATGCCCAAATCATTAAATATTCTGTACTATCTGGAGCTCTATTACCTAATATATTCAAATAGTGCAAGGTAATGTACGAATTTCATTTTATCATTGAATATTATATTTGTCATTTTAGAGCCTTGGCTTCCGAAATAGGCAGACACATTCGTAAAAACAATTATGTTTACTAAAAATGCCTGACGCCGAGAGTTTATTTTTAATTATAGAACTCATACAAAGTTTTTCAAACTTTGTATAAGTTCTATAATTGAATGTCTTGTTTTATCGAAGCATTGCGTTGGTTGGCCTAACCGATTTTCTAAATATGTCTGCCGAAGCGGTTAAAAGGACCTGTTTAATTTGCTTGAATAAGAACTCATAAATTTGTTAAGACTTAATAAATTTCAGTTTGTGTTTGCATGATCCGGAAACTACCGAATAATTCGTTTACGATTGTTAAACAACCCCTGTTCATTTGGCACTCATCTCGTGTTTGAAGACCAATTCTAGGAGAACACTTCTACCGTTTGCAAAGATGTAAGATGTGGTTAGCACAATTCGGTTATAAAGTTTTTGGAGATTCATAATTTCACTTTTGCGTTGACGGCGTGAGACATATAATGACAAGTATGTTAGTCTTTCCTTTTTTTAAATAAATTTCGGCACACTAGACCAATCCAAAGTCCTTACCAATTTCTCCTGTGTAGATCTACAGTTCACACATATAAAATACATGAGTGTGATAAACAAAAATTTAAATTTAAATATAAACTAGGGAAGTTTAAATAACAATAGTTCAACCAAGAAAAAAATTGGACCAAACATATTTTGTTGTTGTGAAGAGGAATAGGTCGTGGGAATTTGTTTGGTTGAATCAACAGGAAATATGGGATTATCTGGGATCCCTCTAAGAGGAGGCAGAAGGTGCTCGGTTTACGATAAAAAAAAACTTGATATGCTTAGAATAAACTATTACCAATGACTTGGGATCCTTTGAGGAGAAGGAAGCCCAAAATGGAAGTCACCAATAGGGGCTGTTCTAGTAAATGAACACCTTTTTATGATTCTTAGGGAAACTCATTAAAGTTTATTTTTAGAATTAGAAGTATTGATTTGCCATTTAGTGCATTAAAATCAGCACCGGAAAGGCTTTCAGACGAAGGAACCCAATATGGCAGTTGCTGTTACTTGTGACCAGCCAAATCAAGACTTCGCTATGCCTTTTTAGGGAAACTTATTAAGTTCATTTAGAAATATTTAGACTTTTTAGGACAAGAAGAATTAATTTGCAACTTAGTGATTTAATGTTAGCACCTGAAATCCTTTCAGGAGAAGAGGACCTAGTGTGGCGGTTGCTGTTACTAGTCACCTGGCAAGTCAAGCCTTCGCTACGTCATTTTAGGGGAACTTATTGAAGCTTATTAATAAATATTTTAATTTGTTAGAATTAAAAGTATTGATCTGTTATTCAGCTCATTAATATCAGCACTAGGTATCCTTTCAGGAGAAGGGGGCCCAATATGGCGGTTGGTGATATTTATCACCTGGCAAATCAGGACTTCGCTATGTTTCTTTAGGGAAACTTATTAGTGTTCATTAATAGATATTTAGATTTCTTAGAATTAGAACTATTTATTTCTTATTCAGGGTATTAATATCAGCACCTCGTATCCCTTTAGGAGAAATAATTGATTTCGAATTGTTTCAATATCTCTTTTATACATTACTTGCTCTATATCTGAATTAAGGACACGATGAAATATTACTCGTTTTCTAAATAGTAATAGAAAAATCTTACTGATAACATAAAATGTCCTAATTTTATATTCTAGTTATTCTTTGAAAAATAATTATTTGGCGTTTCTAAATGAAGATAAAAAATAAACTTTATATTAGAATGCACGTCTTCTTTTAAAATCGTCATCTATTATACACCAAAGAGCAAGAAAGGGACCCTTTAAAGGAGTTCTACTGAAGTTTTAGTTCTAAAAAATGACAACTTCAACATAAAACGCATAAATACCATACCCTCCAGTAAAAATTGCAGTTCACTTCTTCAGGGCTGACCTGAAACTGAGGTATCAGGTTATGATGTTCGCATGTATACGCTCTGCGATGCATTACCCTAGCAAGATCCACCTCAAAAAATTGATATAGGGTGCGGTGTGGTCCAGTAAGGTCCCACCACCGAATAAATTTCCCGCCACCCCATTTTTTTCACAAAGGAAGAAATTTCTTACAAATATCTGTAGAATTTAAAGTCATGTTTTATGTGTGAAAGGCAATCGCGGTTATAGAAATATTTTCCTAGCCACTACTTTAAATGTTGTATTGCTGT
>NC_046658.1:162167705-162175788 GCF_010883055.1 Belonocnema kinseyi | reverse complement strand
TACAAATATCTGTAGAATTTAAAGTCATGTTTTATGTGTGAAAGGCAATCGCGGTTATAGAAATATTTTCCTAGCCACTACTTTAAATGTTGTATTGCTGTGTATGTAAATTTGTGGTAAAGGCACTTCTGGATATCCCTTTCCCCATATATTCATTTAGAGGCTACGACTGCAATGATATTGAATAATTCACAGTGATATCATAGGAAGAATTCTTCCGCGAATACCTGTCTAATGTTGCTTTGCAGCAATTCCCCAATTGTTCAAAGCAGTATCTTATATTTTTTGAAAATAAAAAGGAATTTCCTGTAAATCCTTGTCTAAAGAAGACCTGTTCAATAGTCCCCCGACGCACCCTATATTCTATTTTGGTTGAAAAAAACGAAAGAAATAGAGCTTTGTATTTGTATTCGAACAATATTTGAGCGGCATTAAAAATATCTTCTTTGGGTGCAGTTATTTTTAGGGAAATGTTTTAATTTGCGTTCATTTCAGTGGGAAAAAGTTGAGATTTTGAAGCATGGTCACGTCCGACGGTGCAAAAGTGTAATTTTCTGCCTTATGAAGTAAAGTTCTGACGTCAGAGGTGAATAATAAGAATTGAGCATCTATGAGCTTTTTTACTTCGGATTCTACAAAAGATGTGTCTAAATGGATTAATGCACTTTCCTCACTTATTATGTTAAAATTCAGGCCAAGGGTCTTAGCCGCCTGCTCTGCGGCTTTGTTCCTGACCATTTTCAAGACATGATCTCTACCATTTGCAACTATGTAAGCTGTACTTAGAACAATTCGATTATGACGGCACTATAGATTTAAAAGTTCTCCTTCACCATGACAACGTGAAATGTATAATCACGGAGCAGATGAATTGATATGCAAGCTGTCCTGAATGCGGCTTTAAGGCACACCCATGTATGTACAGGTGTTAAGATATCTAATAACACTTATATTCACGATGTTTAAAGCTCTCTGATCTTTGCTTTTACCAAAATAATTTCGTAGTACGACAGATAGAGGCAGAAGTGTGAGGCGAAAAAGCTGAGAACTTATGGTGTCGCCTTGAAAGACGCCCCTACTGAAGGTGACGTTATTCTTTCTGATACGATATTTCATAGACAAGACACTCAATCTAGTTTTCCAAAAGACCATCAATCTCTCTATGCATCTCATCTTGCTAAAGAAGCGCAAAGGATATTAAGTGATGAGGGAGTGATTATAAAAATACTGACTTGCTAAATACAAATTTCTGCAAAGCTAAAAATACCAGATTTATGATATGCTAACATGAGAGTATTTTTTCAACAAGAACAAAATAATCATCTATGTATTTGTACAGAAGGAAGTTCACAGTCTGGTGGAGATTCGCCTGATACTCTTCGTCCAGATTGCTCGCGGCCTTCTACACCTGATCGCATACATCTGTCTCCTAACCAATCCGTTTCTGAGGCATTTGGATACCGACTTGAACAATTTAGACTTATTTGGCTTACTTCTGTTTATAATCCGTGCCGTCGGTTTGAATTTCGAAAATTCACTTTTGATCCGAAATTGCTACTTCTACTGCTTGTAAGATCACGTATAAATCGCAGATTCCAACTTCAGAACAAATTGTATCAGCAGTAGATAATAGGGACGTTTTTGCACTAGTGCAGAATAATGATTCTTTTGCTGGAATATATGCTAGCCGTAGGGGAAAGATACAAATTTGAACCGAGAAGAAATGTAGAAATGTCCAGTAGGTTTTCAGTACTTTTTTTAGACATACATTTTATAATTAGAAATATCTGGTAAGGATAATAAACCCTAAAACCCTGAATCATCACCCTCCTCATTTTTCTTTCCTCTTCTTTATTTTTGTCTAAGGGGGAAACGAGTTTTTTTCTTTTCTTTTTTAGGGGAAAAAGGGAAAGAGATTTTTTTAAAGATTGCAATGGGAACATTTTATGGCGGTTGTCTAAATTTTTTCGTTAGATTCTTGGTTTTATCTTCAGGAATATTTCAGATGAACCCTGGATATCAAAACTGTTGCATATCATTCTGATTACCAACTTCAGATCAAAATGAATAAATTTTGCGAATTTCTTTATTATGCGTGAAATTTTTGATAAAATACAATTTACAAGCATATTTTAAATAAGCACTCATCTAGTTTACGTTGAACGATCTGAAAATTTAGTTAGGATATAAATATTTAATTCGCATATTTAACAATCAGTGGCTAAGAAAAGGATAAACTTTGATCAACAATTAGCCAAAATTATGGTACTCATTTTTTTACAATTTTCCTAATTTTGCAAATTTCTCTGAAGCTAAACATTCACGGTTCGGCAAGTGCGTTATTTTCTTATCATAATTATTTATTACAAAAATAAATATTGGAAGTTCTTGATAAGACGAGAAGGAAATCTTGTTTTAGAATTTGTTTATGTTTTCCGCGCTAGGGAGTAAAGGGTGACTTCAGAGGTGAATAATAAAAGCTATAATATTATTTATAAATTCCCTTTTGCTATAGCTCCTTCAAGTTCAACAAATATAAACTCATTTCACCTTAGATTTGTAAAGCTTTGTCTAAGATTATTTATTCAAACATTGCGAACCTTCCCCAAGCCTAGTCCGAGTCTTTTATACGTGCTAGGTTCCGGTCTCCTCCTGTCAGGTCTCGTCCTGCCAGGGCTTCTCCTGCTGGACCTTCTTATGAAAACCCTTAATTTTCTGATTTTTCAGATTCTTAGATAGTGACTTGGATAACTAGGACGTATTCGGCTTATTTCTTTCAAAAATCCGTAGGGAAGTCACCAAATGAAAATAAAACCAGGAATTGAAGGGGTTACGAACATAGCCTCAGGCGAAGTTTGAAAATTTTCGGTATGCCAGTAACTTAGATAGTAATAGTAGAGAAATAATACAGTTGGAAAAAATAGATCCTGTGCGCCAGCACATTCTCATCGCGCACTACGCGCGCTTCTATTTGTTTTCGCGCTTCGCCCTTGATAATATATTTCCCTCATGCTACGCGCTTATTTTTAGTAGTTACGTTATATGTAAGCTTAGACATTTTAAAAGAAAACGTGAAATCATCAACAACTGTATATTGGTGATTGTGAATTCTCGTTTCTTAAAGTTCCTTTGGTTTAACGAAAACATTCTCACCACGTATCATGTGTTTGCACTTAATTCTATCGAAAACGCAAACAAAGATAATCAACCATTTTTTTTATCAAAATCATTTTTCCAAATCAAATCAATAGATTTGAATTATTTTAATGCATTACATATTTTTCATTACTTTAACATTTATTAATTTGTTAAATACATAAGCTAAAAGAAGAATACGAATTTATTTTTATGTAACAAAATTTTTAAAACAATGTTTATTATTTGAGCAAATTCGGTCTTTCAAAATTTTAAGTTAAGCTCATAGCGAAATCTGGCAAATTCTTCTTAAACTTTGTTTTAATTTGTAAAATCATTAATCTAAAATCTTAATCAAGGACACGAGAAAATATTACTGGTTTGCTTAATACTCACTCAAAATTCTTATCTGTGGAATAAAAATTTTTGCGACTTAAATTTTTTAAATTTTTGGGACTTAAATTAATGATAATAATTTTAAGACGGTGTGGTATGAAATTAAGATGCTCACGCGACAAGCTGCAGTCGAAATGGAATATTCTAGATATCCTTGCATTTTTCCAACGCTATTTTTTAACCTTCTCGCTTCTTTCTGAAGCGATCAATAAAGTTTAGAATTCAGCAGTGATTTGTAATATTAATCTCGCTGGTCGTGAGAGAATAATGTTATGTTCTTTAAAAAAGTAAAACCTGTATTTATTCTTGAAGAGTTAGGTTCACGGTCCGCTAGCAAATGGCTTCATACTCCCCATGCTGATTGTTGGGGACCTTCTCCTTCCCCTCGTATACCTTATTCTTCTACTCAGCCCTTTACTTCAGCGCGTGCCATGTCCAGGTCTCAAGCTTACAGGTCTCTTCCGCCTGGGTTTCCTTTTGCCAGGGCGGATTTTCCAGAACATATCTTCTCACGAAATCAGTTTCCACTTCCCGGGACATTCATTTCCTGACATTTCTCAGAGTGTGAGACCGATATTTTATGTATAAAAAAAGTTCGAAATTTTTAAAAAAATATCGAGGTGCAGAAAAAAGATGAAATAATTTAAAGTGAAATTCCTACACAAATGAAGTACCTTAACGTACTCTATTGTACTCTAATACATTTTCCAACGTTTCAGCTCGACATTTTATTTACAAAAAAATTTCTTATGTTCCAAAAAATATTCAGTGAACATATAAAGTGAGGTCGGTGATATAGGTGTTTGGCTATGTCACATGCCCTTAACACAATTATATTAAATGTATGTTATATTCCTTCCTGTACCTTGTCCCGCGATCGTTCATTCAGATATTGTATAAAAATAAGAATTTTGTTACTCATTTTTTTAAAAACTTTAATAGTTTTTAAATACATTTGAATTGCTGGTTTTCAACATCATTTGTGACAATTTAAACCAAAAATGTACATCCCAGTATGAAGCGGTCCTAAAAAAATTTGTAGATGTACTTTTAGTGAAAAATTTTGTCCAGTATCGTTTTTTCAAAAATTTAATTTTTTTGTACCTAAACTTATTTCTTACGATTCAAAGAAAAGGCACTCGTCCTGCCTAAAAATATTAATAACGAGTTTGTAGAACTTTTTTGTTATACCTGCAAAACGCAGCCACATAAAAGAAAAAGTTTGCGGATCTGGTAACAAGACACACGTATTCCTATGGATTTTGGGGCACTGAATTCAAATTCGGTATTAAAAATCACCTATCACGTCATGGTTGAGCCATAACCTCAAAAAATTACGAAAAACCATGCACTGAGGCAACTAAATTTCAAAATAATGCTAGTGATGCAAATTTTCACTTCAAAAACATGTCGACAACTGTGAAGGATCAACCCTTGCCTGATATCAACTTATTTAACATAACTTTACCCAACAGAACCTTACCTCACCTAACCTGAATTAACAGAAATTTATTAACTACACGTGAAGCTCTGAAAGCATATTTTCCCAGTAGCAAATGTGTGCTACATCGAATGGGTCAACTCGAGCCTAACCTAGAAATAAATCTAACCTAGCTTAACCTAACCTCACGAAACACAATTAAAGTAATTGTTTTGTCCCGGTTTGTTTGCGTTACCGTTTCATTCAGCTTCAGCTTAACCTACATAGAGGTTTAACCTGTCTTAACCTAACAAAACCTGACCTAACATAACTGATTAGGCTGGCAACCCTGTTCTTGCGTACGTTCATATTTTGACATTAATAGCAACAGGTAAAAAGTGTATTACGATCCAGGGAAAAACACCAGTATCGGAATCTGGTCAGGGTGGGAAAGCGGGCTCTCCGAGTCGTCATCATGCAACCGTAGCTCTTCATCAATGGATCACTTGGTTGGTGTAGAGTCTCATGCTACAAGGAAAAAAACCGCGAGCATTTTGCAATCGCATGCTGGCAAGAATAGCTTAGATTAATTCTGTTACATTTGCAGGAAATATGAAGTGAGGAGTTTACGAAAATCAATCGACGAGGAAGTGAAAAGTCTTTACGAAAAATGTTTTGACCGTAAATTGCTGCACCAAGAAACAAAATAGGCTCCTTACGTCATTTGCAATTCCTGCAGACTTATCTTATATCGTCTAAAAAATTCAAACAACGAAAAGTACCGCAAGTACTCTACACCAACCACATGAAAAAAACCCGTTATTACGAAGGACTGCTACTTTTGCATGAATTTCGCCAAAGGTTCAACGCCAAAAATAAAAATATCATTTCGTACATTAATGTGTGCACAGTTACAAAAGCAATTGAAATCAATAAAAATGCACGCCAGACTGATTTAAGCGCTTTAGAAGATGATAGAATGGAAGTTGAAAGTCCACGTCATGGAGACGGTAGTGAAACCAGTGATCGAACAGAAAATAGTTCTAATGATTCCGATGAAAATGACGAAAAAGATGACGAATATGGCGTGTATAAAATGAAATTGAAGGTTCCAATATTAGTATCACAACTAGAACTGAATGATTTTATTAGAGATCTTGGATTACCGAAAGACGGCGCTGAATTTTACGCTTCATTTCTAAAAAGAAGAAATCTTCTAGAGCCAAAGAAAAAAGTTTCATTCTATCACGACAGGGATAAAGAATTCAGAAATTTTTTCGTTAAAGACGAAGAGACGTCTTTAGTGTACTGCACTGACGTTAACGGACTAATGGACCACTTGAAGAAAAATGTGTACAGAGACGAAGAATGGCGACTTTTCATTAATTCGTCAGAACGCAAAATTAAGGCTGTTTTACTCCATAACACGAATACTTACGCTCCTATCCCTATAGCTCACTCAACGGTCATCAAAGAAGAATATCACAATGTTAAAATGCTTCTTGAAAAAGTTAATTACACGAATCACAAATGGCAAATATGTGGTGCTCTCAAAATCATAACAATGATATTAGGCCAACAATCGGGTTACACGAGATTTGTCAAGGCGTTAGACAAATATAGACAATGCTATAAGTATATATCCCTTAAATTCCCTAATGTTTCAGACGCTAAATTGAAAGAAGGAGTCCTTGATGGAACACAGATTCGAATATTGACAAGAGATACTAATTTCGTGAGCCACATAACGAAAATTGAAATGGACGCTTGGGAAAGTTTTAAAGTAGTAAAAGCAAAGTTCCTCGGTTACAAAAAAAGTGCAGACTACGAGAATATTGTTGCGAAAATGATAAGAAACTAGAAAAAGTTAGGCTGCTTGATGAATTTAAAACTTTACTTTCTAGATTTCCATCGGGATAGGATTCCAGAAAATGTTGGTGATTTCAGCGAAGAACAAGGGGAACGTTTTCATCAAGAAATAAAAGTGATCGAACAACGATATCAGGGTAGATGGGACGAGGTCATGATGGCTAATTTTTGCTGGATGTTAAAAAGGGAAACGAATGTAGGTCTTAAACGTAAGCATAACGCTTTGAATCGTTCATTCGAAGAAAAAAGGACACGTTATAGCAGGCAGAAAATAGACTGAAGTAGGTATATAAATCAATTTAATTACGATGAAAAGAAAGATAAAATGTGAACACAAAAGATAGTATAAATATATCCCTTATGTCTAAGAAAAGCAGAAAGAAAAAAATTTTGAATAAAATTCTTATTTATTTGCAAGTTTAAGTTACAGTTCTACATTTTAATTGATACAAAAATTGTCAAGTTAATTTAAATGGGGTCAATTCTACTTGTAGTTCTAAGTTTCTTCAAATGAGTAATGTGCGTCTAGATTTTTAACCACCTGTAGTACAATGAAATGAATATTATTGTGTTACAACGGGAACACTTAGGTTAAGTTGTGTTGCGTAAAGCAAAATTTCGTTAGTTTCTGTTAAGTTAGATTCATTTGTAGGTTAAGATCGAGTTAACCTATTAAATATAGCACACATTTAAGACTGAGAACCGTACGCTTACGTAGCTACACGTGTGGTTGAATTTCATTCGGCTAGGTTAAATTAGGCCAAGTTTTGTTAGGTTAGGATAGGTTTGACCTCTTTGCAGGTTAAGCTAAAGCTGATTCAAACGGTACCGCAAACACAACGGTACAACACAATCAGTTTAATTGTGTTTCGTGAGGTTAGGTTAGGTTAGGCTAGGTTCTGTTGGGTAAAGTTATGTTAAATAAGTTGATATCAGGCAAGGGTTAATCCTTTACAGTTGTCGACATGTTTTTGAAGTGAAAATTTGCAACACTGGCATTATTTTGAAATTTATTTGCCTCAGTGCCTGATTTTTCGTTATTTTTTGAGATTTTGGCTCAACCATGGCGGGATGGGTGATTTTTGATAACGAATTTGAATTCAGCGCCCCAAAATCCATAGGAATACGTGTGTCTTGTTACCAGATCCACACACTTTTTTCTGTGTGGCTGTGTTATCATTTACTTTATACATAAACCAGCAAATTCCGTCATATATTGTACTGTCTTGTGATTATTGTCTGAAAACCCACTTTTTCCTCAGC
>NC_046658.1:162134042-162167605 GCF_010883055.1 Belonocnema kinseyi | reverse complement strand
GGTAAATCACATTTAATACTTTTAACTAGATTACGAAATACAAATAAAATTTTTAATCATGACAGATAATCTGTGAATGATAAAATTGAAGGAGATATGATACATTAAATAAGAACTTTTAATCTAACTAAGAAAAACAAGACACCTTACTTGTATGGTTAAGTTTAGTTGTTTTTTCTAATTGTAAAATATGGAAATCGTTTATACTCTGTTTGTATACTTGGTGATCAATTCTATTGGTTAGTATGGTAATAAAAAATAAATTTAGAAATATCTCTAAGCTTTCCGAAAATAAGGATTCGACTGATTTATTCCGCAACCATCCCAACTTATTTGTTTCCAAACTCCAACTCTGCTTTTCCAAAATCAGAATGAATTTGATTTGAATATCTTCAGTTTATTTTACTCGCCGAAAAGACTTAATCTTTCAAAATGCGGGGAAAGTTCTACTAAAATTATCAGTTTTTTCCCATTTTCAAAGGCTAGAGATTATTTTAAATCTTTCTCGCGATTTTTGCAACTGTAAAAGAAAAAATTTCTCCGATCTACATGGTTAAAAATGTTCCGAAAATGTCGTTACACTTGAAAAACAATATATTATTATTATTATTCAGCTAAAAAGAAACGATTCCATTGTAAAGAATGATTCTTTGATTATCTGAAAAAATCACGGTTTTAGAATTTTGAGCTCAACTTCTAAATCTAGTAGATTGGTTCAAAAAAAGGTTTTAGACAATACGTTAAAAGCTTATTATACTTTTTAAATGTGGATTAAGGAGAGAAATAAATAATCGACTAAATGCTTTTATGATGATTTATTTTGATAAAAAAAGATATTTCGGGTTCGAATCGTGTACTTCTTCAGGGCTAACCTGAAACAGAGGTATCAGGTTATGGTGTTTTTATGTATACTATTTACGATGCCTGTGATTGGCCAGAGCGCTACACTAGTTTTATACATTTCAATGGAAGCTTTCTTACATTTTCTTGACGAGTAGATGTTGATGGAATTCATCAACCTCTGCGTTCCTTACTTTGCAAGGGCTCAGGAAATAAAAACTCCTTTGTCAATCATCTCGTTTTAGGTGACCATTTTCATGGGGGGTTTTCTACCACTTGCATCGATGTAAGCTGTGGTTGGTACAATTCGGTTATGAAGAATTTGAAGCTTTAGATGTCCACTCGGGTCTTGCCAGCTTTAGATAAATAATCGCGGAAAGGACAAACTGATGCGCAAAGTCTTATTCATATGCATGATATTACGTGTGGCGGTATCAATGACTCTCGGCAGACGCGTAATGTTAAAGACCACGAGGTTCTTCGAATCGCTCTAAAAGACACGATTATTTCCAGATAAGACACTAAACATCGTTTTGCTAACACCAGCCGCTGCAAAGTATGCGCTTTTGACTTAAACTATGAGGTGAATCTGCGGGCCAGATGTTGGTATTTAAAAGTAAATTTCTTCCACCAAAAGTTCTTGATACTATTGAGATCTGTAGTGTAAAATTTCTTCGTGCGACAGGGACAGCACTAAAGAGACGCGATGGATATAAAGTGATGATGGAGTAATTATAAAAATACTAACCTGCTGAATACTAATTTCGGCGAAGCTAGAATTGCGAGATTTATGATATGGTAACATGAGAGTGTTTCCTCAACAACAGCAAGATAATCTTCTAATTATTCTTACAGAATTAAGTTCAGAGTCCGGTAGAAATTGGCCCGATAGTCCTCGCCCAGGTCGTTGGCGGCCTTCTACACCTATTCGCATACCTCAGTCTTCTATCCAGTCCGAGCATTCTCTACGTGCCAGGTCCAGGTCTCCTTCTGCCAGGCCTTCTCGTGAAAGCTCTCCTGTTTCGGAGATAATTGGTTATGGGATTGGACAACTTGGACTATTTCGTCTTATTTCTCTTTATCATCCGCATCGGCGGTTTGAATTTCGAAGATACACTTTCAATCTGTAATGTCTGTTCTCCTCAACTGACATTTGTGCGTGTACTTCCAGTAGGCCCCAAGCGCATAATTCAAGAAAATTTCAGTATACTATTATTACTAATATTATTATTATTATCACACCATAAAGCCATTTCCCTTTCGGGGTCGGTGTGAGTTACTCGGTGGGGAATAGAGTAATGTGAGGAAGGGATATAGAATTTTTAGATTGATTTAGAATCCTCGTGTTATTTATCTAAATAACACGTTCGTTCCACAACCTTGCTACGACCAAGTTTGCTGATCATTCCCTCTAGCAATCAACCCAAGTGGAGATCCTCACAAAATCGTCATGTGAGGTTCCCCACTTGGGTCCACTAGTATCCAAGTGCATTTTTTCATGCAGGCTCTAATGTTTCTGTGGCTTGAAGGGCCCTGTTCTACCAATAACCTTCTTACCTTCGTTTATTCCTGTATATAACTCCTCATCTATCTTCCCGTCCCTAGTAAACAAGCAACAAGGTATACGAGCTTATCAACTTGTTGCATTCTCTCATCATTTAATACAATGTTGCGTATTGTTTTTTCACTCTTTTCTTCGAACGCCATAGTTTTTGTTTTATTTTCGTTAATTTTTAGGCCCATGTTCTTTATGCTTGCATTTAGTTTATTTAACATTCTTAGCAAGTATTTGATTGACTCTGCTATAACAACCTAGAGCCATTCTTAAACACTTGTCCATGAATAATATAAATAACCATAAACACATAACGCATAGTGGTCCAACTCCTTAGATAATATCGAAACAGTCACTCAATTTACCATTTACCCTTAAACTGGCTTTGATACCTTACTGGCATAAACCCACTTTCGACTTCCCAAATCTTTTTTTCTGTTATTTTCATTACGCTAAGAATAAGTATTTTTGAGAACCTTTTTCTTATGGTTTTCTGTAATCATCTGGAACCTCTCCTATCTAGATGCATAAATTTATCAATTCGCACAGTGCGAATTTTTTCTAATTTCTTGTAAAACGAAAATGAAACCAAAAATTATGGGTGGTAGCAAGAAACAAAAAGAATTGGGAAGGAGCAACTCGGTTCGGTTCGAAGGGATTGAATTTAGGACTCCGCACGCCTTTCAAAAAAGGAGTAAACTATGCGTTTTATTATAATTATTTTTTACACCTCTTTTTGTATCTGTAATCCTGTATACATGCATTTTTTTCCCATCGCTAAGTCCTGCCATGTTTAAAGTTCTGCTGTACGATTTTTTCTTTGATTTTTGGGCAGCCTGAATTTCATCAATATACTGTAATATTTACTTTGACTCAAATGAAATCAGGGGTTTTAAAATATATTACCCTATCGACAAAATAATGTATTGATCAATATTCTATTGAAAATATTGAAAATTGAACAATTGTAAATAACAATGCTTTAAATAAAATTGAAATGTTGCAATAAGGAACACAGGACTGTAATGATGATCGATCGACAAAAATATTAAGATAATATTCATCTTCTATTCACCTTTTTCTAGTATTTTAAAATTTTTCATCTGTTTCACCTATTTGAGAAATTTGTCTTCTTTTTTACATATTTTGGAAATTTGTAGCGTCTAATATAACGCTGCTAAAAGCTTGTGACCCTCTCAGCATAAAAACATAAGCCCAAGACGACTATGTAGATTCTAGGTTGTCCCCCTCCCCTCTAAACCGTCCCTTATTAACTGAAGTTTGGTCGGACAAACCGTAAAATAGCCTTGGAAAGGACTGGACCTTTAATTGACAAAAGGCATGCACACAGTAAATGTAAAGGTCAAGTTTCAGGCGAAATATGGTCAGGAGTAGATAGTGAACCACATGATAGGCAAGGAACAGGTCTGATACTAAATGAAAGAGCGTAGCATCATCTTGGAGATTATGATTTTGTATCTCCCAGACTGCTTTGGACTAGAATGAAAGTAGGAATCAGGAGATTATTTATCATAGTATGCTTTGCGCTAATTGATAGTGATCCCACTAAAGTAAAAGACCCCTTCTGGGACTCTTTAAATGACAATAAATATTTGCGATCATACTGAAATATAATCATGCTGAAAAATATGAATGATTTGGTGTGCATCAAAAATCAGGATACAGAAAAAGTACTGGGTAACTTTAGGTATTTAAGAACAAACTATAACGCGGATAAATTAGTTGGCTTATGCTCAGAAGGAGGTATTTTTATTACAAATAATTGGTTCAGACATAAAATTATGCGCATGTACAACTGGTCTAAACGCGAATCAAGATTGCGAATCTACAGAAACCGAACTTGCAAATAGATCTCCCAAATACAGGAAATGTCAGATAACTTTTCAACTTCGGGGCTGTAGGGGCGGTAAACTCCAGGAATTGCGGACATATTGCATGCCCCCTCTAGTAGCACGATATTAGGTGCGCGCATGCGTAAATCATGGGCGCATATCATTAGCAAAATAGCACACGTAGTGCGAGAACCGCAATTGGTATGCGTGCTGTACGTATGTTGAAGTTTTAAGGATAGTGTGCATTTATTGGACGACAAGTTATCGGACTTCTACTGTTAGATAATTAAACGCATAGATAGGAAAAATTGGGGTGTGCTTATAAGAAACATAGTTATAGATGGAACATGGGCTAAGTTCCGGGATTTCATTGTTAGATGTACGAGCGAAGTGTGTGGTACTAAATGTGACTGGAAAATAAGATATTCTCCTTAAGCTGAATAGAAACGATTCCGTCGTAAAGAATGTTTCTTTGAATATCTGAATAAATTGATTTTTTCATAATCTTGTGTTCAACTTTTAAATGTAGTAGATTGTTTCAGGAAATTTGTATAGTTCAAACATCAAAAACTCAATATACATTTAAATTTGGACCAAAAAGATGAATAAATATCAATTGATGGGTGAGTATTCCTGAAAATAATAACCTGCCGAAAATAAATGTCTGCAAAACTAACAAAACGAGATTCGTCACATGTATTATTTTCTTATTATAATCATATAAAATTTATGGTACATTATTCATACAAAATATCGTATGAAGAACTTTATTAATTGTTTAAATAAGAGTTTTTTTCAACAACAGCAAAATAATCCTTCACTTATTATTGCAGAATTAAGTTTACAATCCGATAGTGATTGGCCTGATACTCCTCGTCCAGGTCGTTATCTGCTTTTTACTTTCGGTCGCATGCCAGGTCTCTTTCTTTCCGACCTTATTGAGCCAGGTCTTCTCCTGCCAGGCCTTTTCCAGGCCTAGTAGGACCTTACCGAAATGATTAACTATTTTAAATTCATAAATTATTTATATAATATGTCTAATATTATACATTTCTAGCATGTTTTATAAATAGTCGTTATTTTTTACGGAATCAACTCGAAATGCTTTTCCAAAGGCCCCTTGCTGTCACATTTCTTAAATTTATCAAAGCTATTAATTCATTAGTTGTTATGTAATTCGATCCATAAAAAGTCGAAATTTGTGTTTATTTATGAAAATTATTTATACAATTAATAATTTCAATCTTTCATAGGCATGAGCTTATCTGAGTTTTTTAAGCATACATTAAAATCCAAAATTCAAATGATCGTGGATTAGGAAAAAATTAGTTCTGCTTATTAGTTTGTTTATAATATTATAAATAGTTTCTTTTTTATTATTACATTAAATTGTCAAATTGATTTTTATCCCACTTAGTAAATAATTTGTTGCCCTTTGGTCTAGCTTATAAAATGCAAATACTTTTTCTGTAAAACACACAAAGAAAATCAAAGATGTTATTTTTATTTAAACCTATTTAAGCCTAAATAATTAAAAATAATGATTATTCTTGGCATTGGATAACTACTTTTTTTTTAATTTGACCTTGAAAAGTCATCGTTCTGAACCATTATAAAAACATTTAAAAATAACATATTTTTAAACTGTCATTTGACAACGTATCGCAGTATTTTTTATAGTATTTATAAATTCTAATACATAAAATCATGGTTTTGTCAGTAACGACGAACCCCATAAGCAATTAAATTCTAAAAATGTACATTTTTTATGTTTGTTATTAAATGTTTTTCAGATGGTAGTGTAAAAACTTTTTTTCTGACCTTCAAATTACGATAGTTTCGATAATTGCATTCTGTTGTAACTGCATCAATGAATCAAGGAAATGGAATATGCTTGAGATTCATGAGAGATAAAATTGTACTAGCAAGAGGAAATAAAAATAATAAATTGTTCCACATAAAGCCAAAGTATAAATTCTAATATAGGCTTTCTGTACCGAGATTATTTTCTACCTGGCTCACTTCGAACATTTCACAAGTTCATAGAATCTTAGTTCGTACGGATTCCGAATTTTGCTTGAGCCGCAACTTTATTGAGTCCCTATTTTATTATGTATATCGTATCAAATAAAAATAATTCATATAGAAAAATTTAATCCTGGATATAACAAGAATTTTAATAAAACTGCTATTTTGCATTTATTGAGAATTTTTCTAGGCAATACATAGCGATTCAGGTTGAACGGGTATTAAAATTAAATTAGTACTGTGCCATCACCCCGAGGGATCAAAAAGGAAAGACACAGTATGATCTCTGCTTCCATTTAAATAGTTTATTAGCTATGACTAAATAGAGTTTTACCTGTTTAGAAATTAAATTAGTTAATCCGACCGACAATAATAATTTTTTAAAGAATTTGTTTAATTGTTTCACAAGCAGCGTTTTAAGGCATATTCTTGCTAGAAAAAAGTTTGGAGGAATCAAGGCATGATAATAAAAATAAAAAGTCAATTTTCTTTGCTTTAAAACTTTATACACATGATTCATGAATTATAATAATAACAATAGAGTACGCTGCAAATCCTTGCTAAACAGTTCTAATGATACCGTCGGTTTGTTTATAAAAATATTTGCAGCTAAATCAAAAATTAATATCGCTGGTTTGGCCATACCATTTTCTTCATGCATATATTTTCCCAATGAATTATTGATTTAGCTGTAGAGAATCCTGGTTTGCAAACACTATTCTGTAATGAATATATATTCGGCGGCGAGGGCCTATTGGACATTCCCTAATTTCGTCTGCACTCATTCTCGTAACCACGTCGCTTCTAATGTTCACTTTTAAGGGGGGCCATCCTGTACGGGAATTATATATTCCCTTAAGAACATCGCTAGTCTCCAGTATTGCAAGAACTTCACCATTAGATGTTATTAATACAAATTGTTTCGAGATCGGAAGGTACGCATCCGCACGCCATTCTCGCCGTGAAAGTCGTAAATTCGGATCAAAAGTGTGTCTGCGAAATTCAAATCGCAGCTCTATATTCTTAAATGGAATAATTCGAAGAAGGCCAAGTTTCCCAGCTTCGTATCCAACTAGGCCTGGCAGAAAAATGCCTGTCAGGAGCAGACCTGTCAGGAGAAGACCTGGCAGGAGACGACCTGGCAGAAGACGACCTGGCAGAATGAGACCTGGACCTGGCAAGCAGAGAATGCTGCGATTGGGTACGAGACTCAGGTATCCGACTAGAGTTAGAAGGCCCCGAATGATCTGCGTAAGGAGTATCAGGCCAATCACTACCGGATTGTGAAATTAATTCGGAAAAAAATAGAGGATTATTCTGTTATAGTTGAGAAGATACTCTTATGTTAGCATATTATAAATTACTCTATACGATATTTTCTTTAAATAATGTACCATGAATTTCATTTTATGTGATTACGATTATAAGAAAGAAGAATTCACGCGACGAATCTTTCATTTTTAGCTTCGCAGAAATTTCTGTTCTGCATGTAAATTATGAACTCTAAGAATAAATAAGAAAATACTAGAGTAGTGGCAGCTGCTGGAATTACTTAAGATAGGTGCACAAAATTAACCATAGCGATTTCATGCTAATGATAGTTTAAATAATTAATTTGACTACTATTACTATTACATTGTAATTCTTCAATTTTTAACTTTCATAATAATGATGGTTTAAACAATTACTTTTACTACGATTAATATTACATTTAAATTATTGAATTTTTCACTTTTTTTATTTTTCTTTGGGAGTGATTTCATAATAACCTATATTTAGCAAAAATAATTGTTCTTAAAAATAATTGTTGTCTATGACTATCTCCATCTCTGTAAATGCCTAATATCAGAATTTTTTCTAAAATTTCAACGTTTATGTCCTTTTTCAATTAGTAAGGCGATAATGAATGAAAGTCAACAAAAAATCTGTCTTACCAAAGAGACAAAAACAAAGAAAGGAATTATCAGGAGTAGGTGGAATGACTGAGTCGTTAAATTACTTGTAAGTTTGTTTTGAATTCCAACAAGAAGTCTTATGCAGAGCGTGGAAAAATTTGGAATTTCAAATATTTGAATATCAGCCCCCTATACTAAATTGTTTAAACAGCTTTTTTGTGAACTTTTATTCATTATTACCTTACTAAGTAAAAAACGGACAGAAATGTAAGAAGAAGGAGTATTTTAAGAGAATATCATTAAAAATAATAACAAATTGTTTAGACAATCATTATTGTTATCAGGATTAAACTATTACCTCCCTCCAATTGAACATTGGAAAAAGTAGTAGTTTTTTTTACAGAACAGCGCCTTTCTAACTCTATTTTTTGAGAACATCGCTAAAAAATAATAAATTGCTTACGCGATTGATGCAAACATTTAATTATCAGTATAAAGTGGTATTTTATGTAAGAAAAAATAATTTGCATTAAAATAACTGCAAAAAATTAGAATTAGCACCAAAATCTCACAAAAACCATTTTTTCATTAATGGGGTTTATGGGGACCTTATAAAACAGACTTCGGGGGGTGAGGTTTGCAGAAAGCTTAAATGTGTTTTTAAAACTATATTATATTATTATGCTTACCTATATATTGAAACACTAAGAAAAAAAGAGAGAATGCAGGATTTTCATATTTTAAAGTCAGAAAAAGAACAAAGTTAATCTTGTAAGTAATATGTATTCTTTGGCGTCATTAAATTTAAAAAATCTTGTTTCGTGTATTATATGGACTTGCATTTTATCATTCATAGGTTATTTTGTATAATTAGAAATTTTAATTGTATTTCATATCCCAGTTTTAAGAATGAAAAATGATTGAGTGAGTTTGCTCAAACTAATGTGGCATAAAATATGTCCGGATACACGCTAGGGAAAAATTCTTTTTTGGGAAAAAAATCGCCTGAAAACACAATTCGCGATAGAATAAATAAACAAATTAATAAATAAATGTCATTTTTTGTGATCTAAAATCATTACTTATGTTAATGCTATTGCTTTGGCACTTTTTTCATTTTGACGATTTTTTAATGCATGGGCCAGAGGCGAATCTCGTATCTTCAGCATCGCTGAAATTTCCAATCCACCTGTAAACATTTTTTATAATTACTTAGACATCACGTTATACTTATTCGTGTGATTGCTCTAGATTTGAAGATTATAATGGGTTCTTTATTTTATACATTCAAAACACTTTTATGTATTGTTTATGCAGAAGGAGTTTATTCTGGATTATCAAAATGGATAAGGGAAATATTGGACCTTCTAGTATTTTTTGAAACTATGAATACACTGTTAGAATTTTCTGTAGAAATTTCCCATTCTTTCAATCGACATATTTGGGCTATTATTAGATCTGTGCATTGTTCGAATCGAATCTGGTTTTTTTCCAAAGCGACGAAGATGACGTAAAGTCGAAAAAAATATGATTCGAGCGGGGGAGGCCGAAAGTCTTCCTAATCGAATTTCGACGCATTCAGTTCCATTCGAAAGCAAACTAATTTCAAGTGGACAGTTCGAAAGTCTTTCGAATGGATATTTAGTGCGTTTATTTTGAGTCGAAGGAAACCGATTCGAAGTGGGCAGTTCGAAAGTCTTTCGAACCAACATTCGACGCCTTCAGTTCGAATCGTGAAAAAATGATCCAAAGTGCGCATTTCGAAAGTCTTTCGAACCAGCATTCGACACATTCAGTTCGATTCGAAATCAAACCGATTTCAAGTGGACAGTTCGAATGTCTTTCGAATGAACATTCGGTGCGTTCAGTTCGAATCGAAGGAAACCGAATCAAAGTGGGCAATTCGAAAGTCTTTCGAAACGACATTCGACGCATTTAGTTCGAATCGTAAGAAATACGATTCGAAGTGGGCAGTGCGAAAGTCTTTCGAACCAACATTCGATGCAATCAGTTCGAAATGTAAGAAAAACGATCCGAAGTGCGAAGTTCGAAAGTCTTTCAAACCAACATTCGACGCATTCAGTTCGATTCGAAAGCAAATGAATTTTAAGTGGACAGTTCGAAAGTCTTTCGAATGGACATTCGGCGCTTTCAGTTCGAATCGAAGGAAACCGAATCGCAGTGGGCAATTCGAAAGTCTTTCGAACAGAAATTCCACGTGTTCAGTTCAAATATTATGAAAAACGATTCGAAGTAGACAATTCGAAAGTCTTTCGAACCGACATTCGACGCGTTCAGTTCGAATCGTAAGCAAATCGATTTAAATTCAGCAATTCGAAAGTCTCTCGAATCGACATTCGACACACTCAGCCCGAATGGAAGAAAACCGATTTCATTAAAGGAGGAAATTGAGAAGTTTAATTGATTTATGAGGAAACTTTTTGAAATTAAAAATTAAAATTGTGGATATCTTAAATAATTTTGAAATGTTAAGTATTGAATGTGATGAATGAAAATTCGCAAATGACATAAATGGTCAAATTTTAAAATCTATTCTAGATACCGAAAAATTTTTTAACCACACAGAGAAAAAAACGACTAAGTGCATTATTTCTTTCCACAATAATTTAGGGCTCATTTAGGGCTCATTTAATGCCCTATTAACAAATTTGATGGTACGCGTTTTTTAAACCTGTGATTCTGCTATCTTAACGTTAAACTAGAGGCAGCACACAGAGAAAAAACGACTTAGGCATTATTTCCTCCCACAATAATTTAGAGCTCATTTAGGCCTCTGGGAATATGATAACGAAATTTTAAAGAAAAGGGTTTAAAGAGATGGAAGCTTCTAATGTGTCCCCTAAGGGTTTACATTTTTCTTACACCTTCTCTACCATATTCCTTTACACACCCTCCACACACTTACTTGATGCTGGAAGGGGGACCTACAGTTTAAGGTGGGTACCGAACCACCAAGAGCAACAGCCTTAAGTACTTAGAGAAAACCTTTTTCTCTAGAGGTACCGGTCGCACGACTCTCCGGAGATGAACAACTCCCTTGCTAGGCTAGTGTTCACCGCATGGGCCACCGAGACTCTCCCAGAGTGCGAGGCGGGAATCGAACCCGCAAGCCGAAGGAGTGGGTCCAAAGCCTACGCTTTAGCCCCCACGACTATCGTCCCACTAGAAAAGGGTTTAAAAAATTCTAGTAAAAATAAATTTGGTGCTGTGCTACCTTAACGTTATAAAAAATACATGAAGAAGACCATCAAACCCATTTTTACCACTCGCATAATTTAGTGTTCATTGATAACTAATTTGGGCCCGTAGTCCTAAATATTTGACTCTATTCTTTTTTGCAAAAGAAACAAAAATAAAATAATTTTTTGTGGCGAATTTATTTCAACAATAATTGTTTGAATAATTCTTTTTTGAATTCAAATATCAAATATATTTACAAGATTTATGCATTTTTCGTTACTATATTCCTAGAGCCCTAAATAAGCCCTAAACCCTAAATTATAGTGCAAAGAAATATTGCCCGAGTCATTTTGTTCTATGTTTGGTATCGCTAGCTTAACTTTCAGCTATCATGACCACAGGTTTTTCGAAAAATTTCGAAGCATTCAATTTGACATTAAGGCATTAAGTGAACCCTAAATAAGTGCTAAATTATAGAGCAAAGAAATTTTGAAAAATTAATTTTTTACTATATGTCGTTCTGTTAGCTTAACGGAACTTTCTTCATGTTTTCATATATATAAGTTGAATGCACTATAATTAATAAATCCTATAAAGCGTATTACCTTACACATTCGATTTAATTCCTGAAATTCTAACCTAATTTAATTTAAGAGATTTTATATGAACTTAATTTTCGGGCTTTGAATACCGTAAATTTTACGACTTTTGGGTTTATCCAAGTTAACGAAAGATTTCCAAAGTGTTTCCATGTGTAAGTGCCACAAAATTTTTAAGCTGAAAACAGAAGCCCCGGTTAACATTCATGAAACCCCAGGGTATATTCTAAACCTATCAATAATATTGAGCAACCCCTTAAATTCAACCCTATCACTTTTAACGAAACATTTCCAAAGTGCGTCCATCTAAAACAGCCATAACATTTTTTAATTGAAAATAGTCGCACAAGTCACCTTCAAAGGACTCTATGTATTTTTCCCAAAACATCAATGATATTCGACAACCCCTTGAAATTCATCCCTATCACTTTTCACGAAACAATTCCGAAATGTCGTGATGTAAAACAGCTGTACAATTTTTAAATGAAGAATAGTCAGAAGCGCCACCTTTACAAAACTCCATATTATGTTTCCAACCCCACAACAATATTCCACAACCCACAAAAACAACCCGTAATTAATTTAGCGTACTTGTCCGCCATATTGTATCCGCCATTTTGTTTTTGAAATTTTTGTATCGAATTCGTATTCAGCGACCCAAAAAAACCCCGAGTAACATAATTTGGCCCATTTTATACTTTTAGCCAGCCTTTAGCGATTCGGTCCCACTATGGGACAATATAAATGTGGAAAAAATCACATAAAATAATATAGGAAGCTCAGCGCATAATAATAAGTTGTTCATGTAGGGGAGGGTTATTTGGGAATTTGTCGTAAATTTTACGACAGCGCGCCCACTGGAAAGTTGATCCAATGCTCTTATTTACTTCTCATAAATTAAAAAATCCGCTGATCCATTTAATGAAACGAAATTGTATTTTGATTCTTTTGATTGCGTACAAGTTCTTTTTTATTCAGAGAAGCTGTCGGTTTACCAAACTGGTAGGTAAAGATTCTCGAGCGTCAGCCCAGGTGCGAACTCAGGTCGGAACCCAGAGCAGGTACCTTGGCCCAAAGTCGGACCGCCTTTGAACCGCCGTAGATCGGCAGCCAAAGTTGGGTCAGCCTTTATATTTATAAGATACTTTTGTCGCCCCAACCTAAACAGCCAACGTTGGCAGACAACGTGTAACCAACTGTTGGCCCAACTTTGGCCCGAACATGGACCAACCATCAGGGCAACTATGGGAAATCTTTCGTTAACGAGTAAATCCGACTACAAGCCCAACTCTGGGCCAGCGTCAACCCAGAGATTGGCATGAAGGGATTGAGAAAGTTCTGAAGAAGTTAGGCCGAGTATTGGCCTAACAATGGAAAAAACATGGACCAACCATCCAGTCAACTATGGGACATCTTTCGTTAACTAATAACGCCGACTGCCGGCCCAACTCTGGGCCAAAGTCGGCCCGGAGATCGGCATAAAGGGATTTAAAAATTCTTTTTAATAAAAAGAGAAAAAAATCATGAATTATATAATATTCAAGTAATTTTAGAGAATTTTAAAATATTCGAGAAGAATTAAACAAAGCAAAAGAATTTTCCAGAGATTTCAGAGACTTTAAAATACTTTTTATGAGTCCAAGAGAATCTTTGTGATTTTAAGGAATTTTGTGCCATTTCAATGGATTTAATATAGTTTAAAAAGTGAATAAAGGAATTTAAAATCTTAGAAAGCATTTTAAATGATTAAAAAAAAATCAAGAGTTTAAGGATTTTCAGGCAATTAAAAAATATTTTAAATAGTTAAACAGACTTTCAGGAATTTCAAAGGATTTAACCGAAGTTATTTGATTTCGAAAACTTTTAAATTTTTAAATGAATTTTAAAATTACATATATTATTATGAGCGTAGCAGTATTTTTTATAGAATAGTTCACAGAAATTTGCAGTCTGAATTTTCCATTGGGCCATAGTCGGGCCAACTTTCTCGGAGTTGTGCTAACTTTGCCACCCAGGCACTGGCCAACATACCGAAATGATAACTATGGCCCAAATCTGTTTGCCGACTATTGGCTACCATGGTTGACCCAACCATGACTACTAGAAGTCGGCCCAACGGCGAAATTATAACTTTGGCCCGACCATGTTACCCGACTATTGGTACAATATCCATTACCAAAATTGGGCCTATTATGGCAAATACACGAGAAAAAAATATCCATTACATTTTACAGAACTAATCTTAAATTGAAGAATACAATGGGCAGTTTAATAAATATAATACAATCACTAAAGTGTTTATAATCGCACGCTATGAAAATTTTTATTCGCCTTGGAGTTCGAACCCAGGTGCGAAATTCGGTCGGATGCTAGAGCTTGATCATAAGCCCAAAGTCGGCTCTGCTGTGGTAACCGATCTACAATCACCAGATTTGGGCCGACTAAGATGTTTTCTAGCTGCCATGGTATAACCAACGTTGGCAAGGGATGTCGGCGGCTAGCGAAAAGCCAACCGTCAGCCCAACTCTGGCCCAACTATGGTAAGACAATCGGATAAATTGTGGCAGATTGGTCGTTACGACCAAAATAATGCGGTCGATCTGACTCTGGATACGGCAGTCGGATTGACATAAGTCACCTTGATGCACCTGATGGTCGGCCGGAGTATGAGCAGACCGTCGGATAAACTCTGGTTGATTGCTACAAAAAGACCGTGCAAATCAGATTGGTTTAAAGCGTGCGATTAAAAGTGTAAGTAACCGTGTGTGTGTGTGTGAATTATGTATTTAGGAATGGTAAGAAGTGAAGATTATATAATAATAATTTTAAAAATAACTTTTTTTTAAATTAATTTTTGTCGAAGGTTGGGCCGGCGTCATCTTAATAGATGGCCCATTTATGGGACCAAATATTGGCCCGATGTGGAAAAGCCAAAGGCGGTTGACCGTTATCATTTAGCTGGTTGGCCCGACCAGTGGCACACAAAGTTGGACCAACCGTCCGACGGTTGGCCCGACCGTGGGCCGACGGTCAATTCGTACCTGGAAAACCCTATAAGTCTCGCATTCCTAATTCCTAACGCCTACAGCCTCTCGGCTAACCTAGCTAGAAGTAATACAAAAAAAATCTGAAATATAACCGACAGCTGTCCACGGCCGTCTTCAAATTTCTGTGAACCATTCGATAAAAAATACTGCTACGCTCATAATAATATATGTAATAAGATTTCAGATTTTACAAATATCACAAATTATTATTGAAATATTTTATGCGATTAAATAAGATTTAAACTAAATTCAAATATATTTTAAGATATTACAAAAAGATTTTAAAAAACAATGTATATATATATATATATATATATATAGGTTTATTTGAAAGGTTTATTTGAAGCGAGGAAAACTTAATGGCATCCCTGAAGATCCTGAGCTCGTTGATAGAAGCGCCATACGACACCTTTGCGCTGGAGAGACTTATACATACCTGGGCGTACCACAGAGCCGCATTCAGGGTGTAACATCTATAAAGGATACTTACGAAGCAGATACAAACGTCTCATCCGACAGATTTGATCTTCCGAACTGTCGGCGAGGAACAAAGTATCTACAACGAACATGCTTGCCGTCCCGGTAATACTCTATTCATTTGGAGTAGTTCCATTGACGAAGAACGAGCTCAGATCTCTTGATATCGGGACAAGAAAGGTTATGCACATGAACAAAGGCATGCATGTTAAGTTTTCCGTTCCGCGACTGTACATCTCACGCCGTCAAGGGGGTCGCGGAATATTGAGTCTTGAATGTCTTCACAACAGGATTATTCTGGGTACAGCACATAGAGTTGCAAATGGAAGAGACCCTCTTCTGAAAATGGTCAGGAATCACGAAGAAGTGGGTAAAGGAGCATTTCTGTATAAAGCAGCGGAGGAGGCTGCTGAAACACTCGGACTTTACTTCAGTATTAGGGATGAGCAAAATGCATCAAATCTAATCTATCTCGAGTACTCACTCCTGAAAGCCTGGATTAAGAAAGCACAAGAGAAAAACTTTCGTGAACAGCTCCTCGATAAGAGGATGCACGGTATCTTCCACACAAATGTGAAGGATCAGTCAATGTCTTGTGAGCTAGCGTTTGCTTTCCTTAAATCGCCCGGATTGAGGTCTGGTACACAGGGTTTCATTTTTGCATGCCAAGACGGTGTCATTTCCACCTTAACATACCTTCGCCACATTTTGAGCCAAGACATTCCCGATGATAGCTGCAGGGCGTGCCATGCACACCCCGAGCATTTAGCTCACATACTATCTAGTTGTCCAACTCACGCGGGAACGACCTACATTTAAAGGCACAATGGGGCACTAAGAGTGCTTTATTACATGTCAGGCTCACTCGAGGCCTGACATGGTTCCTCTTGACTTCGAGAAACGAACCATGTTCGTTATCGAATTTTCGGCACCAGCTGACAAAAACATCATAGCCAAGGAGAATGAAAAGAAAGAGAGGTATCGAGACCTTATAAGGGAGTTGCAACGATTGTACCCGGAATATTCTGTTAAACTGATCGTCCTTATCATCGGCGCTCTTGGAGGTGCCAAGCTTTCACTTGCTAATAGCAATATGCTAGAGCACTTGCGGGAAAAATGCAAAAGGCGGTTGTCCTTGGGTCGCTCTGTGTTCTTAGGGTCCACGAGGCTTTTGCTGGATCGTCGTATTGATTCCTTTACAGACTGTAACCACCTATCTCACGGTTGTGAAAAAAATCGCTCATAAATTTAAAAATGTTCAAAATAAAATAACTCCTGTTAAATCCCTTGAAATTCCTGAAAGTCTGTTCAAATACTTAAAAATATGTTTAAATTACATGAAAATCCTTAAATCCTTTGATTTTTTTTAAATCATTTAAAATGGTTTCTAAGATTTTGAATCCCTTTGCTCACTTTTTAAACCATATTGAATACATTGAAATGGCACAAAATCCCTTAAAATCACTTAAAATCTCTGGGACTCATAACAAGTATTTTAAAATCTCCAAAATCTCTTGAAAATTCTTTTGCTTTTTCTGTAATTCTTCTCAAACATTTTAAATTTCTTTAGAATTACCTGAAATATTTCGAAATTCCTTTATAAATTTTTTTCTCTTATCATTAAAAAGAATTTTTAAATCCCTTTATGCCGATCTCTGGCCCGACTTTGACCCAGAGTTGGGCTAATAGTCGGCGTTACTCGTCAACAAAAGACGTGCTATAGTTGCCCTGATAGTTCGCTCATGTTTGGGCCTTTGTTGGGCCAATAGTCGATCTAACTTCTTCAGAACATTCTCAATCCTTTCATGCCGATCTCTGGGTCGACTTTGGCCCGGAGTTGGACCAGTATTCGGATTTACTCGTTAACGAAAGATTTCCCATAATTGCCCTAATAGTTGGTTCATGTTCGGACCAAAGTTGGGCCAACAGTCGGTCCCACGTTGTCTGCCAACGTTGGTTTTTTAGGTTAGGCCGATTAAAGTATCTTATAAATATAAAAGGTGGCCCAACTTTCGCTGCGATCTACAGCGGGCCAATGTCGGTCCGACTTTGGGCCAACGCACACTTCCCAAAAAGTTTCCATTTCCGGAGAAAGAAAATCCGTGATTTTTCTTTTTTACAATTCGAATATTAACACGTGCCACTACGCACTTCAAAAGCCCATTTAATTAATATGAGGAAATTTCGAAAAATTGAACATACGTTCCAGAATTTCATAGAAACGTGCCCAGTTTTTTGAGATTCAAGAAGAGTTTCTACGAAATAATATGTGCGAATAACTTTCATTTCCAACCCACCTCCACCCTCCCCCAGCGCACCAATGATGAGCCAAAAATGAAAAAACTACATTTTTACGTATTATTGCTAATTTTGAGCAATTTCCATAGTCTTTTTCATACATATAATTCCCAATGGACAATTTCAATAGTTAGCATGACTGTTTAAAGAATTTTCAATTGTTTAAAAAAATGTAAATCATTTAAAAAATTATTTATTCCCCAAAAAATGTCAAAAATGATCGTATTTTATCATCGAAATGCAATATTTTCTGATTTGTTTTGAATAATAGTTAAATTTACCAGATTATTTCTATAAAAAAGACGACGGAAATTGATAAAAAGTAACAGTAATACGTAAAAATGTATTTTTCATATTTTTGGATCATATCGTTTTTCTTCCTTCCGGACTGAGTGCGTCAAATGCCGGTTCGTAAGACTTTCGAATTGCCCACTTCGATTCGGTTTCCTTCGATTCGAACTGAATTCGCCGAATCTCCATTGAAAGAACTTTCGAACTGCCTATTTCGAATCGGTTTTCCTTCGATTCAAACTAAACGTGTCGAAATTTGTTTCGGCACACTTTCGAACTCCTCAAGTTCGAAGTTTTTTTTTCGATTCGAACTAGCCTGTTCGAATTTCTTTCGAATCGACTGTCGAGGGTACTCAACTTTTGCACTAGTTCGGTTCGAAGTACTTTGCTCAGTCTTAGCTATTACACATTAAAAAATATGACGGCAAGGAATCTTTAGTAAAAACTTATCGAATTGATTCCGTAAACTAATTTTCACGAAGATTATTATTTAAATTTGAAGTCTTTACACGAGTTAATTAAATAATTAGTAATAAGCAGCTATTCTTACATTATTTTAAGCAATCCTATTGAAATGGTAGGTTAAAACATCAAAAACTTCCATTTCTTGATAGTGATTTCGCTTTTGTTAAAGCTTTGCATTAAATTTTATTCTTAGACACCCTTAAAAATTATATGGCACTTAAATAAATTGACATCACTTAGATTAATAATATGCATTACTATTGAGACCAAAGTATTTTTGTTGTCTTATTCTTATCATTTAAAAAATAAAAAAACCTATTAAAGTACAAATTATTATTAAACATTTTATTGAACATTGTGTCGCTTTTTCAAAAATTTAATTATTTAATTCTTAATATATTTTTATAACTAGAGTTTATAAGAGACTTGTATTTTTTTAGTAAACAACTGTGGTTTTTTAATTTTTCTCGTCTCTTGTGTACTTTTTCCAAAACTTTAATATTTAAATTTTTAATCTTATTTCTTAATATTCAAAGAAGATCTACTCGTCCTCTCTAAAAAATGATCAATAACAAATTAATAGATCTTTTTACTGTGAACAAATTTTGTCTTTTAATTTGAGTTTGTACCTTAAGTCATTTCTCGAAAATTTTAATTATTTTATTTTTAATGTTGTTTTTTACGTCTAAAAACAAAAACTGCGCGTCCTGTCGAAAAGTAATTATGGAAAAATTTGTAGATCTTTTCAGAGCGAGCAATTTTAGTTTATTTATTTTTTTTTTGTTTGGCATAATTTGACTGCACGTTTTGAAACGTCCTGTGTCAGAAAAACGATTTACGAAGATGTCTGTCTGCCTGCAGTCTGTAGTCTGTATCGTGTAGGCACAATAGATTTCGAAAGATTGATCAGATAGAATTCTCCATGGGCAAACTTGTTTAAGGATCAAAAAGCAAAAAAAAAGCGTAAACCACCTATTTTGGATGAAAATTCAAAGAGCGAGCGCATTTTGAAAATATTTGAGATCATTTTTTCAAGATTTAAAAATGATATGTACTACTATTCATAGTTATCGAAAAATCGAATAATTTATCCTTCTGATTTTTTTTTTTGATAGAAAGAAAATTTTCAGAGTTATAGCATTTCCAAAATCCAAAAACCAAACAGAAATTAACATTTTAAGCCAAAAAACGCATGATATGAGAAAAGTCAAGATAAGAAAAAAAATTATTTTTCAAAGCTTTACAACACAATAAAACTTTTTTTAAATTTATTTGTCTAGCGTCGCTTTTCCAAAAAAATTCTTTTTATTTTCAAACTTATTTTTTACGATTTAAAGAAAAGAGGCTCGTCCATGTATATTTGTTGCCACGTTAATTTAAACAATCTCAGTAAATTACTTTTTATCGTTGAAGCTTGATTATGAAATACAAATAAAAGTCCTAATCATAAAAGATAATCTGTCAATAATAAAATTGAAGGCGATATAATACATTAAATAAGAATTTTTAAATCCTACTAAGCATAAGAATACTTATTGCTTGCACGTTTAAGCGTAGTTTTTTCCTAATTAAAAAAAAATGAAAATCGTTTATACTCTATTTGTATACTTGGTGCTTAATGCTATTGGTAAGTACAATAACATAAAATAGTTTTGAGAATATTTTCAAGATTTCCGCAAATAAGGTTTCGCCTGATTTATTTGGAATTCTATCCCAACTTAATAATTACGCGAGTAAGATAAATTTCTGCGAAGCTAAAAAGCAAAGTTCGTTACATGTATTATTTTTCTATTCTAATTATAATCATATTCAATTTATTATACATACATTATTCATACAACATATCGCAAAAGGAATTTATGAACTGATAACATGAGAGTACTGTCTTGACAACAGCCTAATAATCCAATACTTCTTCTTGCAGAATTAAGTTCACAATCCGGTAGTAATTGGCCTGATACTCCTCGCCCAGGTCGCTACCGGCTTTTTAAATCCAATCGCATACCTCAGTCTCCTGACCAGTCCGATAATTCTCTACGTGCCAGGTCCGGTTCTCCGTATGCCAGGCCTTCTTGTGCCAGGCCTTCTTCTTCCAGGCATTCTCCTGCCACTTCTCCTGACAGTTCTTTTCCTGCCAGGCCTTCTCCTGCCAGTCCTTCTCCTGGCAGGTCTTCTCCTGCCAGGCCTTCTCCTGGCATGTCTTCTCCTGCCAGGCCTTCTCCTATTAGTCCTCCTAAGGATCTGATACTTGGATACAGATTTGGACAACTTGGACTTCTTCGGCTTATATCTTTTGAGAATCCGGCCCGGCGATTCCAATTTCATAGATACACTTTTGATCTCAGTGCGCGTATTTTACGGCGAGAAAAGCGTGGTTACACGAAACTTCCGACCGAGGAACAAATTGTACTAACAACATCTGATGGTGAAATTTTTGCAATTCTGAAGACTAGCGATGTTCTTATTGGAATATATTGTTCCCGTACAGGATGGCCCCGGGTAAAAGTAAACATAAAAAGCGGCGTAGTGACGGATATGACCGCAGGCGAAATAAGGGAATGCCCAGTAGGCCCTCGTCGCACAGTAAAATTCAATTACAATATAGTAGTAGCAAACCGGGATTCTCCACAGCAAAACGAATAATTAATTGCAAAGAATGTATGCATGGCTAAATTGACGTACATAAAGCTTAAAACCCAAAGTAATTGATTTTTTAAATATTTTTGTAAACATGAACATTTAAAAAATAGTCATTTTCGTCCGAATAACTAATTTAATTAAAAAAATTAAAACAGTTATTCAGTGATGGCTGATGAAATTTTTAAATAAAAAAATGCATTTTCACCGTTACATCATCAATTCTTCACCTGTTGACACAGGGGCAAAATTGCAGAGAAATGCTCAGTTTTATTTCGTTTTGCAACCACCTGTTTTTTGTAAATCTCTAGTCCCTTATTTCTGACCATCTGCACAAATGGGATTAAAAATTAGAGTCGTTAAGACTTATGCCAAATGAAACGTTATTGGCACTTATAGAAACTTAAAAAAAATATTTGCATTTTTCTTCAAGGCACGGGACTTCTAAAATGAACCGTCAAAGCACCGGCAACCGTACATTGGTAATTGTAAATTCCCTTGTCTTATTTCTTTATGATTGAAACAAAATACTCACGGCATATCTAAAAGTGATAAATAAAGAATATTTAGGTCTTCTTTGGGTATACAGTTTTGACCTACTATTATTTTTTTCGCACCTTGCGCCGTCTTTTGCAAAATTCGAATAAAACTTTGAATATAATATTTTTCAAAAAGATTCAAAAAATTATCGCGATAATTTTGTAGGGATTTAAAAAGTAGCATTTTGAGATGTTGCATTTTTGTCATACCAGCATTGTTTAAACAGTATTTTTTTAGAACGCAACTGATTCAAATAGAAAATCGGTAAAAAATAATCGATATTCGAAATGACAATTTACTACAAGTATAACTTTTTAAAACTTTGTTGTTTTAAAAAAATCCACAGTAAATAAAGTAATTTTTCCGTAAATCGAAGTGATTAACTGTTTTAATTCATAAGTTTTAAATATAATATGTCTGATATTATACATTTTTTGCATTTTTCATAAATAATTAATAAAAAAATCCGCCCGCTTCGTGATTACATTCTTATCGCGCCCTGCGCGCGCGGCTCTCTTCGCTCATAACTTTGAGCGCACTTAGGACGCTCAGCTTTATCTTCTTTTAACAAGAGAATGATACCCCTAACCTCAGTGACCCACGAAACTTCGAATATTGAAAGGTTTGAGCGAGCGTCTTATGGGGCATTCAGAGAGCTTACGGCACTAAAAGTGTATAGAAAATGCCAATGCAATCTGTCAATTCTTTCAACAGTTATCGTGCTAACAAACTAAAAATCTGCAGACACACTAACTAACGAACGAAGAAACAAATATACAGACAAATTCGTGAAAAACTGTTTTTTCGGATTCAGGGGCTCTCAAAACGTGGACATTTGACAATTAATTTTTATCCAACTTTGTAAATCATTTTTTCCCCTTCAATGCTAACCGGTGAAATACAAATACAATGGCCAGATATAACAGAATATCTGAAGTGTTTGCAATAGTATCAGTATTTTTATGTACAACACGAAAATGATTAAAAAGTTTTTTTTTCAGACCTTCTTTTTTAAAAAATTTTTATTATTTTTTTTTAATTTTAAACTTGAAAAAAGAATACACGAAGAAATGCATTATATTACAAGAAACGTGAATCGATGAAAGATTTGATAAATATAGCGCGTTGTAGTTAACATTAAAAATAGCAGTAAATGATATTACATTTGCCATGTGTTAAATAAAGTTTTTTTTATTCATAAATCATAAATATTTAAGAGAAAAATTTTTATTTTAAATTGTACTTTTTCGAACTATAAAAGCAAAGGTTTAGTTCTTACTCAGCCTGCAATTTTCCAACTAACATAATTACAACTAGTTGCTATTCTTGGCGATTCTATAACTACTTTTTTTATTCAATCTTAAAAAGTCATTGTTATAAACTGTTACCAATAGTCTTACGAATAATATATTCTTTTATTTCTATTTGGCAACGCATCATAGTAATTTTCATAGTATTTATAAATGATAATGTATAAAATCAAGTCGAAATTAATAAATTTTCATTCGAATGTTTTTAAGTCATGAAATCTCTCTGATTATAATTGAAGAACGCCAATAAATATTATGTGATGGCTGCGTAATCACAAAAATGTTTAGCTCTCCGAATGGAAATTTCTGCGAAACTAAAAATACATTTGTCGAGCGTGTTAGCTTTTTATTATAATCATTCTTTGTAAAAACTAATATTTGACTTTCTTTAATAAAGAGTGAAAATGAATCTTATTCTGGCATTTACTAGATTTTTCCTTTAAAAATACCCGAATGAATAATTATTTTGTGTTTAAATGATTTCACACTATATTACACAGCAAATATCATTATTCTTATTTTATAATTGCATCACTGATTCAAGGAAATAGGATCTTTTTAAGATGCACGAGGGATAAATTTGTATTAAAAAGAGGAAATACAAATGATAAATTGTTTCACAGGAACCCAAAGTATAAATTCGAATGAAGACTTTTTGTACTATAATTATTTTCTGCCTCGCTTACTTTGAACATTTCACAAGTTCATGGAGGCTTAGCTTGTACGGATTTCTAATTTAATTTGAGCCGCAACTTAATGGAGCCCCTATTTTATTATGTATAACGCATCGAATAAAAATAATAATTTATATCACAATTTTTTGTTTTAATTCTGCATTCACCATGGATGTTAACAAAACTAATATTTTGCACTTATTAAGGAATTCTCTAGGCACAACATAGCGATTTAAGTTAAGCGGATATTAAAATTAAATTTACTTAGTGTGTCCCAGTACGTGATGTACGGTCACATTCGCGTTAGTGGCTGAACTATTAAAAAAAAAGCCTGAAGATCGTAAAGTCTTCTTTGGTTCAGTATTTTAGCATGCCATCATTGGGATGAGAACAATATTTTAAAGACAATATTCTGATCGTAAAATGAAATCATAAATATACGAATAGTAATATTTATGAAGTTTAACTCCACTTCCTCAGTAATGTTCCATTTTTTGTCGAATGACGACCTTTCAGTTTCACTAAATACAACCAACTGTCCGAAATTTGTGGCCAGAATACCCGATCTGATACACGAACGTGCTTTTTGTGATATTTTATTTTCTATAGTGACACTGGAAATTCGTTAATCAACAAAAGAGTGGAACGTGGACAGATGAACTCAGGGGCGACGTACTAGATTCTCATAATACCAGTTTGGCCCCTAAACGAAAAGTTTGCATGGCGCGACGGCATGCTCTGTTGTGTGAAAAACACCCAGAGCTCTTGCATTTTTCGCATGAACGACAGCAAAACCGTGCTAAGGAACTCCGGAAAAGGGATTATATAAGCGGATTGTTTACTTAACATTAGCTAGAACAAGTCCGCAACAGAAAATGAGAGAAGATATTAAGACCAAGCGCAAGCAGGAACCCAATAGAGGACGAGTTTTGTGGAGATTTTGCCGAAGAATTCGACCATCAACTTACTACAGCATCAATTTACCACAGAGATACACTAGTCAAGGCAGTATGTATCCCGCATTCAGTATGTACTGTATTACATACCATTTGGCAGGAATTTCACCATTTGGCTAAACATCAGGAAAAATATGTTTGACAGATTATGGATTCTATCTGACGCTAGGAGAAGTCTAGAACAGAGAGAGAGAGAGAGAGCGGTGGGTCAGAGAAAAACAAAACTTTTTCTTTGACCCATCTCGGTTCTTCAAAGAGCTTCCAATTACTGTTGATCATCCGCCAAAATCAAAGTTGGTCGAAGAATTTGAAGAGTAATCTGCGAAATTCGTCATTCACTGAAAGAAGACTCAAAGAACATAAATAGCTTCAAAGAGCTGTTCGATGAACATACTGTATCAGATCTTCATAGCTATCATAAATGATAGCATTGTTCTGCCAATCGGACCTGTGTGGCAAGAAACGTATGGACAATGCGGTTTGGAGAAAGGCGTAGCAAGATATCGGGAAAACATGCTCGTTGATAGATGTGTCTGCAAAGACGCAGCATTTTACTAGCGCGGCCAATCAATTGCCTGGATTGGATACGACAAAGCTTTTGGTTAGACCTCCTATAGACTTACCATCTGTCTTCTGGAAAGCTTAAAGGTTCATCCACACATAGTAAGATGCATAATGAGATTGATGCCTCTTTTTAAAAAAAATAGATTTACTATCTTATCTAGAAAATATCGTGTGACAACAAATAACGTCATGTTCCATCTTAAACATACAGGGTAATTTACCAATCACTGACTAATTGTTTTACAAAGAAAAAAAAAATTAGTAAGTCTGACTGATAGTGAGCATTTTTTAAATGATGATTGTTAAAAAGAAAACTCTTAAGGATGCAAGGCATGTTAATAAAACTACAAAAGTCAATTTTCTTTGCTTCAAAGATTTATATACTTGATTCGTTGAACATAATAATCACAATCAATTATGAGGTAGATCCTTTCTGTACCTGGCACGCAGAAAATGCTCTGATTGGGTACGAGACTCAGGTATGGGTCCAGAATTAGAAGGCCCCGAATGACCTGGGCGAGGAGTATCAGGACAATAACCACCGGATTCTGAACCTAATTCTGGAAAAAGAATTAGAGGATTATTCTCTTTCAAAAAGTATTTTTGGTTTAATTAAATTATTTTTGCTCTTTTCTAAATATTAAAAAAAATTAATTTCAACAAAAAAGCCATCTTGCAAAAGAGACAAAAAGAAAGGAAGCAATAATTAATAGTAGGCGGAAGAACCAGGTCTTTAAATAACTTGAAAATTTGTTTTGAATTACAGAAGCGTTTCATCTGAAATTTTTACACAGCCACACAGAAAAAAAGTTGTCGGATCTGGGTATGATCTGGCATGTACCTTTTTTTCTTCGGAACTATTATGTAATGGTTTTCCCTTACGTTTCTTCCCTCTTCTTTTTGTTTCTTTGACTACCATCTAACAAAAATTAGGCATCATAGCTTTATACCATTTAACTTGATTTCGCTGTTCCATCACTTTTATGTCTTGATGGGACCGTAAAAGGATTCAAAAGGAAAAATTAGAATATTACTTCCAAAAACTCCTTTGCTAATATCGCAGTCGGAATTAAATGAATTTCATAGATATCTATGATCACCAAAATATGGTTCAGAATTTTCTGCTTCATTTCCTAAAAAAAGGAACCTCTTACAATCAAACGTGCAAGTCACATTTTATCGCAATAGCGATTGAAGACTTATGGAAATATTTCACAAAAGACTTTCTAGATGAAGCCTAGAAACTTTTTATCGACGCTTCAAAACGTAGCTTAAAAGCCGTTTTACTACATGACACAAATGTTTATGCCTCCGTTCCAACTGCTCACTAAACAGTGATTAAATAGGAGTCTAACAATCTTAAAATACTTTTAGAGAAATTGAATTACGCATGTCACAAATGGCTCATCAGTGGAGATCTCAAAATCCTTCCTGTTCAAATCGGGCAACAAAAAGGTTTCACAAGAGAGCCATGCTTTTTATATCATTGGAATAGCAGAGATCGAACTATTGACTATACGAAAAAGTTTGGCCTAAGCAAAAATTCTTCAAACCTGGTTCTCGCAATATCTTTCAAAATTCTTTCGTTGATGAAAGCTTTAGATAAGGATGGCCAATGTTTTAAGTATATAGTTGGGAAATTTCCATCTATATCTGATGCTGAATTAAATAAAGGCGTATTCGATGGGCCACAGATTCGTACGTTATTTAAAGACTTTAGCTTTGTGACTCAAATAACTAACATTGAAAAGGACGCAAGGGTAACGGTCCCATCATTACATAGAGGTTTTGAAGAAATAGTACCAAATAGGTTGCGAATTAGAATTCAGCGTATCAAAACACATAAGGTTGAGTAGATTTCGACTGAGATTTTAGGTTTTTGATCTTTTTGTTCAACTTTGTTTACGTAAAAACTGCTTTTTAGCCAGTTTTGAGGTGTCTTCTTGAGGTTAGGGCTAAACTTAAACCCTCTGGAAAATTTTTATGGGCATATTTGAATTCAGCGCATTAAAATACATAGGCGCACACGTGTCTCATACCCAGGTGCGACAACTTTTTTTTGTATGGCTGTGTAATTCACCAAAGTTAAAGAACAAACAAATGTTAGTTAAACGTTTCGGTCCTGAGTTTGGACCCTCTTGGGTATATATTTCATTATAGTAAAAATCTGTAAGACAAAATCAAAATATGTATAACATGAGAACAAATACTATAAAAAATAAACAAAAAAGGAATAAGGAAGTTCAAATTTTTTAGTAATCAAGCAAAATAAGTTAATGAAATAAATAAATAAAAAAAGAGAAATTACTCAAATTTGAGCACACCTTTACAAAAAGTACATTCTAAATATTTTAAGTCCGAAAAACTTAACATTAACGATTCAATATATAAATAAATTTATGTGACGTTTATAAACATGATTAGACGTGAAATTTATAAAAATTGTTTAAAAACATTTTTCCAGGTTGACAAGATTTTAAAGACACAACCGGTCGCCAACCTGGCTGAACGTCTACTGAGGAAACAAAGAATGAAAACGAAAGATGAAAAGGAAATCAGATAATGAAATCTATCCATAAATAATCTATAATCCTAAAATGTAATTAAAACCAGTAAGAAAAAAGAAAACAGGGAAATTGAAAATAAAAAAAGAGAAGAATTAAATTTTATTTAAAATGTGTTTATTGATTTCCGGGATTATTATTCAGAGGTTTTGATTGGTTTGAAAATTATCTTTATTTTATGGTGATGTAAAACCTGTTAAATTTTTTCAGATCATCCTTTGTTGTATGGACAAACAGTGAAATCTACAAAATGCTACCCTATTTTTTTATAATTGGTAAGAGATTCAGAGTTATAAAAGCGTGAAGTTTCTTTTTTAAACAGTCATCAATAAAATGTGAAGGATATCAATTGTCTTTTAAAGTATCTTTAATAAGTTTGATAATTTTGGGTCTGAACTAATTTCTATAACAACAATCATTCAGCTCTTACTGAACATTTTTTAGATACCGGTCACCAATTCGACTTTGACAATACACAAATTTTAGCTTATGAAGAAAACAAACCTCGTCGTAAAGTTATTGAAAATTATTTTATCAATAAACATCAAAATGTTGCCGTTAATTTACTCTATGAAAAGAATAATTTCCCGAAAATCTATAAAACCATATGAAATAAAATTTTATTCTTCATTTTTTTCATTTTTAATTTCCCTGTTTCCTTTTTTCTTACGGGTTTTAATTGCATGTTAAGGTTCGGGAATTACTTATGGATAGATTTCATTATCTGATTGCCGTTTCAGCTTTAGTTTTCATTGTATCTTTGCTACACTTAAATGCCTGAAAAAATAAGCTTTTTTTTTACCTGACTTTTTTCATATCGTGCCATATGAATTAAAAAGCTGGGTTCCAAAATATTCAGAATGCACTCACTTTTTAAATTTGTAGCCCAAATGTCTCGCCAACGAACTTTATTTTCAGTTTTCGACATTAAAGAGTATACCAAACGCCAATCTAATAAATTAGTTTTTTCAAAAGTTATTGTGTTTGTGGAGAGTCTCAAAATATGGACATTTGACAAGAAAATGTGGGGAGGGAGGTTAAATTTTACACAAATCTTATATCTTCTCTAATGAGAATGTAAAAAGTCAATTTTATTTACCATAAAGCTTTAAGAACATGGTTCATAAATAATAATAATAATCTTAATAAATTCTAATGCAAATCCTTTCTTTAACAGTTATATAAATATCGTCGGTTCGATTTTAAAAATATTTTCAGCTAGATCGAAAATCAATATTGCTGGTCTGACTACAATTTTTTTCATGCATGCATTTTTTCAATTTATTATAGGTTTCACTGTACAGAATTCTGTTTTGAAACTATAATACTGTAATGAAAATCTATTAGGACCTGAGGGCCCACTGGACATTCTTTAGCTTCGTCGCGGGTCATCTTTGTAACTACGCCGCTTCGCATGTTCACTTTTACTCGGGGCCATCCTGAACGGCTACTATATATTCCATTGAAAAAACGGCTAGCCTCCAATATTGCAAAAACTTCACCATTAGATGTTGCTAATACAAAGTGTTCTGAGGTCGGAAGATACGCATGAGCACGCCTTTCGTTTCGTAAAATTCGTGAATTTTGATCAAAAGTGTATCTTCGAAATTCGAATTGCCTGTATGGATTCTTGAAGGGAATAAGCCGAAGAAGTCCAAGTTGTCCAATTCCGTATCCAAATATCTTTTCAACTGGAGGGCTAGCAGGAGAAACCCTTGCAGGAGAATGCCTGGCAAGAGAAGACCTGGCAGGAGCATCAGAAAAATCACTATTGGATTGTGAACCCAATACTGCAAGAAGAAATAGAGGATTATTCTATTGTTGTTAAAAAGATATCGTTATGCTTATAATAACATAATAATACACGCGACATATTTCGTATTTTCATTTTTGCAGAAATTTGTATTCCGTGGGTAAATTATGAACTTTAAATGTAAATAAGAAAATACTATAGTAGCGGTATACTGCTGTAATCATCAGAGGATAGTGCACAATTGTCAGAATGTAAGAAGAATATCCTCCTGCTACACGTATGAGGACCAGTCGTAGATCGCCCGAAAGATTTACGAAAAACTCTTATGTTTACAAAATGCAAAAAAACTGATAATTTGACTATAAGTTTATACATATGTAGATAAGTGAAGTCCTCATGGCGAGTACAGCTAACTGATAATATTTAAGTTTCAAGATTTATTGAGCTCGAAAAATCGCAAAATGATACTGATTTTGGAGAAGCAGAGATATATTTTCGAAATATATACATTGTGATCGAATGCGGAATAAATCAGACGATTTGTTATTTGCTGATAGCATAAGTCTGTTTTCAAAACTATATTATATAATTATACTTACCAATAGAGTTAACCATCAGGAACAAAGTCAGAATATATACGTATTTCATATTTGACAACTAGAAAAAGACTGAAGTTAGCCGTGTAGGTAATGTGTATTCTTTTTCTTCATCAGGTGCAAAACTTCTTATTTCGTGTATCATACGGATTTCAATCTTATCATTTACAGACTATGTTTTAAGATTAAAAAATGTATTTGTATTTCATAATTCAGTTTCAAGGATGAAAAGTGAGTTTATAGGAAAAATGGAGATACTATTAAAATAAAGTTCATTTTCGTCTGTATTTAGAAACGTTATATCTTTACTTTTTTACATAATTAATCCGATAAGAAATTAACGCATGCAAAGGTTCACGTATCTTCAGCATCAATAAGATATCCAGTCCGCGGGTAAATATTTTTTATGATTACTTAGCCATCACGTAATATTTATTGGGGTCTTAGCTCCAAATTTGAGAAGTATAATGGATTCTTTAATTTATAAACTTAAAACAATTTTAAGTAACATTTATTATATTTCGCGATTCATTAAAGGCAAGATTTTGTAACAAGTGTGTGCGATTGAAGAAATGCACAAAGAAAACGATAAGACTGCGGAAAAAGTGGATGCTGATGAACAAGAATTAAAACTAAAAATCGAGAAAGCATCAGGAACTCAAGAGTATCGACGCAAGACAATCAAACAAGATTGCCCAACAAGATGGCACTCGCTGTTGATCGTCTTTTTAAGATAAGGATCTTAGCGTGGTCCTGTGACTCGTCTTTTAACCAAGTCGAGCAATTTCTACATGTCCAATAAAGAGAGGCTGTTATTAAAACACTTGGTAGTTTTTCTCAAACATTTCCGATCTGCATGCGAGAGTATCTTGAAAGATTCAGAGCCTACTGTAAATTTCAATCTTCTTCACCAAAGCGACATAAGCTCTATTTTAGAAGATTAGACGAACGATCCGGGGCAAAATCCTAATGCTCGGCAATTCCTCCCTGCATTCTCTGTCACGAAAAATAGAGTTCTGTGCGAGTTTGAAGAGAGCTTTTCAGTCCTCGTTTTCCCTCGAAAACACTCGAAAATTGCGCATTCGGAAATAAATAGGCTACCGCGAACATTAAAGAGGCTTGAGCGAGCACTTGTAAACCATTGAATATTTTTTTGAAACCTCGCTACGTGCTCGCCCAATACTCTAAAATCATCGTCTCGAACTCGGTTTGACAGAACACGCAGGGAGTTTTAGGATATTCGATAGCCTCTTTAATGCTCGCAGAAGCCTTCTTATTTCCGAATTCGCAATTTTCGAAGAAAAACGAAGACTGAAAAACTCTCTCCAACCTTGCGCAGGACTCTATTTTTTGTGACAGAGCATGCAGTGTGAAAAATGCTACTGTGAAAAATGGGAATATTCTGAAAAATATGAAAAAAATGTGCATTGTGTGTAAAATTATTATAAAATTAAACTTTTAAAATATTACTAAAATAGTATTACTGAAAAACTGTCATCACAACATTCAGTCAGTTTGAAATAGGAAGATAAGATAAGACAAGGAAGATAATATATTTGGTGTCAGTGTTTATTTCTGAAAAGATTAGATTTTTTTAAATCGAACTGTTTAACTAAAAAACTAACTATTCTTTATTTTTCCTGCAATTAACATTGTTTATTTTATTTAAAATTCAACTCGTTCGTTGATGTTTCAACTACTCTATTAAAGTTGTTAATTTTTTCGTTGAATCTTTTGATTTTTACGATTGAAAATGAATTCTGACTAAAAATTTAATTATTTGACTTTTGGTTCACAATTGATCTATTTCGATTTAAATTTCAACTGTTTGCTTTTCGAAAATTCATCATTTTAAGTTAGAAATTCACTTCTTTGGTTGAAAATTTAATTATTTTTTTCACAAATTATGTTTGTATTTGAAACTAAATTTTTAAATAAAAATTAACGCATTCAATTTATAAGCTTATTTTTTTATATGAAAATTTATTTAATTGTCGACAACTTATGTATTCTGTTGAATGTTTAACGTTTTCTGAAACAGTTTTTGCAACTATCAAGGTATATATATAGAAAAACACAGTTTTTATTCCGTGAAGATATTTGGTTCCTATGAAACGTAACTTTCTCATCAATAAACAAAAGTTTTACACGTTTCAAATTGAATTAGTAATTCCAATAGATTGTGATCATTTTGTCAATTGTTGTGCAAATTGCATCACGAACAACTCTATTTTTTTAGGTATATGAGATCATTAAAAACTTTTTGAAGATGAGTATGACATTCATGTTATTAAAAATAAAGAAATATATTTTCTGGTCAGACTATGAAAGATAAAAAAATTGTTGCAAAGGTCGTTCGTCTTAAATAGATCTACAAATACTCTTGAAATTATTTTTTGAAAGGCAACTAATCTTGCGCTTCCAAAGTATGTGGTGGATATTGACACATAAACATTCATATCAATGAGTTCACCCGGTGATAATTGATTTCTTGGCTCATGTTTCTTGAAAGAGAGGCGATGCACTTTTCCTGATTGACAAGCATCGCAAAAAAAGTTTCCAGATTTGGTAAAATTTATTCCCACGGCCAATATTTTGTCCTTTATTTTTTAAGGTCGTCTCATTGAGGAGCCCTTAGCGAAAGTGCCACATTTTAAAAAGATCTGAAGTGGCCACGTTTACTGCTTCATTTTCGATCGCTTGAAGAAATATAGGGTACGTTTTGTTTCCTCGCTTAGGATCTTGCATGATCAGCTGATCTTTAAGTTAGATGCTGACAGAATCTCTGGAAAAACGATGTCGTATTTCTTGTATGTGCAGTCTCCAACAGAGAAGGGATTTTTCTGTAAATTCAGAACGTATGGGACATTTTCTAAATTTTTTTATGCCATTTTCCACAAATCAGTCTTTTTACGGGAACTGTACAGGAACCTGATATTTCACGAATTCCGTCATCTCCAAGTGAGATGTTTCCACTTTTTGAGGGGGTAAAATATGAAAACCATTCGCATCTGCAAGCAAAGTGGCTTGAGTCACCAGTATACGCGAGACAAATGTCATTAGTGTCACAAAAATTTAGACTAATCTTAACCTCACTTGAAATCACACTTAAAAGCAATGATTTTGATTTGCTGAACTTCAATTGATTTTTATTTTTAATAGCAGGTGAGAATATAAATTATTGCAAAATAAGGATCAGATAAGGTAAACCGACAATTACTTGGATAGTTAAGAAAAGCTTACCTACACAAACACAATTTTAAAATAGTGAATTGGAACTTTTGGTACAAAATCCGTTATAATAAGTAGCTAATATACAATTGAGACTCCGGATTCTATAACCACGCATAAAATTTGCCTGGCCGCTTCAGGCCGCTCGAGTTGGCCCCTGATAGCTTGAAAATCAGTTTTCGAAAATTC
>NC_046658.1:162119226-162133942 GCF_010883055.1 Belonocnema kinseyi | reverse complement strand
TTTTCGAAAACTGATTTTCAAGCCATCAGGGGCCAACTCGAGCGGCCTGAAGCGGCCAGGCAAATTTTATGCGTGGTTATAGAATCCGGAGTCTCAATTTTATCGATCAGCAAAAAAATACAAAGTATACGTTGGAACATAGGACAATCACTATGCCATCTCAGGCACAATGGCTCCCTTATTAACAATTTTGGAGTTTATTCTTAAGTGGTACACAAAAGAAGCCAATACTGGTACAAGCTAGCATTAAAAAGCTAGAATGGATTGTAATAAATCATCAAGAATTTAATTTGCTTTATTTTTTAATAAAATTCATACAAAAATGTTAACAGTTTGCCTAAAAAAAGATTGCCAAAGTACTTCGTGGTAACCTCCAATTCTAACCTCCAACTACTGCAATTACTCTGTAACATTCGTATATCAAATTTAACGTGAAATCCGAATTCCAAGAAGTTAGATGCCCATCTTGCCCAGTAAAACGGTGGTCAATCACACCTGTGACCACCTCTTACTGAAGAGGTTTCTGAAAGATGGCGTTACTTGCACTATATTGCATCGAGGCATATCATTACTATATGCATGTCGAATCCCGATGATGTTACCTTGGTTTTAATTAGGTTTCGTTTTTCTAAAGTGTAAACAGCATAGTCTATGTAGCTTACGGGGATTATACTTACTCGACTAAAATGTGTGAGAACTGGTTTCAAAAATTTAAAATTGATGCTTTCAAAACGGAGGACAAAAAACTTCCAGGCGATCCGAAAAAGATCGAGGGTGAGAATTTGAAAACGCTACTCGGTGAAGACACGTTCCAAATGCAAAAAGAGCTTCCAGAATCGTTGGGGGTTGTTCATTGGAACATTTCTAATCGCTTGTATGCTCTGGGAAAAAAGAATGGTCCAGAAGCGAGAAAATTGGATGCGGTACGAACTGACGTCAAGAGACGTGGAAAGAAAACTTTTCGCCTTTGTACAGCTACTTCATCGGCAAAATCGGAAAGGGTTTCTGCATCGTATTGACACTGTTGATAAGAACTGGATTTGCTGTGATAACCCTAAGCGTTGCAAAACGCAGTTTAAACCCGATCAATCATCATCACTAACACCAATAATAGATAGGGTCCTCCAGTAACTGGCCATTTTCCCTAATCAGTTCTTTATAATTATTCATAGTCTATGGCGAGCCACGTCACTGAAGTGCATCGCGGGCACGGCACGAAGGCATACTAGGCACACTTATAGTGCGACAATATATTTTTTTTCTCCCGATTGGAGTGAGTGAGAGAGCCGAGTTTTATGATACGTGAAGTGGTAAGTCAATACTGCCTAGCCGTGATTGTGTGACAGTTTAAATGGAATTCTAGTGTGAGTTTAAATAAGAGATTACTTTATGGCAATTTAATACAACATATATATATATATAGTAATATAACAGGTACTAACTATTAAATAATCCGATTTTATGTCTAACGTTAACGCGTGCAATTTAAATAAATTTGGGCATGGTATAAATACGTTTTTAAAATTGAATTAGTAAGTTCGACTGAATTACTGAGTAGAAGTTTTAAAGTTAAAAAATATTATTTTAGCTACAAAGAATCCCCGTTCACTACTACTGTATTAAAATACGAATTTATTAAGCGGTTAGGTCCTACTAGACATTCCCTAATTTCTTCTTCTGAATACCTTCAAGCTCCAATATTGCAAAAACGTCATCATTAGATGTTGTCAATACAATATGTTCTACCGTTTGAATGGACGTAAATAAATTTCTTCTTTCTATCCGTAAAAGTCGTGAATTCCATTCAAAAGTGCATCTTCAAAACTTAAACCGCCGGTGCGGATTGCTGTAGGGAATGAATCGAATAAGTCCAAGTTGTCCAAGTCCATATGCAGCATATATATGAGAAAACATGCTGGGATGTGACCTGCCAGCAGGAGACCTGGACCTCGCATGTGGAGGCTCGGTAGGGAATTCAGGTATACGACCAGAAGAAGATAAACGTCCCTGATCCGAACGGGCAGTATTAAGATTATTAGTAAAGGACTGTGAACTTGATTCTGTAAGAAGAGAGAGAATTCATTAACTTTTTGGTTGCCAAATAAAATATATCAATGTTCCTCCCGTAGGGACTGTAACACCTTATAGTTACTGGGGAGGCCCTAAGCTTATGGGACCTAAGGTTCAAACGGACTAGGTCTGCATGTATATGAATATGGATGAAGGGATCCCTGTAAACGGCCTGTCCTGGGTGCGATGAAAAGGATCCCTATGAACATGATCTCCTGGTATGTATGATTGTAGTATGCTGGAAGAGTGAAAAAATATTGCTAACATAGGCCTTCTGGATCTCTGGGTTGACGTCTCTCCTGGGCCGAGTTACAGTTTTTTGAATCTGGACGGGAATAACCTACGGCACGAACAATGACCAAGAAACAGCCCTGCGTTGGTATAGTGGCCTGCGAACTGATACATAATTATTAAGTATCTAATTTAAGGTGTTCTAAGGTCCTCTTGGACACACCGGACAACTTTTCCGAGCAAAAGGTCTTAGTATTGCATGCGGGGCTTTGCATGGACGGACCTTTTACTTCCCTAGCTGTTTGAGGAAACAAAATGAATCACGCAAAAAAAAAACAAAAAAAAAAGAAAACATAAAATCGAAGGAAGAAGTTGGATGGTTGGCGGCGAAGGGAGGAGAGGGGTTGGGCTCAGACGATTTTAGCATAACCCTTTCCTCCCAATATGGCTCTCCGTAAATCCCTTGTGAATCTAAAAACTTATTTCTTTGAATTATTAATGCAGTTATAAAATAATAAGAGATCGTTGTGAATCAAGAACATAAAATAAGCTTTATTTTAACTCTTTATGAAGGAACGTCAAATATTTATTTTCGGAAGAATGATTATGATAACAAATTAACATACTTGATAAATGTCGTATTTTCAACTTTGCAAAAATATACACTTCACGGGATAAACATTTTTGTGATTACGCAACCATCACGTAATATTAATTCGTGTCCTTGGTTCAGATTTAAATATATTTTAAGGTTTTTAAACATTTTAGGGAAAACTTATTACGTTTTACTTTAAAGGCACGTGTTTCTTTCAACGTTCTTTAAAATAACTTTAATATTATCGGATTTAACTACAGAATGTAAAATTTTAAACTATTTACGTTTGAATGACGTTGTCAAATAACAATTAAAAAATATATAAGTCTGCAATTTTTTATAATCGCTTATAACAATAATATTTTTAAGGCCAATTTTAAAGGCCATCGGGTAATTACAAAGTTCATTACAGACATTTTTTATTCTGGCAATTTAGAAAAGTTGATATTAAGTTCTTATAATTCTTCGTTATTAAAAGAATAAAGATGTTAAAAAATATATTCACTATATTATCATAGTTACCAATAGATTCAACAACCAAGTATAGGACCAAAGTAAAAGAGATCTTCATCTTTTCCAATGAGAAAAAAACGAAGGTTAACAGTTTATATAATGTGTATTCTTTGGCCTCATTAGAGTAAGAAATTGTTATTTTAGGAATTTGTGTGCAACAATTTTATCATTCACAGATAGCCTTTTATATCTAAAGATTGTATTCATATTTCATAAGTTCGCCAAAAGTGAAAAAAATTATTTACCAAGTTGGCTAAAAATCAATTTTACAATTGATAGTTCCGATAAAACAAACTTTATTCCTTTGTTTGTTCATAATATTAGGAAAAATTTTTTGTCTAGGTCCATAAAGTTACAATAAATTGGCATTTTGTGAAGCTATTGGCAACAGTTTCATTGTAAAAAAATACTGTTTAAACAATGCTCAGAAGCACTTTTTACAAAATTGATATAAAATGAGAAAAATAGTCAAAAAATGAGAAGCACAATTTTGGCTAAGTATTTATGAAAGCTAGACTTTTTAACATTTCTAATTCTTCAAATCTCAATAATTAAATCCTCTTAATTTCCCAATTTTTAATATTACTATATTCAATTAATTATAATACATTTAATATTATTTATTCTTTTGAAAGATAAAATTCTTAAGCTAGGTATCAGTTTCTCAATGAAATAAAGCTGGGAAGGATATACCTGGTTCCTTTCAACTAGTCAAAATTTTCGCATCGATCGTGGTAACGAATTTATAGATTACTGAATACGTAAAGGACTTTTAGAACGTAAAAGAAAACAATTTCCAGAGTAGAATATTCATTCTTTCTAAATTGAAAATCAATTCTTGATATATCACCTATTATAATATGATATTTTAGCTGCAAATTTCGCAACTTGTTTAAAAGCTATTTTCGATAATAATTCGAAAAATTAGAGTATTAAAAAAAATTTTGAGACTATTTTCTTTAAGGTTTAAACATTCTATGTAGGTTTATTCGTACGGACACACCATTTTCGCCTTGTTTTTTTCTTTTTAATTTGTGCAACAAACTTCAACACCTAAAAATTACCCCCAGTGAGGCGGAAAACATAGCAGGGCATATTGAGTAGTCTTTGAGGGTTTAAATTTGTTGCACAAATTTGAACAAATTCGGACAAAAATATTGCACCTATATATAAAGCTGATTCTGGATAATTTCCGTGGCATCGAAACGTTTTGTTGGGCCTGCCATGGTGTTGCCCATCTAGATAATAGTTTCTGGTGTTTGAAGTATGCTGCACAAATTTTCTGAACTTTAGACGAAAATAATTCACTTATCACTTGATTTTACTTTTAAGTTTGTTTCTTAAACTTTTGTTTATCTTAAATGGTTTCGTTCCAGATATGGCTTTGAATTCCAAGGTTTTTCCAGCAAAATAATCGTTTCAAAATCTTTTAAAAGGTCGTATAAAGAAATTCTTGAGAGGGTAACATACGAATATTTTCTAAAGAACAAGAAAACAATCCTCAATATCTTCTTGCAGAATTCAGTTTACAACTCGGTTGTGATTGGCCTGATAATCCTCGTCGAGGTCGTTTGCAATCTTCTACGACTAGTCGCATTCCCCAGTCTCCTACCCCGTCCGAGCATTCGCTGCGTGCCAGGTCAAGGTCTCCTCCTGCCAGGTCTTCTCCTGCCAGGCCTTCTCATGCGCGCTCTCCTGTTTCTCAGATACTTAGATATGGGCTTGGACAACTTGGATTTCTACGGCTTATCTCCTACTAGAATGTGAACCGGCGATTCGAATTCCGAAGATATACTTTTGATCCCAATTCACGACTTCTACGTCGAGAAAATTCTAGTAATACGTACCTATCATTCTTAGAACACATTGTATTAATAACACCCAACAATGAAGCTTTTGCTATATTTAAGAGTGGCGGTAACTCTTTGGGGGAATACATTGTTCCCGTACAGGATGGCCCCGGGTGAAAGTTAACATACGTAGCCGTGTGTTCACGAAAATGAACGTAGAAGGAATTAGGGAATGTCCAGTAGGGTCTAGACGCCCAATAAATTCGTATTACCGTATAGAAGTTGTACAGCAGATCCTCTGCAGATAAACGAATAATTTATTTTGCAAAATGTAACACATTTACTCAGTCATGCACTAACGACATTTTGTAAACTTTTAGAGCAAGGATTTGCAGCAGAATTGATTGAAATCATGATCATAATGAGTCATGTATATGTAAAGATTAAAAGCTTAAAAGCTCTAGACTAGTCCCAAGCATATTTTCCGAATAACAATTCAATGGATTTTCCATCAAAATGATTTTTGGTTAATTATAACTAGAAGAATCATTATCATTTATAAAAAACGTCAACATTCTTCAAGAATTATACTGTTATATGAGAGAATCTTTGTCCAAAAAAGTTAACTTGTTTCTTACTCTTCGCTATTCTTGGGCATATAGACATATAAATTGTAACATTCATATCAACAAAATGATCACATGATTTTTTTCTCTTGAAACTTGCGTATGAAAAGCAAATACAATTTGTGTTTATAAAAGATAATCTGAAAAAGATGAAGTTAGAGCATATATACTAATATCAGCTACATTTCATGCAAAATATATTAATTAAAAGCACATAATAGTTGTAGAGAATTTTAATATCAGTCGATTTTTGTCAAAATATAATAAAAATATTGTATAATGTGAATGATAATCTGAGATAGATAAAATTGAAGTCCGCATAATTCATAAAAGAAGACTTTATCCAAGTAATTGAGTAAAAAATAGACAGTATTCACACAGTTCACTATCGCTTTTTCTATCATTGGAAAATATGAAAATCGTTTACACTCTGGTTTTATACTTGGTGGTTCATTATATTGGTAAGTATGATAATATAATATATATTTTCGAAAACATTTTTGCTTTTCACAAATAAGAGTGCAATTGATTTGACCAGCATTCTATACCAAGGAATTTTTTTAAACAACAACTGCGGCGTCAAATTTTACGCAAATCTAATACCTTCTCTTATGAGAATGTAAAAACTTTTCATTAGAATGTTTTGCTTTCAAATCTTTCGAAACTTGTAATTATTAATAAATTTGAATTATTTTAAGGAATATCTTTATTTGTTCTTTATTATTATAATAATTAGTTTAATAATCTTAAATATTAGAATCCTTAAAATTGAAAACTTCTATTAATTAACACTTAAATTATAATAAGCTAAATTTGTTTTGTTTCAAAATTGATTATGAATGTTTCTACCAATTTTTTAATTTAGAATTGTGATTCTTGAAAATACAAAAAAATTATACTTTGCACACTACACCTCCTTTTACGTTCATGAATTACCAATAATTACTTTTTTGACGATTTGGTAAAAGCTAGAAATGTCAATTTGTCTATAATAATCATTTAAAACAATTGTTTATAAAAATAGTTTCTAAGGATGACAATTGTTCTTGAAATCCAATCTGCTGTGAAAAGCTATTAAATTTTCGTAACAAATTATTGAATTTGTAAAATAAAGAACATATCAGACTTTAAATCTGGACCAAGGATACGAATACATATTACGTGATGGCTAAGTAATCATAAAAATTGTTTACACATGGACTTGAAATTTCTGCGATGTTGAATGTACGACAATCTTCGCTTGCGTAAATTCGTTATCGTAACTATTCATTATTCGAAAAAATTAATCCTCTTTTTCTATAAAAAGGTGCCAGCGGATGATTATAAACTGTTAAAATAATTCCAGATAGTCCTTCACAGAGGATTCGAGATTCGTCATTTACGTTATTTTAATATTCTTATAATTATCATATATTTCTTTTACAAATAATCGCATAAAGGAATTTATGATATGGTAACCTAAGAGAATTTTCTCAAAAACACAAGAATAATTCTCCATTCGTTCTTGCAGAATTATGTTCACAATTCGCTAGTGCCGCTAGATCCAGATCTCCTTCAACTAGGAGGTCTCCTGCCAAGTCCTCTTCTGTCAGGCCTTCTCCTGCCAGGCCATATAATTCGAGCCGTTATGTTCCTCTGATACTTGGATATGGGCTTGGACAACTTGGACTTATTCGGCTTATCCCCTACAGAAATCCGAACCGGCAATTCGAATTTCGAAAGTACACTTTTGATCCCAATTCACGACTTTTACGTAGAGAGAAAAATGTTAATACGCACATTCCATTCGTAGAAGAAATTGTATTAACAGCAACTAATGGCGAAGTTTTTGCAATAGTGGAGAAAAGCGGAGTTTTTAGGGGCATATATTGTAACCGTGCAGGATGGCCCAGGGTGAAAGTTAACATACGAAGCGGCGTGGTTACGAACATGTCACCAGACGAAGTTAGAGATTGCCCAGTAGGCACCCACCGCCTATTGCATTACAATTACCAAATAGTAGTTACACGACAGGATTCTCTACAGATAAACGAATAATTTATTTTGAAAAAGTGTAAAACTTTGACTTGCTGATTACAAATATTTTTCACAACAAAAACATTGGAGTTAAAAAAAAATGTTTAGAAAAAATACTCAACATTCTGGTTATCTTTACGCTATCTCTGAGCAGATTATCTGAATAACAATTCAGTGAACATTTACTTGACTTTCAACTATGAGATTTCTTTAATGTTTTAATTTCTCATCGTAATCATTCTCTAAAAAATAAATATTTGGCGTTATTAATTTAAATGTGAAAAGAGATCTAATTATCGAAGTTTCTCATATTTTCCTATAAAAAGACGCAAGTAAATGATCAATAATACAAGGAAATAGGATATATTTAAGATTTGAATAAAAGTAAAATGGTTCTAGCGAAAGGAATTCACAGTGATCAATTGTTCCAACAAAACAAAAAATATTAGTAATAATAAACACTTCTTTACAGAACTTATTTTCTGCGTCCAGTACTTCAAATTCTTCATAAGTTAGTAAAGCACTCTTTTAGAGTTTACATTATTTTTATACCTTCTTCCCTATTCCTTTACACACCCCACACACTTACTTGGAGGTGGGAGGGGGGCCTACAGTTTAAGGTGGATTCCGAACCACCAAGAGCAACAACTTTAAGTACTTTGAGAAAACCCTTTTCTCTAGAGGTACTAGTCCCACGACTCTCTGGAGATGGACAATTCCCTTGATAGACTAGTGTTCACCGCATGGGCCGCCGAGGCTCTTCCAGAGTGCGAGGTGGGAATCGAATCCGCAAGCCAACGGAGTGGGTCCAAAGCCTGCGCTTCAGCCCCGGGACCCACGTTTTGTTCAGTCTTTTCTTTTCGTAACTTTGATCGTTTTCCATACATTTTTTAATTTATTTTATTTTTATTTTCAATGTTATTTTCCACAGATAAAATAAAATGTACACTTCCTATCAAAAAGTGGTTCTTAACGAACCTGTATATCTTTATTCACAATTTTTGATGATTCGTCTTTTTTCGTATCCTGCATTGTTTGATCACGAAATAGGATTTTTCATTATTTTTTGTGCAATCAAAATTTAAATTTTCGGTTTTCCAAGAAAATCCAAAAAATTGTTATGATAATATTGTCGGGCTTTCTAAAATCAATGTTTTTCTTTGCTTAACTTTTTTCATATCATGCGTTTTTTTTTTTTGCTTAAAATTTGAATTTTTGATTGAATTATAAAATTTTGAAAATTCTATAACTGAGAATTTTTATTTTATCGAAAAAAAGGCATCGCGGACGGACAGACAGACAGACGCAATCGATATACTCGATTTCCGGATTGAGGGAGTCTCGAAACGTGGAAATCTGTTGAAAAAATGTGGTTTCAAATTTTGGACAATTTTAATATTTTCTTAATCATAAATGATGATGATGTAAAAAAGTGTGCCAAAGTTCGACTTGATTCGTCCATTTTTTCGAAATTTGTCGTGTTTACCGAAGACTTAACATCTGATTTTAAACATGTTGAAAATTCTTTGTATCGACAAAGTCATTAGGATAAATAGTTCGTCTTTTTTAATCATATAAACATCTGTACATAGAATTTTTAAATTCAGAAAATAATTAGTCTCAAAAATTTTTTAAATGCGCTTACTTTTTGAATTTTTATCAAAAATGGCTGGTTAATGAACTCGTCCTTTCTCTTGGGAGCTGAAAAAATGTGCGAAAGATCAATTTGATCCCTTCATTTTTTCAAGAGTTATCGTGTTTACGGACGGACGCACAGACGGATAAAGAGATGCTATTAACAAAACTTGATTTCCGAATTAAGGGGGTCTCTAACCGTAAAGACCCGTTGAAAAACTGTAATGTCAAATTTTGGACAATTCTAAGACTTTTTCAATCATAAATGATGAGAATGTGAAAAAAACAGTGCATGTCATAGAGGAGAACCGTCTTCATGGCGGAACTGTCACTTCACATATCGCCAGCGGCCAGCAGTTTGTATTCTTTTCCGTATGACTGCGCATGCGCCACCATTTTGATTCAAGTATGTATGCGAGAAAAATTTTCTTCCCGATGATATTGTCTGGAAAAGGGAAGTGCAGGATCCTACTAGAACTGTTATAAAATCAGTATGTATAAATTATAACCAATATATTTATAATACTTTATTCGAATAAAATTTAAAAAATTAATAAAGAGATACAATTTTTAATTTTAATTGCTTTAATTGCAATTTTTTAATTTTAACCTAAAAATAGCTGTCTTTCCCCGCTCATTATTAATCCTAAAGTCGTGCAAAAATTATAGTAATTTCATTATGGGAAAATAATTATAGGCCTATAATGATTTTTCTATACTTTCACTTTTTCCTAAAGCAAATTGAACTTTAATTTCCTTAATCACTTTAATTTCCAACCCACCCTCACCCTCCCCGCAACCCCCCAAATATGACCAAAAAATAAACATTTTTGCTTATCATTGCTACTTTTCAGCAATTTCCCTCGACTTTTTTATACAAATAATTACTAATAGACAATTTAAATAATTTCCATATATTTTTAAACAATTCTCAATTGTTTGAAGAAATGTAAATTTTTGAATAATTATTTATTCTTAAAAAATGTAAAAAATATTTATGTTTTCTGATTGAAATGTAATTATTTATCATTTTGGGAATATTACATTATTCTAAAAATATTATGAAATTATTTAAACAATTATTTATCGTCTATCTTCAAATTTTCTAAGAATGAAGCCAGAGATATCAACTTTCTTTTCAAATAATATGCTGTCCCACGTTTTCTTAAATAATTACATAATTTCGATACATTTTTCTTTATGTTTCATAAATTTCTATCTGTTTAAACAATCCTTATTTGCTCAAGGAGTTCTTTTTCGCTAACTAGAAAAATTAAATAAAATAGAACACATATAATTATGTTGCTGACTGTATAGTGTATAAAAAGAATACGTAAGGGGGGCGGGGGTGGAAATAGAAGTTATTAGAATGGTTTTATTTCGCAGACACTCCTCTAAAAAGTTAAATCAATCGCACTTATTTCTGAAAATTACTTAAATTGAGAAATAATTATTTCGTAGTTAAATTCATGTTGAAGTTGGGCCAGGTGCGAGAAGCGCCGTCATACGGCGAAATTTCGCACATAAAAACTCTTAGTCATAAGGCCCGGTCATCTTTTTAAGAGCCAGAAGACGCTCATTTTGTGCGGATGGCAGAAAAAATGAATATAATGTGTAGTTTTGAAAACATTTTTGGTTTCCACAAATAATAATCCATCTGATTTGATAATCATTGTATCCCAATCAATCCACCAAGAGGATTAACCAACTTGGACATTTTAGTATTTATTGCTAATTCGTAAATATTATTTTTATTGGGCTTGTCTACCTATAGCTTATTCTTTTTTCGATCCACTTGTATTTCTTAGAAGCCTGCCTTCACTGTAAATCTATGGGTCTCCAAATATTAGAACACTTTAACAACTCCATTTTTTCTTAACTTAAAAAAACCTATACTCATAAAATAATCTACATATTCTAGAAAATAAGAATTTTGTTTGGAGAAAACTGAACTATCTAATCTGCTAGGAAATAGTTTGTTGCTAAATTCATATTCTGAGAAGGGTGGTAGGAAAATTGTTCCCGATCCATTTATAGTTTCATAATGCACTAAAAGTTGAACATTTTAATTTTTGCAGTTGACTGGAAATATCTGCGAAGCTGAAGGTACGCGATTCCTCGCCTCCTTTATTTTGCTATCGTAATCATTTTTTGAAATGCAAGTATTTTAAAATCCTAAACAAAGCTGAGAAATAAATTTTTTTTAATTTTCTAGAATTTTCTTGTAAAAATTCACAAGTAAATTATTATTAATTGTTGAAATAATTTCAAACTTGCTTTCACTAAAAACATCACTCTTAATATTTATTAACTGCGTCTTTAGAAAAACAAAAAAACAGTACATTTTACAGATTTACAGTCGAGGAAAATAGTTTTAGTCACAAAAAGAAACCTCTCTTGCAAAAAGGTGGAGGGTTATGCTAATGACAAATAACGGATAGAAAAGAGATTTAGATTTGTTTTAAAAAATTCTTCGAATGGAGTTCAGAGTGTCTCGTTGTGCTTAATTTCTTTTAGTAGAATGGATTTTTGAAATATAGTTCTTGAACAAACATTATGACCCAGACATCTTTTGAGAATTGTCATTTTAAATAAACATCGAAAAAAACTGAAGAGGAAGTATAAAAATTTTAAGACCCACATGTATTCTGCATTTAAACCAGGAGTTTAAAAACATAAATAACACACAATTTTCAGAGTGCCCTCTAAATCTCATACTTGAATTCATAGATTTTGCAAATATGAAAATCGTCTACACTCTGGTTTTATGCTTGATGGTTCATTATATTAGTAGGTAGATAATTTAATGTTTATTTTTTAAAACATTTTTGCTTTCTAACAATAAAAATGCATCTGTGAACGTCTGAATTTTTATTTAAGGTTTTCAACCTTATAATTTCCAATTGCCTGTGTTTACTGCAAATCTTTAGGACTTTGTTTTGAAGAAATTTACCAGAATTGTCCACGATGTGGAAAATCTTTTAACATTTCCCTTTTTTATTTTATCCGTACGATTTCATCTTGTAGCAGGTGTTAGGATGAGTCCTGGACAGTCCAAATCTTTGAACACTTAAGCTTTCCTTTCCTAATTTTATATGGAGAGGTTAAAAAATTATGTGAAATTTCTACTTTCCACATACGTAACCAAAACGTTGCAAAAATCTATCAGGAAATATATGAAAATAAAGAATGATTCCTCTCAATTTGTTCATTTTCTTGAAAAATTAAGAAAAATATATGTAATTGTATTGGCATCCATGAAACCCTGACTGCGCCCCCTTGGCCAGAGTCTTCTATGGCACGTAAATCCAGCCGTAACCATTCGTATTTGTGTTCAAAGATACAAGCAAAATTACAAAATTCCAATAACTCATTTTTCTTCTTCTTGGTTTTTCAATTATGTGTATCGTAAAAATTAAATATTGCTCATAATTAACATGAAAATTATAATACGCTGAATATGTTGTTTCAATAATGATTACAAATATTAGTGGAAAATTGTTGATTTAGAATGTTCAATGTCGTACTCGCCATAAAGACTTCACCTGTGAATATACGGGCAAACTTACAGTAAACGGGTATGGCTTTAACGTTACGTACCAGTGATAGCCTCGCAACTCCGGGATCACCAATCACAAGGACAATTACTTTAACCTTACATTTTGGGTAAAGTCGTTATAGCTCCCTTTTAAAGTATTGATGCCTCTCTTCATTTCCCTTTTCCTTGGAAGTGATGTTGTAGTCGACCGGAACCGAGAATTTGATCACGAATATAGTTTTTTTCTCGAAGTCTTAGAGAACGATGTCTGGCCTCGATGGTCGCTATCATCACCGTACGAGCGAGTATGATGGCAATGAAGCACTCTTAGGGCCGCATTATGTGTTCTAGATACTCAGCGTGTGCATGGCTAGCATTCTGCATTTATCACTGAAAACTCCTTCAAAATAAATGCGAAGTAAAATAGAATCGGGCTGGCTTTGAGGCAACGTCAACGATCTTTATTTTCTTCAGATAATTTTAAGCACACTTGTCCAATCGAAATTCGATACCCATCTTTCTTGTATACTCCTTGACGATAATTAAACCACTCTGAAGTTTGCTCATATCAGAAGTATGGACCTTTAGCTAATCGTTGTATTTTATTTGATAGGTTAACGACTATATTTTTCTGAAGTAGTAGTATTTTTTCGAAAGCAGTAGTGTAACGTGACCAATGGTCCCAGATCTGAAACGAGACGTGGTCCAATACTATCACAAGTCTACGTTCGTGTGAATATAGTAGGAGACGACATAAATGATTGGGTTGTGCGCGCGACCCATTTCTACTCTTCTGAATTTCAAAACTCGAAGGTGCACAATTGCCGGTCGGACAACTACGACGGTTCTATTTATATCTCGATGCGCTTTGAAATAAAATCAATAAATTGATATTTGAATGTTTCCAGGTTTCGATGCTTTGATTTTGAGGTTATGTTTTTTTTATATAATGAAAATAAATTATATAATTAATTATGTGATATTATAATTATATATAGAATATAATAGAATTTATTGTATTTAATGTATACTTTACAAGTTTTTACAATATTCTTTTGCTCTCTTAAATTTTTATATAAAAAGAAGCCACATAATTTCTCGCTTAGAATTTTTACCTGTACAGATAATAATTAAATCATTACATATTTCTCGTATCTATATAATAGTCCCTCTTGCCCTTATGCTATATTACTCCTCTATATCACTATTTTCTTAGAAATCATAATTATATTAATATTGATATTAATTAGCTGTAAATGATTGTTCTAGAGTTTTTAAACGTTTCATGTGGGATTTATTGATTAAACCAAAAAACTTTAAATAGCCTCCGGAATTTTTGAATTATAAAATTTATTTATGAGAAGCATTTAGAATTAAACAATTACAAACTATAGGTGCCTAGAATTTGTTTATATTATATTTTTTCAGGACTACTTGGGACTTCGATTTTTAAGATTTAAAATTGCTGGCAATTTTAAAAAGTTTTAATACAAAATTTTGTACTTGTTGATACTTATAATTTGTAAATGTTTTACTCAGAATGATTCTCATGAATAAATTTTCTAATTTTGAAAGGCTACTTAAATTTCGTTGGTTTAATAGGTAAATTCTACTTCAAATGCTTAAAACTCCAGAACAGTCATTTACAGCCAGTTAATATAAATGTTAATATTAATATCTGTTGAGATAATATTATTATAAT
>NC_046658.1:162096564-162119126 GCF_010883055.1 Belonocnema kinseyi | reverse complement strand
ATATATTATAATAATTCTATTATAATGTAATGAAATATAAGTATAAAATATATCTGGTGTGATAGTATAAGTCTCGGAATTAATATTCATATGTTGCATATAGAAGAATTAATCGCGCGAAACAATGACATCATTAAAATCGTCAATTTCTTGCATGTTCTATGTAAAATTAAAATTATCCTCCAATTTGAAATTGTTTCCATTGGATGGAAATTCTTTAGAAATGTGTCAGTTGAAGTTTTATGCACTTATTGGTCAGCAATTGGTGATTACAGATGACGCGAAAATTTTTTTATATTTTATTGTATGCAGAGTAAAATGCACATTTTTGTATAAAATAAAACTAAAACTAAACAACAATACAACTGTAAAAGCGGATAATTTAGAGAAAAAAAAATCTTACAAATATTATTTTTTATAACCTAAAACCAATGTAGTAATTATTAAGGTTTGTAAAATATAAGGAAAAATCTTAATAAAAATATATAATTTTGTTGGAATTGGTTAGGTTTTTAAAATTCATATAATGTAACTATTATTACTATAAAATTAGAATTTAAATAATCTTCATTGCACCTATTACCTTTAAAAGACAACATGAAATATAAGCTGAAGAATTTCCATCCAATGAAAACAATTTCAAATTGGTAGATAATTTTAATTTTACATAGAACAGTATAAATATTAATATTCTATCAATTATTCCGCATTTTCAAGAAATGCAAGAAATTAAAGATTTTAATAATTTCAATGTTTCGCGCGATTAATTTTTCTATATGCAATATCAGAAAATTAATTCCGTGATTTATATTATCACAGCAAGATATATTTTACACTTATATTTCATTATATTATAATAGAATGAATATAATATATAATTAACTACATGTGATATTATAATTATAATAATATCATCTTAAAAGATATTAATATTAACAGTAATATTAATTAGCTGTGAATGATATTTATGAGAATCATTTGTAATAAAATAATTACAAATTATAAGTACTAACAAGTACAAAACCAAATTCTAGGAAGCTATATTTTGTAATTGTTTAATTCTAAATGATTCTTATAAACAAGTTTTATCATTTTAAAAGTTTGGAGGTTATTTAAACTTTTTTGGTTTAATCGATTAATCAGACATGAAACGCTTGAAAACTCCAGCATAATCATTTACAGGTAATCAATATTAATATTAATATAATTATAATATCAAAGAAAATAGTGATATAGAGGAGTAATATAGCCTACGGGCAAGAGGAACTATAATCTAGACACAGAAATATGTAATGATTTAATGATTTAATTATCTGTTCAGGTAAAAATTCTAAGAGAGAAATTATGTGGCTTCGTTTTATTCAAAAATTTAAGAGAGCAAAAGAATTTCCATATACATATAATTATAATATCACATACTTAATTATATCATTTATTTTCATTATATTCAATAAGATATACAATATAAAGTACACAATATGATATATGCCGTTGGCCATAAGGGCGGCAGACGTAAGGAACCCTTATGTTTCACACCCGAAACTTTCTCTTTCACGTTTTCTTGCCAATTTTCCTTTCCTCTGCCGCTACGACGACCTTTCGCTTACCACGCACGAATCACGTGATGGCCCGAGGAATGTGACGAGCCAGGAACGGCACAACGAGTCATGCTAGCTCGTGCAAAAATTCCAGCCGCTACATTTTTATTTAAAAAAATATAATTTTATTTTCTTATCTTGCTTCATTACAAGTTCGTTACGGATAAACTGATCAATTGTCCGTACTCAGAATTTTATCAAAGCAAAGTAATAATATCTTTTTGTTTTATCAACTACTAAACCGCGTAAATATAATTTAAATATTATAACTTCCTTCTTTCTATTATATTACATTTATCCTCGTGCCTTCCATTTAGATTCTAAGACTGTTCTTTTCTTTTGTTTAACATTTATATTGTGACGCTATGTTGATTATACTTTTAGGTTATTCTTATCGTAGCTTATACTTCTCAACAGAAATTATATTCACACCATGTAGATTCAAACATAGCTGTAAAGCTCTGTAACGCTGAGAGAGCAGCGATCAGGCATGTTAGGCGGCCGCCACGACGACGCGAGCGGAAATGATTCCATTGGGCCGCGCTTCCAAAATTTGACGGGGTGGGAAAAAATCTCGCACAAAGTCTTTCACTCACTTTTGCCGCGTCCACGGAGTGGGAGCGATCTCGCGCGCCAATGCGCCCAGTGCATATAGGAACGCACCTACGCCACCGACGTCAATCGGATTCGAGCTTTCCCACTAGTCGGACGTATTCTGCGCTAGTGTTCCTTTCGTCTGAGCTTGCTCTCCCAGCCTAGGGAAATCGCTCGAATGAAGAAAATATAAGAATCACTTCTATGTCTATATATCTTATTTAAAACCTGCTCTTTTCAGAGCAATCTCTTCAACGTAGTAGTTTTTTTTTTTTTTGGAAGAGAGACCTCCCTGGTGCCTTTCGTATGCCGATCCATCCTACTCCTCCTGCTAACTGCCAGCGCTCCAGAAGTCCGCCAGTTATCAGCCGGAGAGGTTGAGTCACAAAAAAGGGCACACAAACCTGGGGATTCGCATCCACCCTTTTCAAAAAATCAACGGCGCTCCTGCAGTCCAAAAACAATCGACTTGGATGGGTGGTTTGAATCCCAGGCAGAGAAGACGCTACCGTGAGCAGGAGGGCTTGCCAACCCCCTTTATCCAAAGAATACCGGTCAGTCCATGAACAGTTGCTGTGAGAACCTCGGGCCATCAGTGCCCGTCGGGAACTTCGTTCTCCCACCAGGAGGTGGGGACTTTCGTTGCTGGAGGAAACCGGTTTGCGTCCAGAGCCACGACCCGGAGCACACCATTGAGTCGCCATTCCCCTCTACTACCAGGGGGAGAATCGCCTAGGAGGGCCTTGAAGCGGCGAAGGGAAAAACAGACCTCGTAGTCACGAGCATAAAAGACCTTAATACCAGTGGCACACTTCCAGCACCGTGCAACGGTGGTATCCCTAGAGACGGACACGTACATGTTCGTCAACGTCCAACACATCCTGGACGGATATGTACCCTCGACACCCAAAAAATTGGAGGATTTAGATATTAAAAACGGGGATCCTGCCATAGCCGCATTCTGGAAGCGATAAGATTTCTATCGGGCCTTGGTACTAAAGGCCGCCGAGGGATACCAACTGTGTGGCGACGAGAAGGATGGGTGTCCTAACAATCAGTTTTACGGGCAGGACAGGCCTCGTTTGGCATACCCCAAGAGTTTACACAGCCAGTCGGCTGTGAAGCGGAACAGGGCGGAAAGGAGCTTCATTTTCTTCAAGTTCCTTTCATCTATCAACCTCGTTAAGAAAAAAGAAATAATGACCAACTATAACCTCCCCATTTTCCATCTCCCCTCCGCTTCCTTAAAAAAAAGTTACAATAAATAATTGGAGTGCACTTTCAACATTCCGCACGCCCTCAGGAACCAGAGAAATGGACGGGCTCCAGGCCTGGAAGGTCTTCATGGGTGGAAACGTCAAGCGTGTTGAGCTCCCCCCCACTAGTCAGAAGATTGATTTTATTCAAAGCGGATCGAGATATAAATAGCAACGCCGAAGTTTTCCGACCGGCAATCGTGCACTTTCAAGTGTTAAAATGAAGAATAGGAGAAACGGGTTGCGCGCGCAACCCAAACATGTACATTGACTCCTACTATATTCCCAAGGAAATAGACCTGCGATAGTATTGGACTACACCTCGTTTCAGATTTGGGATCACTGGCAGTGGCTGGCGTTATTGGCAGTTTAAAGACTTCTTATGATCCCTATGACGAACCCTGTGATCTTTCAAACGGAATATATGACAATGAATATATAATCCTTTATTAATGCACATTATAATGAAACCTGTTTCTATTGTGATAAGAATCATTTTATTTAAGCGCGATTGTAAAAAAGAAAATATCACGGTTTGAAATAAACGGCATCATTCTCTGTTATATTTCGAATCTAAGACAGAGTCTACTTCTAATCAAGCTAAAAAAAAAAGTGATACGACTCAGTTTAAGAATTTGCACATGCTGAATGCATCAGAAGTCACCTTGTCGTCGGCTCTTGTAGAAATGTGTGACACTAAAAAACGTAAATACACGTATAGGATCCTTCTTCAAAGCAGTTCGCAACGTAATTATGTGATGTCAATGACACCGTATGAATAATCGCGAGATTTGAGTTTGAAAAGACTAGCTACTCTGCGGAATGTTGGTTCTTGGTGCTTCCTCAAATTACTATTCATAACCCCAGTATTCCTATAAATAAACAAATCCCAAAAATACGTAACCATTTAAGATTATCCGATCCTGATATTAAGAAACCAGTGAAAATTAATGCTTTTATCTGAAATCGGAAGAACAAGCGCATTCTATCTCTTGCCATACCACGCAACTTATCGCAAGGCACGAAACTCGAATGGATTGTTGCGAAAAAGATCGACGAGGTCATACATTTTAAGATTCACATGCGATGAATATTATGTGAAACGTTAGTCACATCTGAAGAACTAGAAACTTATATTTGCCAAATTAGGGCTGTCTTAAATTGCCGACTGCTCACTCCGATGACATGGGTCCGGTGTGGCTACACATCCGAAAACTGTAACCTGAACTGTGGAAACATTGGTATCACGAGTATCTTAACGAACTTTCTGTAAAAAGTAAGTGGTGAACTGGTGACAGTGGTGTCGGAACGATTTTTTTTCATGGGTGGGCTGACCAAAAATATGTTCAAAAATATAAATGTAAGATAAATATTAGGTTTATTTTATTATTAGATTTAGTGATTTGATGAGTGGCAGAGCCTATCCATCAAATTTCATGGTTGGGCTCAAACCTACACAGCCCACACGGCTCCGACGCCCCTGACTGGTGATACCGATATTGTAAAAGCCCCATTGTTTTGGATCACAAAAACCTTGCTAATCGAAATTGCACATCAATTTCAATGTCCTTTTCTGAACTATTTTCATAAAACAATTCATAATATCGCATCATAAGTGTATGATCTATAAAACAAATTTATCATCTTTCTCATATTGCAGAATTAAATTTACAGTCCGCTAGCAATTGTCATTATACCCCCCACCTGGGTCTGTGGCGACCTTCTCCTTTTATTACTTATTTTTTGATAAGATCTTTAATTATTTAGCACTATTATGAAATAATATTTATAAGAATTATTTAAACAGTATTGTTTTACAGCGAAACTGATGCCGATAGAAAACTGTGGAAAAAATAAGCGACATTCTGGTTAGCCAAATATAAGTAATCACTTTTTGTGTTTTCGACAAACACTTTTTCTTAAAGAAGCTCTTGACAGATTTACTAAATAAATTTAGTCAAAAATTGCCCAAAATTGCGATTCTTTATGATTTTTTATGCTTTTCTTAAAAACATCTGTATAAATCAGGTAGAAATATGGCATATAGTGTTTGAAAAAAGCTAATAAACCAAATAAATTGTTTCTTACTTCGTAATGATTAGCTAATTTGAATTGATAGATTTTGTAACTAACATATATGATAATACTATGCGCTTGCAACTAGTTAAGATAAAACATATCACTTGCAGAATATATGAATCTAAAATGATTAGGTTGTGGACCACGAAAAATGAATTTTGTTTAGTTTTTTTGTAACATTAAACAAATATTTTATCCTCTAACCTGCAGAAATAAATTGAAGTTAGTTGTACCTAAAACACTTATTTTCTTTAAAAAAGCATAAAAATCCAAAAATAATTTTAGTATCAAGCGGCTTTTGTCAAAATATGATAAAAATATAGGATAACGTAAAAGATTATCTGATAAAGATAACATTAGAGCCCATACAATCCTTGAAATAAGATGTTATTTAACAAATTTGTTACAAGAGTACACATTATTCCCCGGGCTTACTATCGCTTTTTCTCTACTTAGAAAATATGAAAATCGCCTATACTCTAATTTTGTTCTTGGTGACAAATTATATTGGTGAGAAATAATAAAATGTGATTTTTAATGTTTTTTTAAGGTCACGTGAAATTAAGAAAACTGTGAATCCACCCACACGATTTACTTGGGTGGACTCTTTAGTTATAATTGCTAAGTTATAACTCATTTTTTATAAATCTATTATTTTTTTTATTCGGAAGAATCCATACGGATAGATAAGCGTTTATTTCTCGGCCTGTTAGCCTAAAAAAAGAATAGATTGATTACACTTCCATTTTTTGAAAGAATTTTCTTACAATCACCTCTTAAAAACAAACATATATCGACACCCTTTCTCTAAGGCCGTTGGCTCTTATAGCCTTGTCTTCCTCGATTCGCCTCGCTTCGCACGCATGCTCTTTTTTCTTGTTTTGCCTCGCATTTATAACCTGTCCCTCTGCGGCATATAACTAATTCTTACTTACTATTTACAATATTCAGAATTTTCTCACACCTACTTCCTCTCCTATTTACAATCGTTACTCCTCCACTCTTCTTTATTTTTTCTTATCCAACCCCACTTATTGCGTAGACAAAAATATTGCGCTCTCTCCCTAAGCACAATCCATGCATAGTTCATGTTGAACCTTGAATCTCGTATTCTTTACTCCCCTGCTACCTTCACTATCTCCATGCTGTTTTTCTCAACCATCTTATATACCTTTCTTCCTCGAGCATGATTGTCACCTTATCCGTCTGTGTTTCCCTCCTTTTAAAATACCTTTTCCCCGCCACAATCCCTAAACTCGCTCCTCCATTGTTCGCCCTTAAAATATAGTTAGTCTTGTTTATTGCCAGCCCCAGTGTCCCTTTTACATTTATCTCCTGAATCCTATTTACCTTTTCGCTTATCTTTCAGCCCCACATTTATCCTTCATAAAATAAGATACTCAACTCTAACGAATCCAACAATTTTAGTATCGTTTCGAAATCAGCTGCCAAGTACCTTTTTGCCAGTCCCCACACCTGCCTTATCACCAAATTTGCCCTTCTTACTCTCTCTTTAACATGGCCATCCATTCCCCCATTACTGAAAAACAGGAAGGCTTGGTACATAAACTCTTTTAACTTATGCATTGCCTTTCCCTATCACATCAACTACCCTTTCTTAACCCTACCACCTCCTTTCCTAAGCACCATAACCTTGGGCTTTTGCGCATTTAACGATATTCTATTATTATCCAAGTATCTTTTCCACATTTTCATCCTCTACGTTAAAGCCTCATCGCTCTTTACTAGCCACGCTATGTAATCTACATATGCAAGTGAACATATCCTAACTCCTTCTATCCTAACTTCCTCTACCACTCCAGGCGCTAGCTCACTTTCCATATCCACGATTGAAATTTAAATAAAGCGTTGGGCTAAGTGGACACCCATGCCTCAACCCCATATCCATTCAGAAACGCACGGAGATTACCTCACCTCCCTTCACCCTATCTTATGTTACTTTATATACCCCCCTTATCCCCTGAATCAGGCCTCTCTCAACTCCGCTCTCTTTAATTGTCTCCCACAACGTCCCCCTATCCACCGAAGTGAATGCGTCTCCGGCAATATTTATTTCCTCTCGACCTCCTCCTGTAGCCTATCCGCCAACACCATTGCGTATACTTTACACGCTGTATTAATTAGCGTAATTCCTATTAAACTGTGCTGCCTCAACCTGTTCTATTTTGTATACTACTCCCCTTATCCTCTCCCTTATCTGTTGTGTACTAAACTACCTCGTTTCGTTTCTACCCCTGCCAGCCCTGCTGCTTAGACTTCTTCAACTTTCTTATATGCTTCTCTGTCTTCTTGTCCTTCACATCTCCTCAATCTACCTCCCTCCTTATTCTTCTTCCCTTATCTTTTTTCCAGGTATCAGAGCACTAAAATGATTCTTTAAAGAAGTCCCTTTATAACTCACTTCCTCTCTTCTCTCTTATCTCCACCTTACGTATCCTACACCCGTTAGTTTTCGTCCACACGTTCACTTCTGCCTTAAGACTTCTTCACTCATCTTCCAGATCTTTCTCCTTTTCCTGATATTTCTTCTCACACATTAAACTTAACCCCCTTCTTATTTCTACGTACTCCTCCCTTTTCACAATTCCATCTTTGCAAACAAACGGAACAACGGTTTATATATTAACAGAAGAAAACGAAATATATTCTCTCTATAAGATACATTGCTAATTAATTCTACGTGGGTCTGTGTCGTATTAAAGCGTGTGCGCTCTGTATGTGTGCAACATCGAATAGTAAAGTTTTTGCAATATTGGAGAATAGCGGAGTTTTTAGGGGAATACATTGTAACTGTGTAGGATGGCCTCAGGTGAAAGGTAACATAGGAAGCGGCGTTTTTACGAACATGATACCAGGTGAAGTTAGGGAATGTCCAGTAGGCTCTAAAAGCCTAGTAAATACTTATACAAAACAGGATTCTCTCCAGATAAACCAATAATTTATTTTGAGAAGATGTAACACTTTTACTCATTGATGCACGAAAACAAACAACAAATGCTCGACATTCTGGTTTGTTCCCAGCTATAATAATGTTTCCATTATATATTTACTTCCCGGTACCTGCTAGATCTTTTCATTTCAACCACATCTGTACTCATACTTTTCAACACTTTCGGGCACACTCGATAATATCTCTGTTTTATCGGTGGGTGTCCCCCAACGTCCATGTTATGAGTGATTCGGTCGGTAGCTGGAAGTATCTCAGGAAGGCGGCCTAATAATCCTAGCAACTAACGTTTTCAGTTCTTGTCCCTCTTCAGCTGTAATTTCTCTGAGGTGGCAGCACTGTTCTAATGTTGACGGATTTTCATCCCTCTTTTCCACTTCTAACTCGGTACCTTTCTCGGTATAGTGGTGGACTAATTCGGGTAGTCCGACATATACCAAGTTCGTTTGCTCCCATGTTTTACGATTCCCAATGTGTGGATGAAGTCCATACCCAAGAATACTTGTTGACCCATGCTTGAGACAATATGGATTTTCATCATTCGCGAAACACGATCAATCTCAATAGGGAAGTAACACATTGTTTGGACTTGGCTATCCGTACAATCTGCAGTCATAACTGCCTGATTCGTTGCCATATGCAGGGTCGCTTCATACCTCTCTGCGATGACCAAGCCAGTATCTCTAATGACTGTTCGGGATGCACCGCCATCAATTAGAGTAAGGACAGTAAGGGCAGTCGTAAAGACTCACAGGGTAAGCCCTCTGCCCTCTCTAGGAGGCTCCTTGACTTCTAATCTCAGCGGTAATAAAGGGCTTTCATCTGATGATGATGCCGAGGGCTCATTCGACTTGCGCAGGGACAGCATCGCCTGATTTTCCTGTCAGGGGTTCGACTTTTCTCTAATTCTCGTTTTTGTATTAAGAACGATGGTATCCTCGATTTCTATCGTGCGCGTCACCGGGGTCTGATTCGCCGTAGTCGACGAAGGTACCAAGGGAGTGGGATTCGTATTTGGAGCTATCCCCACTACTTCCTGCTCCGTTATGTCCAGCCTGTTCTCTTCCGGTAGGCATCGGTCATCCTGAGGGGTCAATTCGGGACTGGAGGAAAAAGGGTTGACACTTAAGCCTTCTACCTTTCTCAGTTTCCCGAACAGTTGCCGGAAACATCGCATTTTTTCGTGGTCCCTTTCTCTTTGCCACAACGGCGACAATAATTGCACCTCCGACTTTTCAGACAACCAAATTTGGAAGTGATCCTTTTGTCGGCAGTTCCAACATTCGACCTAAGAATCATCCCACTGTTTTTTTCGAGGTGGATGAGTCCGAGCTCCCTTTTCAATGTTACGTCGACTTCCCCTCAGTCGACTTTGTCGAATTTCTTCGGTTACGAGGGCCCCTGTCGTTACGTCTATTAGACTCCCCGGATCTAGGCTTACTTGTGTGCTCTTCTCTACTTGAGTTCGCACCTGATTCATGCTTTTCGCTGCTAATGGCTGCGATGAGCGTTTTGATTAGCTCGGCTAACTCCGACGAGCTCTGTGAGACTTCGTTATCAACTGAAGTCGGGGCGACAGCGGCAACACAGCTGTTCTTTTTAGCCGGGGGCCCCTTCTCTTTGTACGCGTATTCAGGAATAAGGGACTTTGCTGGGGATGGTGGAGCCATGTACTCGCCTAACGTGGATGTGACGCATTCATATTTCACCGGTAAGACCGCCAGGCCGTTATAGTCGGTAAATTCGTAACGCTTGATGGCCCTCCTAAAATTGGATTAAGATTGGCGTATACACTATTCATCTGGATCTCGAGATCTATTGGCCTAGTTGAGAGCTGACATAGGCCATACATGTAGGTCAGGTAGTCTACTACCGGTTCATCTTGGCCTTTCCTGCGTGAGAGGATCTGTTCTTCCAGCCTTTCTTGGTGGAAAGTATCCCCAAAACGGCCTACTCTTTTCTTCTTTTTGCTCTGAGGAATCTGGGGGCCAGTACCTATCGTAATTATCCGATTCGCCCCTAAATGTCTGTGGGAAAAGGCTCGACGCTGGGTCGAGCTTAGACCTGCCCCAGTTTTCGGTTTCGCGGTGCTAAATCGTCATATTGAGTGACGCTTGCTGGCTCCGGCTGTACCAGTCGGTCTGCGGACGCGTGTCCCTAATAACTGCAGTAGTGAGAATTGGCTCCTAATTGCTTCCTGCTCTTTGGACAGTATCGCACTGTAAAAAAACATACAAGAAAATGCATTTGACTAAAAAAAATTCTAAAATAACTTAAATTCCTCTTATCTTACTTTCTACCATTTTGCTGAATGCAGGGTGGACGCTCGTCACGCCTGAATAGACCGAGTCCGTGGGTCACACACTTCTGACCCACGAACAACCATCGAAGTTCCTTTTAATTTATTTTGCGCAAGGTAGGGTCCACCCTATCGAAACCTCACCTACGCTGTCCTGACGTCGGTTTGCAGGAACGCTAGCTCCAATTTGCATGAGACACTAAGAAAGAGGGTGGGTTAGTTTTTGCGGGAAAAAGAAAAAAATTAGTTTAAACACTCAGGCTTTCGTAAAAACAAAATTGAGACTTATTTATTAGGACAAAGAGAAAAAAAAACAAAGGTAATTTACTGTCAAGCTGAGAACGTCCTGACAACCCCCTGAGAATTTACAGACACGCGGAAAGAGAATTAAATTTCGGGAACCCGCGCACTATCTGAGAAAATCCACCGGAGACACCGGCGTCCCACGCTCCGACTTCCTCTTTTCTGGGCAATCTCCTTTGCCAGGTCGTTTGGAGAGATTAGTGCGACCCAAATTATAAATGTTGGCGGGAACGGCACTTAAAATTGGTGAAAGTACGTTCACTTACTTCGGAGCCACCTGGCTGCTGCGCTCCAGTCTTTTCCGTCCATGCTCTTTCCTTTTTTCCTAAGGCTTTTTTCCGTATCGGTTTTCGGGCCTAGCCGTTACCCGGCTCTCCAGTCGACTCTGCCGTTTTCTACTCGCTTCCATCGTCTTGCCGCTCTTTTCCGTCACACCTTGCCGACTTCCTGCAAGAACCCCGTTAATTGCTTGTTGCCAAGGGACAAGCTCAAATGAAGTCTTCAGCCAATGCATGCCTTACGCGGTAGAATCCGTCCAGCTGAATGGCTCTGGCCTACGAACCACTGGGGTTGATATTGGCTGCGCGTACGCCATCTTCAATATGGCTGTCGGCCTCCCCTCTCATGCCAGAGTGTTGTTGCTCGTTCACGTAGTGTTTCAGGGTTGGTTGTGTCTGCTGCGGTGGTCCATCGGGTGCTGCCACTCGCCGGCAGTCGCCGGTAAAAGGCTACGGTGCTGTCTGCTCCGTGTTTACAACTGTAAGACAGTTCCTACGTTTCGTGGTTAGGTTGGACTGAAAGATGTGAGGATTCCGGCATCTCAGTTGATCGTCGTCGTGGAGGTGCCGACCGAGTCCGTTTCTAGTGCTTCTCTTGTCGACCCCGATGCCTCACGTACAAGGTTTGCAAATGTCCTAGCTTATTTGCCTTTTTGCCGGGTTCCCATTTGAACTTTCGTTCCGGTATTCTCGCTTTGTTTTTACAATCTCTAACCTTCCTACTACGTAATGTTCGGGCGCGATTACATTCAAAAGAACATTGACGATAAATTGATAGTAATAATAATAATAATTATAAAATAGTACGATTCATAATAATAATCAAATTAATTGGAGTCAGCTTGAGAGTATTTAGCTTGTCACGCGCGCGTGACTTTTTCCGTACTTGGCTCTCGCTTCGGCAAGACCCTGTGCATTTTTCCTCTATTTTTCTTAATTAATTATAAAACTTCATTACAATATATTGGAAGCCTCGAGTTTTAGGGGTTGCCTGTAAATAGGCAAAAATAGTACCTCCTGTGTGATCCTTTTAAGAAGTAGCATTTCACAAGAGAAACGCTATAGCGCAAACTCCAGCAACAGACCTATAAAAACGGCAAACCTGCTTAAAAATATTTTTCTTGATCTTGTGTCTGAAAAGCACAGGTCACAGGAGCGGGCCAGTCGGAGAAGCCCAGAGCCTAAATCCTCTGAAACTTGTCCGATAATTCGCTCTTTAAAAAGAATAACATTTCAAGATTATAAAATCTTATTCGAATTGAGTTCTCTCTTTGATTGCACAGTGAGATTATCTCCCCTAAAGCCGACTAGACAAGAGATTTAATAACAAAGCGATTCTTGCGTATCAGAGTAAAATCTCAAAATTGACTATCTTTTAAGATTGTCCCCGAGTTTGCGAGCTATCAAAAAATTACATACATACTCTGTCGAAAACACGTTTCGTCAAGTGAAGACTAGACCGAGAGATAAAATTCTAGAAAATAGAAATACGACCCAACTGTCGATCGAAAGTTTGGTATTGAAGGCTCTTAGGCACTCGTCCTCTCATTTCCGGCTTCCCGCTGAAGCAGAGCAATAAAGCGACTGACTGTTAGTTTGAGTGGCCCGAGACCCTCGTTGCGTATTAGAACTTTATGAGTTGGCCCTCTCGCACCTAGGGATTAAAACCTGAACGACAAGTAATATAAAAATAAATGATTGGTCGTCAGGCGTGGCAAATCCAAAACAAAATATGCCACGCATATCGTCGCTAAAATAAGTAAATTAACGCCCCCATCTGAGCAGAAGGAGGCCATTATGAAGCTGGCATGACATCTTAGCGAAGGAATTAAATACGCTATAATTGGACGTGGCATGAGTGAAAGTGAGCAACTTATCGAATTACTACAGGAATTCCATAACAATGGTACCAATAACAACGGTTATCCAGAATTCAGAGAATGGCGGACAAGAAATAATGCAACGAAAAAGAGCAATTATTCAAACAATAAACCCTGGAGACATCAAAAAACTTACACACGTCCCAGTAATATCCAAAATGGATCTCAACAGCAAAATTCATACGGTCAGTTCAATCCAAAGCTTCCCCTGAAGGAAATTCTTGGCATCAGCCACAAACGCTATATAAAGTTCAAAATATGGAACTGGAAGATCACATGCCAGTGGAACAAGAGGGATACCCTTCAGAGGAACATATCAATAAATCGGGAAACGACCTGGAGCCACGTCAATAAATCCAACTAAAAAAATCGAGAAATTGACGTAGCCACTGAAATAACATACTTTGCAAACATGCTAACCGACACCCGAGAAGAGCTCACACAAGAAATAATAGAGATACTAAAAAAAAGATCAAAATGCTACAGCTAGCAGGCGTAGCCGTAGCTGGACCCTTTACAGGCAAGGCAGTGCGGTTAAATCGACAAATGTATGCCGATGTACATATATGTAATATCGAAGAGTCGGCCATCAATGAAAATCTAACCTATTGACAAGAGAGAGCGAGAGAGAGAGAGAGAGGTGGAGCCAATGACGAGTGAGCTGCTATTAGAAATATCACGTGACGAGATTAAAGAGAAAATGGAGGAGTCACGCACTGAGTGATCAAGAAAAGGAGAAACTCAGCGAAATCCTATGGGCACGTCGTCGAGTATTTCGAAGAGAAGCTGGATGCCTAATGAAATATCAGCACGTACTACAGATAAAAGAAGAAAAATTGTTAGTTGGACGAAGCTATTCTATCCCAATGGCCCATAGGGAGAAGGTGGGAGTAGAAATTCAACTAATGTTGAGATTAAATGTCATTCAACGATCCAACAGCCCCTATATTAACCCCATAGTCCCAGTAGTAAAAAAGGACGAAACCATTAGAATCTGCCAGGATGCGCGATGATTAAATGATATATTAATCAAAGGCTGGGAATGTATGGAACTAGCACTGTTGCTCTAGTAAGAGGATTTGATCACGCTCTACAGGGACTAGGCGATCAAATCATCTCATTTGTCGATGACACATTACTTACGTAGGAGAACAATGAGATACATTTGGAGCACATTAATGAAATTCTTGACCGATTAGAACAAAATAATCTCACGCTAAATCTTACGAAATCGCAATTCTTCAAGAAAGAAACAAAATTTCTCGGCTTTATCCTAACAACGGAAGGGATAAAACTGTATCCTGAAAAAATACAAAAAATATTCAGGATTCTCCAGCTCCACGAAATGTCAAACAATTGTACTGGAGCGAAGAAGCACAAGAAAATTTTGAGCAAATAAAACAACTATTCGGAACTTCGATAATTTTATATTTCCCAGATCCAAAGAAAAAGTATTATTTGGAGACAGACGCCAGCAACTACGCCATAGGTGCTGAGCTGTGCTGTATCAATTAAGCAATGAAAAAGAGAATGAAATAATAACATTAGCGAGCCGTACAGTGAAAGGCCCAGAACTTACTTAATTTACGACTGAGGAAGAACTGCTTACGGTCGTGTGGTCACTGTAGAAATGTCGCACGTATTTGCACGGTGCGAAAATCATTAGCAGAACGAACCATCTATCACTAACTTTTCTCAAAACGTGCAAGTTTGTGAATGCGAGATGGACACGATGGATACTGCCGATACAGGATTACAATATCAGAATCGAACATTTACCGGATAAGGACAATATCATGGCCAATGTGTTAAGTAGGAGGCTCGATAACGATTGATACAAGAAAAATCGAGAAGAGACTGGAGTAACCATTAATGCAGTAAAATACCAATGGTCGCCGGAAATTGAACGGGAAATCCTGTAGATTCCCACAAAACAACAACTGGATAAAAAAGTAGAAAAACTAATAGCAAAGGCTGAGGAAGAATCGGACAAAGAAAAAGATTCAAAGTAATAAACAGAACCCTATACCCCTACGATGGATCGGCTTACCGAATTTACCTACCGCCCGAGCTTACTGAAGAAATTATATGGGAATGCCACAATTCATATGGACATCCAGAGGCGCAACTTCCTTATTCTTCTAAAAGAATTTTTAGGTTTTTCAGTTTCTTAAATCAGTTTATCCTACGTTTCTAAAACTCCTCTAAAGTTTAAATTCTTTTTTAATCTCATCAATTCTACTCAATATTTATTGAATTTATTCGATAATTTACATTCTTTTCAAATTTGTAATGTTATCGAATTAAAAATGTTTATTTTTAAGCCTTTTACACTCTTTTTTGAAATTTCAGGACATTGTTTGATGTGTTTAAAAATCTTCTTCAATTTTCTTTTAAAGAACATTTTTCAAAATAAAAAATCATAAAAAATGTTCACACGTTAATGAGGGAAATAATCTTTTTTTTAATCTTGTCAGTTGTTCTAATCTTTAAAAATTATTCAAATTTTTCCTTCTTTTTTTTTCTTTTTTCAAATCTTTGCAAGTTTTAATTATATTTGAATCCTTTCAAAATTTCTGAATATCTCTTAAACTTACTCAAATTTAAATGTAGATTTTTAAAACAACATATAATTTAAAAAATTGCACAAGAAGGCCTAATAAGAATTATGTTCCTTAATTCATTATATGAAAAAACTTACTCATAATCTTTTACATTTTTCTAAGGAATTTTAAGAAAAATAGTTTTACCCCCCTGAAATATTTCGGAATTCCTTTAAAGTTTTTAAAGTTTATGTTTAAATTCTTTAGAAATCTAAGTTTATAACAGAATTTAAGTTTAAAATTCGATTTGAATCTCTTCAATTCTTTTTAACATTTCTTGTATTTACTCGATTTTGATCTATTTATTATAATCTTACCAATTTGAAACATTTTAATTTAAAATCTACTACTGTCTTCTTTTAAATTTTAGAAAATCCTTTCACATGTTTAAAACCTTTTTTAATATTCTCATGAAGTACGTTTTTAAATTATAAGCCATTAAAAATTTTCCTACCAATCTTGAAAAATAAAATAAAAAAGATTGCCTTAAAATCTTCAGATGCTTTATCGACCATTTTAAAATAGCCAGTTAGCCACCGAAAAGGAATCGTAAAGTCGGGGGGGGGGGGGGGGGGGGGGGGGGGGGGGGGGGGCTCGAGCTCGGGCTCGTGCTCGTGCATTTCCGGCTCTACAGGAGGCTGGCCTACGCAACATGTAGCAACATTTTATATTGTTCAGGTTTTAATTTTTTTCGCATTTGGAGATTTACTTAAGCTTTATTTCAAATTTCACTATCGACTTCGCTTGATTTTCTCCTAATCAATTATAGAACATTGAAACAAACTTATTGAATCACTTTTTATCAGCAGAACTGGAATATCAAACACAAATAATATTTCTAATTATAATAGATAAACAGTGAATGATAAAATTGAAGTCCATATATGTAATACATGAAATAGGAGATGTTAAATCTAATGAAGAAAAATAATACACAGTACTTACATGGTAAACTTTAGTTATCTTTAATTAAAAATATGAAAATGACGTACACTCTGATTTTATACTTGGTCGTTAATTATATTGGTAAGTGTAATAATACAATATAGATTTTAAGACATTTTTCAGCTTCCTGAAAATAACAATTCGTCTAATTCATTCCGCATTCTATTCCATTATTTATTTGACCAAACTCTATCTGTACCTCCCGCGTGGTAAAACTGTAATGGGTAACCCATGGCTCCACCATAGCATAAGCATGGAGTGAGCGTGACAAAATCTACTAAATTTTCCACACTTTTTAGAACGGATTCGTGGAAAAATATTTCATTTTAATGGGCTTCCCGCAATTATTTTTAAGACTTTGCATGAAAAAGTTTGCAAGCTTTAAAAATGGTAAGACACTTGGAAATATCTTGTTCCAACAGAAAAATAGTTAAAAATTGTGAGTCGACGACCCGGGTGCACCGGATCAAGTATCAGGTCGATTTGTGCATATTCTACGAGAACTTTTCAACAATTTACATTTTGTGAATAACAAAAACAATTCCAGATTGTGAGTTGAGGACCCGGATGAACCGGGTCACGCATCAGGTAGCTCATCACTTATCCCACAAGAACTTTTTAAACATTCAAATTGTTCAATTTTGTGACCAACGAAAACAATTCCAAATGGTGAGTCAACCACTCCGGCACACCGAGTCATGCATTAAGTAGTTTAGCACGTATTCTACGAGAACTTTCAAGAACATAAAATTTGTCAATAGCCAAAATTACTAAAAATTGTAAGTCGACGACCCGGGTACACCGGGTCGAGCACCAGGTCGTTTAATACTGAAATAAAAGATATTATTTTTAAGGTGAAAAAAATTATTTGGCAGTAATTAATTTTATTTTATTACTTTACTGAAACGAAGTCTGTATAAACAAATGGAAACTGTTTGAAAATTCAGATTGGAAAAGTATGTGGCTTGAAAGTCTAAGATTTTTCAAGCAGAATCATCTCTTTAACATCTTGCAATTAACTTTTTAATGTAGTAGATTGTGGAAAAAAATATTACGCTTTTTAAATGAAGAACACGTCATTCTTTTTAAATGTCGACCGAGGACATAAATGAATAGTATTTCATGAGAAAATAATTATAATAATACTTACGCACGGAACAAAAATTTCTGTGAATATAAACTGGCGAGAACCGTTGCGTACGTCATTTTGTTATTATAATCATAATCATATCAAATGTGTGATAAATTTCAGATACAAAATATGATATAGATGAATTTGTGATATAGTAACATACGAGTATTTTATCAACACAACCGAAATAATAATCTATTTCTTCTTACAGAATTAAGTTCACAATCCGGTAGTGATTCGCCTGATACTATTTATCCAGGTCATTGGCAGCGTTCTGCTTCTAATCGAATACCTCAGTCTCCTACTCAGGTCGAGCATTCTCTGCGTGCAAGGTCCAGGTCCCCTTCTGCCAGGCTTTCTCCTATGACCCCTAATGTTGAACAGATACTTGGATACGGACTTGGACAACTCGGACTTATTCGACTTGTTCCCTACAAGAATTCGTACCGGCGATTTGAATTTCGGAGATACACATTTGATCGCAGTTCACAACTTTTTTCAAAAGAAAAGGGTGCTCGTACGCAACTTCTAAATTCAACACAAATTGTATTAGCAGCATCGAATGGTGAGGTTTTTGCAATAATGGAGAATAGCGGAGTTCTTAAGGGAATACATTGTAACCATGCTGGATGGCCCCGGGTGAAAGTTAACATACGAAGCGGCGTTTATACGCGAATGACACCAGAGGAAGTTAGGGAATGTCCAGTAGGCTCTAAACGCCTGATAAATACGTTTTACTATATAGTAGTTGAACAACAAGATTCTCTACAGATTAACCAATAATTTATTTCGGAAAAGTGTAAAACTTCACTCACTGATGCACGGAAACAGATTTATAGCTAAACAAGCGATTTAACGTTCATATACCTAACAGAAAAAAAGTTGCTTTCATGAAATAATTTTTAAGAGAATTTTTTTTTATTTATAGCATTCTGCGTCAAAACATGGATTACTAGGGGTTGTGCTCTTTTTTATATCGTGCAAGATTTTTCACCGTATTACTCTACTTGCCCTTCGGGTAGTGCAGGCCAAATCATTACTTATTGTATTTATATCCCCATGTATGTCTGTAACTGCCAGATTTTTGCACATATAATCAACGTAAAAATAAATACTTTTCCACTTTAGCGGTTTATTTGGAATTATTGATTTCGCTATTAGGTTAACGCTTTTAAATTTTTCAGTTGGCAACTATCTACAATAGGCAAGTGATCCGCGAAGGTAAGAATTTTTAATACTTCGTATTTACAATTTGCTACAAAAAGTTCAAGCTACACAGTGCTAAATCTATTACCGTATTACCATTTTTACTTTAGAAAGTAAACAGAGCGGGTACATCACCCGCTGTTCCGCCATTCAGTTGAAGAAAAAAAAGGTGACTAAGATATTTACTAGAGTTTCTTATTCACTATTATTTTGTAAGTCGAGTGATAATCTAGTCGGATAAATGTGAGAGTCATTACTCGGTATAATGTCATTGCTCAGTTCGTTTAAACTTTCTACCCTAAAGTTAAATTCACCACTTAACAATATTAGACAAATAGACCGAAATGTTGCGACCTTAATCAACACATCATATAAAAGATCTAGACACATGTTAAAATTTAGATCCGGGTAGTTATAAATTTGATCAATCAAATCCTGACTATATACAAGTTTATTGAGTGCAATAGCGGGGCTGCTTGGGTCTACTTTTCGTCTTTACTCTAATCGCGTTTCTGTATAAAATAATATAATTGCTGAACTAAGATAGAGATTTTCTTAGTGCTGTTTCCACCCATGTTTCGCATTAGCAAACTATATCCCAGTCTACCACTTCCTCGGCAATTTCGTTAAAGTTTTTATAGCCATGCATATTCCAGAAAAAGCTCTTGCAGTTTGTTGGGTTAGATTTTGGTATGGTTGCTATTATTTTCCAGCGATGTGCTTCAAGTAGATCTCTCTTTTTGTAGAGGAGTAAGATAATCTTTCAAAACTGTCTTTTCCTAAGAGAAGGTATTAATATTCAGTGTCTCTTTAGGATGGCGACCTTTTCTCTTTTCACCCACACGTGAAATATTTCAGTGCTTCACTGCATTTATGACTTCGGGTATTTTTCGATCCACAGCAAACCCTATCTTAGCTTTCGTCAGAGTACATAGTTCGTTATCTTGCTGGATACTTTTTCTTTAATCTTCGGGTCTAAACATTGAGCACTCAGCTCTCTACGAAAAGCAAAGACTTCTCCCTCTGTTGCCGCTCCTCTCTCCAGAGCATTCGCCATTTCATATCCAAGATGCTGGATTTCTTTGGCTTTGTTGAAAATTAATACTTTTCATCTGGGTGTAATTAGACGTATCAAAACTGGTCTATTGCCAGGAATCTTACGCAGTCGACAAGTTACATTGATTTAAGTGTTGCGTAGTTTTAGATTGACGTTTCCGGGTATCTCTTTAAAAGTCGAGTATAGTTTTTTGTTAATTTCCAGGTTATTTCGGATATTGAAAATAAGGATAATTTTGTCATCTGATAAGGATTGTATTCTGTATATCTGCTGAGCCAATGTGTCCACTTTTTAAAAAGAATTTCTTGTTTCTGGAGTAATTTGTCATTGTTTGCTTTTAGTTGTTCTATATATTTTCAATTTAGTTCACTTTCAGTTTGTAAGCTCTGTAGCCCCTCCTAGTTTTCGTCTACCGTTGCCTTGATTTCTATTTTTCAATTTGTATTTCTTAATTTTTTTTTCAAAATGGTCTTCACTTTTCCACTAAAGAGGCGCAAGTAAGTTATTACTAATTGTTTGAACAAATTCAAACTGCGATTTAAAGAAAATATTACTATCAACATGTATGACCTTCATCATTTATTTTACAAAATAATAACTCTTCACGATTTACAGATACGAAAGTACACTTCTCAATCAATTAAAAATGTTTGTAAGAATCTTTTTGCTAGTAAAAATTGCTTATAACTACGAAATCTTTTTTTCGGAAGCCAATATAATGTGAAAAGAAATTTTTTAGCTACAAATAAATATTTTCGCAGTAAAAAAACGTTTACTAAATATCTGTGCAAATCTAATTCTACGATATTAAAATAATAACCTTTTTAAATTCTGCGTCTGACATTAAATCTGCCCATGTTGAAACTATATTTCAAACGCATAAAGTCAACGAAACATTACAGTCTTAAAATCTGAACCAATGGCACTGATAAATATTACGTTAATGCTGAAAATCATAACAAATTCTTACCAGTGGGAGAAGAATTTTGAAAAACTAAAGTTACGAAATTCGTTCAACGCGTTACGTTTTCTTTAGAATTATTCGTCGTAAAAGGAAATATTTGAAGCAGGCCATAGTGAATTATCTAAAACTTCCTTTTTTGCGGGTTATCATTAAATCGCCTCCTAAAAAAATATTTGTGATAAAGTAAGTACCTGCTTATCAGAAAAATACTAAAATATAAGATAGAATCGCCGAAAAAGGCATCAATAAGTCTAACATCATTATCTATCGAAAATGAAACATAATTTAAAATAATGAGCTGGCTTTTTGGGATTTTGACAGTTTCACCTAAAACTGGATTTTTATATTTCGAACAACATTCAAATACTTTCCATATGACACAATTTGCACAATTCACTCAAAATATTGTCACTATTCTTTACAATTACAAAGCATCACTCGAAGAATATTTTGTTAAATTTTGATAAAAATCTATTTAAAAATAAGCATAAATTAATCACTCCTAAGAAATCTGCAGAAAATACTTCGAGTTTAGAATTCGTTTGTCCTGTCAACAATTTAATGCATTACTGTCTCGCCACCGCAGCGTGATCATTTGCACAGTGATGTTTTTAATCGGGATATATTTCTGTTGAATGGTGTTGAACTCAGAGTTTGACTGGTGCATTCTAAGGATGCTTTTTGTCTTACGGATTCTACTGATGGGGCTTCTTTCCATATTGAAGAAGCATCTCTTATTATTCGTCGTGCAAATACCAGCCATGAAATTCTGCTTAAACACGCAAAAGCTCTTTCTCAAGGTAAGGCCAAGTACCCATTTACCAGAGTAGAGGCTAAAAATTCACAATTCATTACGGTGTTCAAAGTAGAACTACCGCAACCAGATTTCTCAGAAGGAAATCTGTACATTAATGCTTATCATAATCTGTTTTCCGGAACCGGAATTCATTTTATGAACGTGGAGAATAATATTGATCGCCTTGATTACGAAAATGGATACTGCCTCTTTGCATTTGATCTTACTACTGATCTTTCTGCGAATTGTCAATCACACTGAAATCTCGTTAAACATGGCAGTCTTCGCATTGAGCTTTGTGTAGCAGAAACACTACAACAAACTATTAATTGCATATTCTACGCAGAATACGACAATGTCTTGAAAATTGGCGCGTCCGGTCAGGTTATAGTACATTACAGGGGTTAAAACTTGCACAGACCTGCATAAGCCTGTTTTACAGAACCAGTTTTGAACATCAGTTTAACATGGAGGGGGGAAAGCGACGATTGTGTACCCAATTATACAGTGTGTCCCATATTTATAGGGCCACCTCATTTTTTAAGGATAATTTTTTTTCTATTGAAACAAAATGCACCAAATATTTTGAGTGGATAAATGAGTC
>NC_046658.1:162057792-162096464 GCF_010883055.1 Belonocnema kinseyi | reverse complement strand
CTTTTTGGGGATTATCGACGTATTTTTCCTATTTTAAAAGTGTATATTCGCACAATATGTTCGAAATAAATATTTCTCCTATTTTTATTGCGGGGATCCCCTTAAGTAGCAGGAGTTGCTGGGTTTTTCTCGCTTTACCTGGCATGCACATATGTATACTCCTGGTATAAATAGGCTTCCGAATGCATTTTTGACCAGTTAAATTGTGCTTGTGCGTTAATAATATTCGAGGTAACAAAACAAATATGGGAAGAGGGAAAGCATTGTCTGTGGGAAATCACAACGTGAAATATCGAAGCTTATAAACCGATCGAGAAATGTTATTCACGTATATATAAAGAATAGAAGTAATCAAATAGTGAAGAAGAAACGTGTACCACGGCCAAAGCTCTCAGATCGTGACAAACGAAAAATAGTCGCCGCCGCCTCGCAAACAACTAAGGGGTGCAGAAGAATAAAAAATGATGTGGCTCCTCAAGTGTCCAAAAGTACATTTTAATTTAGATGGTCCTGACGGAATGCGTTATTATTGGCGTGATCTGAGACATGAGCCTCGTTATTTTTCAACTCGAAACTTTGGAGGCGGTTCCGTCATGGTATGGGGGACATACAGTGGTTTCGGAAAAGTGGCCTGAGCTTTTATTTCTCATAAAATGAAAAGCGGAGATTACTAGGCAGTGCTAGAAGAACATCTTAAGCCCTGCCTTGGACGTTTCCGCTCTGTAAAATTGACTTTCCAGTAGGACAACGCATCCATACATGCGAGCAAGTCTACGAAGGATTGGTTGGCAAAGTCAAAGATCCCCGTACTCGCGTGGCCAGCGATCTCTCCAGACCTTAACCCAATGGAAAATGTTTGGGGCATGATGGTACGCGATGTGTATGACAACGGAAAGCAGTGCACAACGGTCGCAGAGCTGAGGGAAGCGATCAAATCAGCATGGAACAACGTCACCGCGAAAAGTCTCGAAAATCTGAATAAATCGATGGTAAAGCGAATGAAAATGGTATTCAAAAATGACGGAAATACTATTAATTACTAATTTTGTGAATAAAATCTTTTTATATGTACGTATTTTGTTCAATAAATTGAATTCTTTTGGAAAAATTGAATTTTTTTTAGTGGCCCTAATAATTTGGGACACCGATTTTTTCGAAAAAATGCCCAAATAAATGAACGAATGGAATTGCGAGCTCTATATTTTAGGAAAAATCGTTAACTCGACTCATTTATTCACTCACAAAATTTGGTGCAGTTTGTTCCAATAGAAAAAGAATTATCCTTAAAAAATGGGGTGGCCCTATAAATATGGGACACACTGTATAAGATGCTCTGCTCAGTTGGCTGCCGTCTCACGTAAAGGTATCTTTATCCTCACCTATACTCTTGAATATAAAACAATGGACTATATAATCAACATACACGGCTTTCGAGATATGGATGACCAGTTTATAACAAAGGAGGTGGCGGTTGCTGCTGTTGATCATAAATACATAGCCCATTGGATTGTTGGACCGCCATATCTCTTCTCTGAACTTACTGCATGTTCAAAATCACAAAACAACTGGCTAACCTGTCACTATCATGGAATTGAATGATTCAAAGGAGATATCCCACTGAAATTTTCGTATGTAAACCTTCGAGAAGTTCCTAAATCTGCATCATAGATTTATACACGTGGTTGGGAAAAAGCCTCGCATTTAGAGAAAATCACCAGCAGACAAATCATCAATTTGGAAGAAGTAAACTGTCCAGCCTTCAAAAGACTCGAAAACAGGAGAGATTTCTACTTTCTCCATGGAGTCAGAAAGGAGGAAATGTTCAGATGTGCTCTCAACAGTCCTATGAAACTGGGCCTTTGGCTTCGAAAACAACGACCGGAAGAAATTCTTTGTAAACTGTCAAACAGAGAGTCTACGTACGGCAAAACAATAATTACCAGGAATTCAGTTCCAGACGGTGCTGAGGTCAAGAATATATCTTCAGATAAGACAACTGATTCTAAGCCTTGTCCTCACGAGATTGTTAACATTAAATATGAACAGTCTAGACATATTGAAGGCAATTCATATTTTACCAGTGTCTACGATTGGTGTATACGTGGCCAATCAAATTCCCAAAATGAACAATTTATCCCTATGACTTTTTTTATAAAACCAAAATTTACCACAGTATTAGCATTTACAAAATTTCGAAAAACACACGAAAGTCAACATTTAAAGCCAAATAACGCATGATATGAAAAAGTCAGCAGAAGGAAAATGTTTCTTTTCCAATGCCCCACAAGATTGTTCAAACACCTTTTTGATTTTTCTTAAAAAGTTGAAAATTCAAAATTTGATCGTACCAAAAATGTTCGAAACCACATTTTTTCAAGATTTCAAAATTCTATGTACAATTATTCATAGTACCCAGAAACTCAAGCAATTTTTCGCTATGACTTTTTTCTGTACAAAACGAAATTATCAGAGTTAGAGCATTTTAAAAATTCAGAAAAACAAACTAAAATAAACATTTTAAGCCCAACAACGCACGATATAAAAAAAAGCCACAAAAAGAAAAACGTTGCTTTTTGAAAGCACTACAAGCTTGTGATAACAAATTTTTTAATTTGGTCCAATAGTTTAAAAATCTAAATTGGATTGTACCAAAAACAATGAAAAATCCAAAAATTGCATTTTTTGGTCAAACTATGCAAGATACGAAAAAAATGAATGAGCTGAAATTGCGCGCCCTTGAAAGACCCACAAATTTATAATAAACCATTTTTCGATAGGATGCGTAGATTTTGTTTTTAGTCGTAAAAAACATTTAAAAAAAAAATTGTTTGGACTAGCGACGCAAGCTACGGAAAAAATTAGAGAAAACTTTTTCATCCAAAAAAAAGCTATTATTTTGGTAGGACACGTAGTTTTTGCTTTAGACGTAAAAATTAACATTCAAAATAAAAATATTACATTTTTTTGAAAATGACACAACGTACAAACTAAAATTAATTTTCTCTTTATTTTGCAATTTTTTAATAAGCAATCCCAGGCAGAGTTACATAAGAAATGTATCATATTTAACATAAAAGTGCTGTGTATAATGTAGAAAAGTTGATATTTTGGACAAATCGAGTGCGAAGCAGGAGATGCGTGATGATGCGCGTCATGGTAGAATTCCCCCACTCCAAATTTCCCAAAATATCTGTCATGGCGGATTTCCCCGCCTCCAAATTACCCATAAAATCTGTCATGGCGGAATTCCCCCACTGCAAATTTCCTATAATATCTGTCATGCCGGACCCTCACTCAAAATTTTCCATAATATCCGGGATGGCGGATCCCGCACTCCAAATTTCACATAATATCTGTCATAGCGGATGCCCTATTCTAAATTTCTCCTAATATCTGTCATGGCGGATTTCCCCCACTCCAAATTTCTTTTTCAGCCTGTCATTTCACAAGTTTACATTAAGACTAAGGTTAGGGCGTTAGGGATGTTCTATCGCTATGGCTGTTGCGCTTATTACAATGAGTGTGTTTAATTTTAGATTTGAATTTTCAGGACTTTTTCTATGAAAATTACATTTCGCAATCATTCGCTTTTAGGAAAATGGTTTTATATAACACAATGCATGATTTAATTCGTTATGCGCTAGTGTAATGCGAGCCGAAAATGTTGCCTTTCAAGCATAGCCACGTTAAAAAAACTAAAAGCGTACTTTTCCGCCCTTATTAGTTAAAAAAATAAAGACTAAGTTCCCAAAATTCCTAAAAATGAGCAGAAACTGAGCCTGCGATACAATGGTACATAAAATTATACATTTTTTATATAGAATGTCGTATGAAGGAATTCATTGTATGTTAACATCAGGGTACTTTCTCAAACAAACAGAGAGAAAAAAGAATAATTCTCTATTTCTGTTCAAATGCTTAAGTTTACAGGCCGATTGTGATAGACCCCATCCTTCTCTGCGCGCCAGGTTCAGGTGTCTTCCTGCCAAACCTTATAAGGAGGGCTCTCCTATTTCATAGATGCTTAGATATTCACTTAGACATCTTAAACTTATTCGACTTATTCGTCACAAGACATTAATGCGTTTCTTCTATTGCTAGATCAAATTGTATTGACAGCGCCTGATGATAACGTGTTTACAATATTGGAAAAAAGTAGCATTCTTAGTGAAATATGTAGTGGACAAACTGAATGGCCCTGGTTAAGAGTTGACATAGGAAATGGCGTTTTTAAAAATTAAGCCGAAGACCGTAACAACTATGGTTACATTTTAATTGCGAATCATGGAAGCTGTTCCCTAAAATTTACTATGCAAAAATCGATGAGGAAACTTTTGACGGACCTTCAAGATAGTCGCTCGAAACTTCTTCTGTAGCAGAAAAAGTGAGGTTTACAGACGGATTGCTGTGTGTCATCTGAGAAATTACCGTAAACTTAAATGCGTGAAACGGGTCCCAATCAATACATGTGTCCCAGTTTTTTTACATAATTTTATGAATTTTACGAATAAAATTACAATTTATGTTTAATAATTGCTAGAAATAGTTGAATCAGTTAATCAGAATATGCCAATTTCTTTCTCTTGTTGCAGTCTTTTTTCTGAAACATATTTAATTTGATAAAATCCCAAACATATCGCACTCTTTAAATCTGAGCCAAGGACACGATTAAATATTTTAAGATAGCCAAGTATTAAAAAAATTGTTTACACGTGGACTGGAAATTTGAGCGATGCTGAAGATTCGAAAATCGTCGCATGCGTTGATCTGCTATCATATTCATTATTTGAAATAATAAAGATATAAAGTTCCTAATTACAGATTAAAAATAAATCACTTCTTATCGTCAAAACTGGGTTATGAATCACAAACAAAATTTCTTAATATGGAAGCCAGTATCTAATGCAGTAAAATAATAGAAAGTACTTCTACGGTTAACTTTAGTTATTTCTCTAGTTGGAAAATATGAGGATCGTGTATACTCTGACATCATGTTTGGTAGTTAATTTAATTGGCAAGTATAATAATATAATATAGCTTTAAGAACATTTGCAAGGTTTCCCGAAACAACGATTGGTCTGATTCATTCCGCATTCTATCATAATGTACATTTTTTTAAACTCTATCTGTGGTTCTCAAAAATAAGTACGAATTTGATCTAAATACATATTTGGTTTATTGTACTCGCCAGAAATACATTACCTGTCAATATACAGACGAACTTATAGTAAAATCATCAGTTTCCTACTATTTCTCAAACGCGAGAGTTGAATATTAATCCTCGGGGCGATCTACGACTTGTTTAAATTCAGCGCCGAGGAGGGGTGAGAGACGGAAGAACAGCTAAAACTTCAACAGATTTTTTGGAAAGGATGCCTCGATTTTTTTCTTTTTGGAAAGCCATATGAGTCCGGACACACGAATCTGTGACATTATTCCCGCTCACAGTAGAATTATCTTTGTTTTAAAGAAACCACCTCACTTATTGTATCCGAAAAAAGATTTCCGGCAAATTGACATTCTGAGAAGTGTGTTAATGTAAAAGGGAAATTATCCCCAACCTAGAATGTTAAAAAGGTTGCGAAAATGGCTTTACATTTGAGAAACAAGATATCTGTTAGTTGAATTGAAATGCTGTTTAATTCATTTCATTGTTTGATTAAAAAAATATATGGCTAGTGGTCCAAAATTTTTCCAGCAAAATCATCATTTTCAAATCTTGCGTTCAACTTCTAATTTAAGTTGATTGTTTTAAGAAATGCTTATAGTGACATAAGTTCTTATAAGTTTTATGGTAACATCAGAGTATTTTCTTAACTGCAACAAAATAATCCTTTATTTAATCTTACAGAATTAAGTTCACAATCCGGTAGTGATTGGCCTGATACTACTCGTCCAGGTCGTTCGCAGCCTTCTACTTCTCATCAAATATCTCAGTCTGCTACCCAGGCCGAGCAATCTCTGCATGCCAGGTTTATGTCTCATCCTGCCATGAATTCTAATGCGACCCCTCCTTTTGATCGAATACTTGGATATGGAATAGGACAACTTGGACTTATTCGGCTTATTCCGTTCAAGAATCCACACAGACAATTCGAATTTCGAAGATACACCTTTGATCCGAATTCACGACTTTTACGGCGAGAAAATCTTGCTTATGTGTACCTTCCGACCTCAGAACAAATTGTATTAACAACCTCTACAGGGAAAGTTTTTGCAATAATGGAGAATAGCGATGTTCTTAAGGGAATATATAATTTCGGTTCAGGACAGCGCCGGGTGAAAGTGAAAATAGGAAGCGGCGTTGTTACGAACATGACCTCAGAAGAAATTAGGGCATGTCCAGTAGGCCCTAAGCGCTCAATAACTATGTTTTACCGTATACTAGTTGCACAACATGATTCTCTACAGATGAGCTATTAATTTATTTTGGGAGAGTGTTTGACTTTTACATAGTGATTCACGAAAACAATTTTAGAGCTAGATCAGCGATATTCATCCATGATCTAGCTACAATTATCTTTAGAAACGAACCGACGATATTCCTAGAACTTTTAAAGAAAAAATTCGCAATAGAATGAATTAAAATTATTATTAATTATAAATTATGTATATACAACTTAAAATAAAATAACTAGACTTTTTATTTTTAATGATGCCCAGGTGAATTCTATTAATTTTTTCTGATCGCTCATATAGCTAAAAGAAACAAAGTTTCTAGTCAGTCACTCATTCTATTAGGCCATTGAAATAATGCATCCCTATAAAGTTAAAACTACACTAGAATAGGAATTTGGAGTGGAAAGAAAAAGATACACATGGATAAGTGGCGGATCGACATGGATAGGAAGATTGGGATTCAAAATAATAGAAGTGATTGCGGATTGGAAAAGAGATGGAAAATGATCAAAGGAACAAACCTGAGATCATGATGGATACATCGGTCCTTTCCAATTCAATCTTAAAGATAGAAAATGATTCAAACGGATTGAGTCTCTATCCATTTACTTCCAACAGGATATTGCGTAATCACACAATGGATGCAACACAGTTTCATGTTGGTGTTTCGATGCCTTAAGTCCGTCGGACCTCTCTTTCTATCGTGTGAGATAGAAAGAGACACTCCGATTGCGTTCCAATCACAGGTCTTTTCGTCTCGAAATAATCGTATTCTCCTTATCTCTGTCTATTTAATACTTTTACTTCTTTGTGTTCTTTGTCGAATCGTAGAGCTTGACTTGAGTTCGCGATATGGATTATTTGCGTGTTCCTTCCACTTCAAATGAATTATCAGAACGTCATGACGAGGCTGTAGAGGTAGGCCGGTAGGTCACGGTACTTTACTGCAACTTTCCTGGTTTCTCACGCTTGAATGAGCACCGCATACCCATCGCAGCTCATCTTATCCATACCCACCGCGCGACCTTCAAGTATGATTTGAATGTTGTATTTGTTGTGAATTCTTCCTATTTGTTATCTGACACCTTAGATGTAGAGGAGGATGGTGGTTGTTTCTCTCTCTCTTTCTCTCTTGAGTAGGTTGTGTAATCTTGTTTTTTTCAATGTAGTTTCTTATTTCTTTATCATTTTTGTTTGCTTGTGTAATCGTTCGGCATTAGGAATAGTTTAACGTTTTAAGATTCCGTTTGAAGTTACCTTCATCCGTCATGGAGACATTTCTGTATACAAAAGAGTTGATGAGCAAATGGTTTCGAGATGGGTGTTGGCTTTTCATGGTAAACTGGATATTAGTAGGTAATCGATTGATGAAATCGGAAAACTTATTTATCTCATATAGTCCATGTCACCAGATGACAAGGGTTTCGTCAACATAACGAAAACTAAATATCGGTTAAGGCTAGGATTGGTCAAAGATTTTAGTTTCTAGATGTTCCGCAAAGATGTTGGCCAGTGCAGGTAAGATTGGCAATTTCATTGCTGCTCCTCAGGTTTGTTCGTAGAATTGGTTATTGAGAGAAAAGTAGATATTATTGAAACAGAGATTAATACTTTTGTAAAGAGAGATACTACTTTGAAACTCACTACGATATTTTGGGGTTAAATGTGAAACTTTTGTATCTTTTTGATAAATTAAAATAAGTTTCAGACGTGAATGAGTTTCCTATAAAAAGATTTAGTTCCTAATTAAGGAAGCATGATAGGTTGTCAGGTGGTGAGTTTATTACTATAACGATTGATCTGAGTGTCATGTTTATTATTTTTATTTTTGTGAGTCCGTTAAGTATTGGGAAAAATGGGATTAGTAGGTATTAATTTAGATATGGCTTTGCTCTCACATTTAGAAAGTTTTTTAACACGATTGGGCACCAAATTATCTCTTTGTATTATTGAGGAATCACGCATATGAACCTTTAGAACAAAATAAAAATTTGCTTGGAAATTCCCGTCGGACTAACTGATTGAAATAAAATAGAGACATTTATTTTCTCGAAAAAGTACAAATTGGGAGAATCGATCACCATCAGTAGATAGTCGAGTTTTCTGGACGACCCTAAGAAAAAACATTTAAATTAATATATGATCCTTATTAAAACTTGAAAATGGCCCCGAAGAGTTATTTTTCATACACAAAATGCAAGAAGCAGAGCTATAAAGTCAGCTTCAAAAATTTGTTTTGGCGTTCAAAGGAACTTCTTGGTCTCAGTAACTATTACGAAAATGTAGTTTTATAATAAAAACATGATTTGATCCGTGTTCCTTTATTATTAGGCAGGGATAATCTAGTGTTTTTCAAGCATGGTGATTTAGAAGAAAAAAAATTATACTTTTTCGTCCCAGGAAGTAAATTTTCGTCATAGAAAATATCACCTGCACACGTTTTAGCGGGTCCAGAGCTCCATAATTTATTGACTATGTGCTAAGCGCTCTGCATTGGTGGAATTATTGCTTTAAAAAAATTAAGGTTCAATTGAAAGTTAATAAATCGGTCTGCAAAGCCGAGATAGAGGACATCGATCAACTTGAAGAACGTTGTTATCAAAACGGAAAACAATGTGATTAGATTCGTACAGGTTTCTAAAAATAACGATTGAAATACGGTTCTTGAGCAAACATTCTGATTGATATCCTCTCTTCATAGTTTTTATTTTACATAAATATGAAAAACTGAAATAGGTATATGAAAGTCTTAAGAGTTAAACTGATTTTCAACCACGGAAAATATTTTCTGCAAATTTCAGATTCGTATGTATTGTGACATTGGGAGAACACTGGATACAAATTACTTTGATATAAAGCTTATAAACTCCTGATTTGAGCACTATTATAGAAAAGCACCAAGGGTACAAAAATTTATATCGCGAAAAATTTTCATTCTCCCTCTTTCAAGTATTGCCATCAAAGGGATAAATGTATTAATACTCTGTATTAATATTAAAATTCCTTATTTTCAAAAATTCCTTCAAATTGTTTAACGCTGTTATTAAACCGTGCTAATTTAATTTATTTAAACAGTAATTTTGTACATCGAACACCATTGCCGATGGTAAATTTGTGAAAAATAAACGACATTCTGGTTAGCCCACGGTTGCTCTAATTTCTCCAGATTTTTCGGTCAAGTTTGAGTATAGAAGAAATTACAGTTTAAATAAAAATATGCTCCTTCAATCCGTTAAAAATCTATTTTTAATGGATTGCAAGAGCTTATTATTATTTAAATTGTAATTTCTTCTGTACTCAAACTTAACCAAAAAATCTAGAGAAATTAGAACAACCGTAACAACCTTGAAATAAAAAATTATACAAAATTAATATCGAATTAAGAAATCGTTTATATAACTATAAAGATTTAAAAAAATTAATAAACATACCAGCAACGAGTGTTTCCCAAAACATTTCCAAATAATTCTGGAAAACGGCTATTTTTGTCCAAATATAATAAAAATATGATCATTACAAAAGTTATCTAACGATGCTAAAATTGAAGCTCATATAATCTACGGAATAAGACTTTATCAATCCAGTTAAGTAAGAAAATACAAATTATTTGCCCAGTTAACTATCGCTTTTTCTCTTATTAGAAAAAATGATAATCGTTTACACTCTGGTTTTATTCTTTGTGATTCATTATATTGGTGAGTCTAATAATATAGTGAAGGGTTTTGAAAACACGTTTGGTATCCACAAATTAGAATTTATCTGATTTGATCAGAATTCTACCCCAATAATATTTTTCCAACCTCTATCTGTGTTTGTCGAAAACAAGCACGAATTTATTTCGAATCTATTCGGGACACCTTTCCGAATCTTAATTTCGAAGGAAGGTTTTCAACGCTCTCCTAAAAGTAAAGTTTAAGTGAACAAAACGTGAATCCACCCAGATGATTTACTGTGGAGGAAACTTCGGTATTAATTGCTAATTGGTATCAACTTTTTTTATTGCGCTTGTCTACTTACAATTTTTTCGGATCAATTTGTATTTCTGAAACGTCTTAGTTTGCTGTAAATCTTTGAGAGAATCCTTGTACCACTCTATTCTTTTGCTTACTTGGAAAAAATCTTTATCTATGAAATAATCTATTCTATAAATTAACAATAACTTCGTTTTAAAAAAACTACCTTATTTGATCTGCAAGGAAGCAGTTTGCTGCCAAATTTATATTCTGAAAACAGTGATAGAAACATTTTATTTCAACTATTCATAGTTTCATAAAGCACAAAAAGATCCTTCAACGGTTAAAGTGCGAGTCGTTTAACCAAGAATCGTTTCAACGACAAGCGATTCTACTTCAACGCGTGGAAGGTGCTGTTTAACGGTTAAAATGGGACGTCCTCTTACAAAAAAAATGCAGGCACATGCGTGTGCGCATGCGTGGAATCGCATCACCGAGCTTTTAAAATGCAATCGTTTAACAATTAAAGTGCATACTTTTAGCGTTTAACTAGATCGTTCATGAATTAAACGAATCTGCATTTAAAGTATTCTAATTTAACGATTAAAGGACCGACTTTATCGTTAAGAGCGAATTTCTGAGAGTGTAGCTTTTCACCAAAAACATATTTTTCCCAAATAGGTTTCGTGCTTTGACGATGATTCATTTTGATAACAAGAGATATGTCGGGTTTTACTCTTGTAAAACTAAAATCCTTTCTCACAGACTCTAAATTTGACAGCCAAACAATATCGAAATTGATACCTAATAATCCCATCTCCAACTTACAACCTCGCACGCTTCCTCACTACAAAACTAAATCCTTTTACAGGACTTTCTTTCAATAACCAATTCTACTAAAAAACCTCAGGGGCAACAATAGGATCCTCAATCTCACCTGTAACAGCCAATGTCTTTATGAAACATTTAGAAACTAAAATCTTAAACTAAGCCAAGCTTAAACTGGAATTTTGGTTTCGTTACGTTGATGGAACATTATGTCATCTAGCGACATGGACGAAAAGAACTGAATAAGTTTTTCGATTTCATCAATCGATTAAATCCTAACATCCAGCTCACCGTGCAAATAGAACAAAATGAAAAATTGCCTTTCTTGTGCGTATTAATTTACAAAAGATCTGATAACACATTAGGACATGCAGTTTACAGAAAACCCACACACACAAACATATATCTATATTCCTCGTCCTACCATCACCTATCTCAAAAACAGTCGGTCATCAACTACCTTACATACAGAGCTGTCTCCATAACTGATAAAGATAAATTACAAAAGGAATTACAAAAGTTTACACAAATCCTAATAGAGAACGATTACAAAAACAAACAAATGTCTAAAGCAATAATAAAATACACTTTAAAAAATAAGTCAACACAACCTACGAAAGATATGGAGAGAGAAAAATTACCACTAACATACCCTACATCCAAGGTGTTACACAGAACAAATAGGAATCAGCACCAGCTTAACATCATATTGAAACAGGACGTAACATTTTATTTGACAGAACAACAATCATTGCAAAAACACACAAGGTCATTATAAAAAAACATAAAGGAGCAATCGAAATTTTAAAACACCATAATAACATCAATAGGGAAAATGGATGTAATACCAATCCGATTTGGCTTTCCGTCCTCAACGATTTTTCAATAAAAAAACTTAATTGGCCAATCAGGTTAGACCAGTCCACACAGTGGGGCGCTCTGGCCAATCACAGGCATCGCAGAGAGTATCTTTTTTAATTATTTATTAGCTGCATCAATAAAAAATAGTTAAATTTACGAATTTACAGATGAGACAAATAGTTTCAACGAATGAACTTCATTTAGATTACTGTCAAATATTGTGAAAAACGTACACTATTCTCAAAATTCGTTAAATAAGTCATTAGTCATCAGTAATGAATCGCATCTAAATTGATCTAACCAATTTGGGAAGGAAGGACCTTTTTTTAGATATTTGTATGCTGTCAGGTTGAAGAGTTTAAAATTTTTCTTAAGGCTTACCCTGTTAGAAAATAATAACTTTTCATGATTTTCTGAAGAAAGAATTGTTTCAATAATTGCGTAATACGTTCTAAAGTGAATACTACTCTTAAACATAAGGAACTGGGCCATTTAATAAAACCAATTTTTGGTTCCAAGGGAGTTGTCACAAACAGAAATCTCTCTTACTGAAGGAAGAAGGCTTATTTATGTCACAAATGACGGAAAGAACAGAGCTCGGAATTCGCATTTAACAAGTTTTCGAGTGACGTCCAGACTTACTCATTGAGTTCAGTTCTTTCGATGAAAATGGTTTTTCAAGTATAATTCTTGAACTAACCTCGTGATCCAGATCCTCTTTTGAAAATTACTATTTTAAATAAATATCAAAAAAATAAAGAGAAAACATAAATATTGCCACGAATGGGATTCATGATTTCTTTACAGAAGAGTATGTTCTTGAAAAAAATTAATTCTATATTTTTTCTTGCAGAATTAAGTTCACAATCCGGTAGTGATTGCCCTGATACTCCTTTCCCGGGTCGCTGACTGCCTTCTACTTCTGGTAATATACCTGGTTCTGCTGAACAGCCCGAGCCTGGTCTACGTGCCAGGTCCAGGTCTCCTTCTGCTAGGACTTCTCATGTGAACTCTTCTGTTTCTCAGATACTGGGATATGGATTTGGACAACTCGGACGTATTCGTCTTATTTCTTAGATCAATCAGAACAGCCGATTTGAATTTCGAAGATACACTTTTGAACCCAATTCACTACTTTCACGATAAGAAAAGGGTGCCTTTAAATACCTTCCAATTCTAGAACAAATTGTAGTTTTAAACCAGGATTCTCTACAGCTAAACTAATAATTTACTTTTTGACAATAAGGTATAATTTGAACACTATAATGCAGGGTGATTATTCCGAGCTAAACCAGACATATTTATGCTTGATCCATTTTTCTAGTTGCGATTTCTACCGGAATGTCCAGTAGACTTCTGCCTCGGCGGGCAAACATTATTGAACGAATCCGAGTTTCCCTAAATCTATGTAATTTAATTTTTTTAATAAATCTGAGTAAATTTAAGTATAATGTTTTTTATTGTGGTTTGCTAACGGTAGGAATGAAGAGGACGAAAGAAAAAAGAGAAGGAAGGGGATTTGGTTAGTTGCCTTCTCTTTTTTCTTTCTTCCTTTTTATTTTGGTCCAACTTGAAGGAAACTAATTTTCTTTTCTTTACTTCTTTTTTAGGGGGATAGGAGAGGAGGAAAATGTTTCCTTCTTTTTAGGTTGCATTGGGAACATTTTGTGGTGGTTGTCCAAATTTGGTCGTTAGATTCTTAATTTTATTTTGAGGAAAGAAACAAAAGCCTATTATATGTGTTTACATGTTGATTTTTATTAATTGCTTAAATATTTTCAAAAAGAATTCAGAGGCGTGTCCTGCACAACTCGTTGCCAAATCAAGTAAATTACTCATAAATATTTTTTAAACTCACAAAAAGAAGAGAACATCATACTCTTTAAATATCAAACCAATACACAAATAAATATTACATAATTGATGAATAATAATTACATATCATTACAATTACATTAAATTTTTTAAAGAAACAAAAAATTTGTACTCTAACGATGGAAAAGAATACACATTAGTTATATTCTGAGTTATAGTTTTCCTGCTACTTTTAGAAGACAAGCATCTTTTATGATCTAGTCCTACACTTGACGGTTAATTCTATTGGTATGTATAATAGTATCATGTATAATTTTGCAGGAATGATTAAGCTTAGAAGAAGTAACAGGTTGTTACTCAAGGACATCCCTGATTCAAAGTGATTTTCGAATAATTAATTTTTACAACGTACGTTAAAAGAGAAAAATTAATTTCAGCATTCATAAATCGTTACATTGATCTAGATTGAATTCTGTTAATTTAAAATTATTCCGTAAACATTTCGAATTAATGTTGACTGTTGCACTGATTAAAATAAAGAAGGGATTAAAATTTAAAAACTCAATTCATTCCATAATTTTGAATATTTTGAGCTTAGGCGCAGTTTGTTAAACTTAGGTAAATGAAAAATTTAATAAATTTATTCCTTTTTTAAAGATTCCAACCTAAACATGACTTGTATTTTTTCGACATGAGTGATTAAAACTTTTTCATTAAACATTAATTTGTTCAAAAGTTTTGATACTAAAATTGAAGTTTTGCTCTACGTAATAAACGTCAGTTAATAACAAAATTTCACCAATTTTTTCAGTAGGTTATCCGAATTTATTTTTTAATGCGCGTATAAACTAACACTTTGTATTTTAGAGAAGAAACAATTTTCTGCTGAAGGCGCCCATTAAAAGCAAAAACGCCGATGATACAACGATTTTTAACATCTAGAATGTTTTTTTTGCTTGTCTGTGAACATTGGACCATAAGACTGAAGAAAGGAAACTTTTTAAAATCCTAAAATTAAATTAACGGTCGGCAAAAGAGGAGAAACAACTGGCGTCCTGCTCTAAAAGTTGTTTTAGAGAATTCTTAACTGATTAGTATGTTGTTAAATGGCATCCATTGGGTAATTTTGGAGACATTTGTAAGATTTTTATAAATAACAATCCTTCTAATTTGATTTTCATTAAATCCGATTGCATTTTGTGACGTGGTAGATATTACCCGTCACTAAAAGAACTTAACTTGCTAAATTAATCCGGGAATTTTCTTATGAACCCCCATAATACGTTAGAGCAAGGTCAACTCAAAGTAACAAAAAAAAGATTACAATATACTCAATGCCACTATTATTAAATTTTTTGGTTCAGGGTTTATAAAGTTATGAAATGCTTTGATATCGTACCTTGAGTAAAACCAATCAAGTGTAAACTTTAAAATATATAATAATGCAAAAACATGATAATGAATAAATTGCCAAACAGAATTAATTGTTGTCCATGCTTACGAGATACCCCGGGTGGGTTTTAGGAGGATTAACTGTCAGAACAAATATAAATGTTCTGGTCTTTATAGTCCCGCTTATATTGAAGTAAACTCTTCTGATACAAGAGCTTGATTTTCTGAAGAAATATAAATGTTTTGGCCTTCATAAACCAAACAAAAAATTGTCTATAGGCAAGATTTAATTCTTTTAAGAATTATAAATCATGGGCTACCTCCTCCCTCATGTTACATAACAAAGAGCATGGAAATCTACCCTCATTAGATTCACTAGGATGTTATTAGTCGTCCCAGCCATTTCGCCCAAAGGCAATAATAATTCCTTTAATTGACATGATGACTTACCCCTCAAGGTTTTCTGGAGTCTAGCATTGTCAGTTATATTTACGATTTTCTGAAAATACCCTCTTCGTGAGGCCCTTAGGCTATTTTGTATTGTTTCCTTAATACGAAGAGGATGATTGTCCTGATACGCTTTGTTCAAACGTTTTTATAGGATTTCGACAGCAAATTTTATTTGTACCATAGAATTGATTTTAATTGCTTTATCACCCAGAACACTGCTGAGATCTTCACTATAAATAGGGTAATCAATTGCTTAAATGTGCCATATACCTTTGAAGCTCAGATCTATTGGGTGCGAAGATGAAGCATAGCTGCCTATGAGCAAATCACACTTGGTTGGTACTTGCCTGCTAAATGGTACAAGATCTTTATCCCCGCCAAATCTCTAAACCTTGGTTTCACTGTTGTATGTGGCGGAAGGGAAGTGATACCCCTATTTGGCGCGTCCCCAGGTGGCGGATAAAGGACATGACAGGGACGTTTGAAGATACGAAAGAAAGTTTACAGGTAGCACTGGCTCGCTTCAAGGAGTTAGACACTGTCTTGAATGACATGAAAGTGTTCTGTGATAGCACGAGCAACATGTTTAGAAAGATAAAGCAGGGTGTAGAGAAGGCGATAGTTTTAACAAAAGAGGGGCTTAAAAAAGTGGACTATGGTGTAGGTGGACTCGATTGGCTTAACAGCGACATGGACTTAGTCGAGGAGGACATGGAGAGATCCCCGGTGCTGATAATCTCCAGGCGGTACACCAGCCACAACTCGACTCAAACCGAAGAAGCCGTGGAGATCCCCGCTTCCCAACTCGGGAAAAGAGAGAGAAGGATCTCCTTGAGTCCCGTTGTGGCTAGCTGCTCCAAACCGCAGATTAAAAAACAAAGGGTGCAGAATACTGTGGAGGTAATGACACCGACAAAAGTGAAAAAGGTGGATGAAACTCCTTTCAACACGGTGAAGAAGAAGAAGATGCAGATGCGAGCTCGACCCGAGGCGGTTTTAATAAAGCCGGCCGAGGGTCTAAACTACGCGGGGGTCCTCAAGGGCCTCAAGCAGAAGGTGAGTCCTGACTCCCTTGGTGTAAAAATCAAGGGGGTTAGGGAGACTCGAAACGGAGAGGTCCTTGTGGAGTTAGGACCCACCGGAAAGGGCAGAGCCGAACTGTCGGCAGCAATCAGAGATGCGGTTGGTGATGGGGGTACTATGCGCGAGCTCGTCCCTCGTGTGGAGGTCGAGGTCCTAGACATCGACACTACAACAGTTGGGGAAGAAGTTGAAGATGCCGTAAGAAGGCACTTCAAGGACATCAATGTCGGAGAGGTAAAGGTCAGCCTCACGAAAAGACCCTTCAGAGGCAATCTGAGGGCTTTCGTTGAGCTGACAGAAGAGGCGGCGCCACGATTGCTGCACGGGGGACACCTGAAGGTGGCATGGGTGTCCTGTCGCGTACAGAAGAAGGTGGAAAGAGTCCGTTGCTACCGCTGTCGAGGCTTCGGCCACATGGCAGCTGGATGTGAAGGCCCGGACCGAACGAAGATATGTTGAAGAAGTGGCAAGGAGGGGCATAGGGCTGCGGCGTGTGAAAACACACCGCAGTGCTTTCTTTGCGCCGCTAAAGTTGAGAAACCCCGGACATATCATCTTCCGGGGACGAAGGGGTGCTTGGCCTTCAGGGAGGCAGCTTCGTGGAGGAAGCCTCTCGGATATCCAAGGTAAAAGAAGTTTTCCCAAGCAAAATGCTGAAAGCCGACGTACCCAAAGTGTTGTACCTGCACTACTGAGGACGATGAAAGCATTTTGCTTGGGCAAAGAGGAGAACAGGTGTTTGCCAAGCAGGCAGAATCAGAAGGAAGCCGAAGCACGGCTTACTTGCAAACAACCTTGGACTCTGAAGTAATGCGATAAGCGGTTCCGGAGTCCTCGGTTGGCAGGAAAAGGAGTTTGGTTTAGTGGGTAGGCGCCGGTCGGTGAGTCCCACACTCACATTCGTTCCTTGTGGACTATGTGCCCATGTGTGCATCTCACGTATATATGCGTTACGTATATATGCGTGATGTGCACATATTGGGCTCATGGTCCCCAAAGTTCGAATGTGGTAAGTGCATGAGCATTTCCCGTTTTACTCCTTTAACAAACAAAAAAAAATAACAAAAAAAAACCCGCAGTTGTTTCTACAGAACTATCACAAATGCTGTATACACTCTTGTTAGATATACCTCTAACTTCCGCCTTGTAAGTCCAACATTTCTGTAGAAAGGCAAAACCGTTTGTTACACTGTCAAACGTCTGCTTGATATTGCAGACAAGTTTTTAGCGTGATAAAGGATAATCAGGAAAAAAACATACCGGAAGAAGGGAATCTACTAACGGCTAGTAAATTCGAGTTCTCTGGCTTTAACGTTAAAAAAGTAAGTGAAGAAAAAATAGTAGTTTAATGAGAGAGGGATTTTTAAAGTCACTTTTTCATATGGGAAAGCAAATGCCAGAAATCAACGTGGTACCTTTTTTTCAGGATATCATCTTCAGTTTTCAGCACCACAGGGCATAACCTCGAAGTCCAGAGTGAGGCTCAGAGGCACAAGTTGTGTAGGTCGTGCTGAGGAAAATAGAGGATGATATCCTGAAAAAATGGCACAACGCTGGTTTCTAGCAGCAAAGATTTTTAAAAATATTATAAGCAGATTAAAGATATTTTATAAGCAATATATTCGTATTCATAACATTTTAGAGTAGCGTTTAGAATGACTACTTGGGCTTACATTATTTTAGGAAAATGGTTTCTTAAAATACAGTTTTTGAAACATTATGATCCAGTTTTTACAGCCCATGAAGCATATTTGTCGCAAATTTTAGATTCGAATGTATTTTGTAGTCGCACCAGCAGTTTGCAAACAGTAATAAAACACAATTTTCAGTGTGTCCTTAAAAATTATTGCCCTAAAAGGGGTTCATGATATCCTCACATAAGAGAAAGTTCTTTTTAAAAAAATGAATCCTTTATTTCTCCTTGCAGAATGAAGTTCACAGTCTGGAGGCAATTGGTCTGATATTGCTTGCCCAGTTCGTTGTCGGCCTTCGAGATCTGTTCTCATACCTTAGTCTTGTACCTCGTTCGAACATTCTCTGAGTGGGAGGTCAAGGTCTCCTCCTGCCAGACCATCTCCTGCCAGTCCTTCTCCTTTCAGACCTTCTCCTGAAAGAACTTCTCGTGCTCGGTCTCCAGTTTCTCAGATAATTGGATATGGATTGGGACAACTCGATCTTATTCGACTTATTCCGTATGTGGATCCGTAGTGAAGCGGCGGATAATGTGGCGTGGCGGTTAATGTGGCGCAACCTTATTTACAGAAATTGATTGATTTATAGCGAGAGATATTTGCTGTAGAGTATTTTTTATGTGTACAGTTTTGTATGGTAGAAAAATTTGATCAATAAAGCTAATCACTCAATTCTTATTATGAAAAGTTATTTTTGGGTGTTTTGTGTATATTTTTAAAGTGACAAAAAGTAGTGAACAAGTACAGTAGGATTTTTCCGGACTAAAAAAACATAATCTATATCGTTCAAGTTGCACATGGTTTATAAGTAATAATTTAAACCTATCATTTACCCAAAATTAATTTCATCGAACTCAGTAAAGAACTTTTACTTCCCTTTCCGAATTTGCACTAAGAGCGTGCCACAATAGCCAACTAGGAAGGCTACCTTGGCTCAGGCACACTTTTTCTGAAAATTGATAACTAACTACTTTAATAAAAGTAAATACAATAATAATAATAATAATAATAATAATAATACGCATAGGGTAGATAAGATATTGATTTACGTGCTCTATATTATTTTACTACAGTTTTTAACATATTTAACTTTTAACGGAGCTTTTTGTAACATGCACACCACATTAATCGCCGCTTCCCTGCATGCAATTCGAATTTTGAAGATTCACATCTGATCTCAAGTCCCGACTTTCACGGCGAGAAAAGTGTACTTATATATAACTACCAAACTTAGAACAAATTGTATTAACAGCAACGCATGGTGAGGGTTACCAAAGAAATTTATTCTTGATGTAGATAGAAATATTTTTAAAAAATTACCGATAGTATTGATAAAACATTTAATACAGGAACTTCCATTGAAATTTATTGTATTTATTACTAGCAGATCACATATATACAACGGTATAACACAGGTGTTATATTGCTGAATCCAAAATATTGCAATTCTGAATTATATCTATTTTTTTTACATAAATTTCTACTGAAATATCCAGTTGACTGCACCCTCAATAAGCAATCGTTTTTGATCGAATCGGAAGTTTCCTATATGTATGGATTTTAAGTTTTTGATAAATTATAAACAAATAACTTGTCGCCGAATCTACTCAATTATTCATAAATATTTTTTAAATTAAAAAATGAGGAGAACATCATACTCTCCAAATTTGAAACGAAGAAGCATGCACAGTGGGTGATTAGAAGGGGGATTATAGGTTGCCTATTTCTCTTTTTAATCTCTCCGGAAATGAACAACTCTCTTGTTAGGCTAGTGTTCACTACTTGTATTCACCCACTACCATAATCTTTCATCATTTATTTGCTGAATTAATAAAAAACAATAGTAAATTTACAGATTTACAGATGAGGAAAATAGTATTAACAAATAAACTTTATCTAGATTATTGTCAAATATTATTAAAAACAGTACACTATTCTGAACATTTTTTGAATGAGTTATTAATTATTAGTAATAAGTCGCAGCGAACTTGATCTAATAATAGTAAAACATAACAATATTTTACAAAAACTATTATTTTTATATAGTTGCTCGTACAGTTCTTATTTTATTTTGTTTCCTTAAGTATTAAAACTTTTCCGAAATTTATCAAATTAACGATTATTGGTACTAATTTCCGAATAAACTCATACATTATTGGAATAGAAATGATCAAGAAAAAATTACCAGAAAAATATTAAGTACCAGAAAATAACAACTTTTCATAATTTTCCGAAGAAAAAATTGTTTAAATAATTGCTAAATATGTTCGAAAATACTTTTCTTAAACATGCGAAACTGCGCCATTTAATAAAATCAATTTTTGATTCCAAGGGAGTTCTCACAAAAAGTAATCTCTCTTACTGAAAGAAGAAGGCTTATTTATGTCACAAATGACCGAGAGGACAGAGCTAGGAATTCGTATTTACCAAATTTTCGAGTGGCGTCCAGAGAGACTTATTGGGCTTCGTTATAATGATTTCTTGGAGTATAGTTCTTGAACGAACATTATGATCCAGATCCTCTTTTGAAAATTAATATTTTAAATAAATATAAAAAACTGAAGAGGAAACTTAAAAATTCTTACAGCTCATGAAGAATATTTTTAGCAAACTTTAGATTTGGATGTATTTTGTATTCGCACTAGGAGTTCAAAAACAGAAATGAAAGACAATTGTCACTGTTTTCCTTAAAAAGTATTGCCACAAAAAGGATTAATGATATCCTAACAAGGGACCACGCTCTTTAAAAAATGTATCCTTCATTTCTTCTTGCAGAATTAAGTTCAGAATCCGGTGGTGATTGCCCTGATACTTCTCGTCCAGGTCGCCACATCTGTTGCCACATCTAGTCGCCACATCTAGTAAATTATTCATAAATATCTTTGCAATTTACAAAATGAACAAAACATCATACTCTTTAAATATCAAGCAAACAAATATTACGAAATGGCTGAATAATCATTAGAAATCATTACAATTACATTACATTTTTTTAAGAAACAAGAAATTTGTACTCTAATGAAGCAAAAGAATACACTTTATTCACATTCATAGTTATAGTTTTCAGTTTAATCTTCATGCTATTTTAATTACTATTTTTACCTAACTGTATCCGAGTTTGAACACAATTCATTCGACTTTAACCTTACCGTAATTTTTTTATAAATATGTATTTCTCTTCAAAAAATATTATTGTCTAAAGACAACCTTATGTTTCTCAGAGACATCCTTAATTTAAAGTTATTTTCGATTCAACTTATATTTAAATCAACTAAACTATTCTTAACACTTTATGAATTAAAGTCCCAAGAGTCACACATCCGTTGAGAATAGAATTTTTAACATTGTTCAAAACTGAATTTTGAAATTATTCCTTGAACATTCCGAATTAATGTTGAGTGGTTCACTGATTTAAACAAAGAAGGGATTAAAATTGAAAAGACTAAATTCATTTCACAATTTTGAATCTTTTGAACTCAGGTGCAGTTTTTTCATATATAGGTAAATAAAAAATTGACTTATTCATCATCATTTATTTAGTATTATCTGTTAGTATCTATTTATAGAATGTTTTAGTAGGTTATTCAAATTTAGTTTTTACTGAGGATATAAACAAACACTTTGTCTTTTAGAGATGAACATGTACTAAAATAGCAATCCGTTGTGTAATTTTAAAAACATTTGTAAGCTTTTCATGAATAATAATCTGTTGGATTCAATAGGCACTCTATTCCAATGAATTTTTGTTCTAAAACTAATCTGTGTTTGTCCAAAATGAGTATGAATTTAACCTGATTATAATGCGGACAACTGTACACGTCTTCAGTTCGAGGTGCATAGTTGGTATTCTCTGGTTTCAGAAATGTTAAATATTAATAGACTTGAAATTATTTACAAATAAATTATAAATTCTTGTGAAAATATTTGTTTTTTATTAAAAATGGAAATGATTTGAACCAAAAATGGAAAGGGAACAGTTTTTTTTTTGCATTATAACACATTTCCAAGTCAAAAATTACTTCCAAATTTGAGAAGGCTAAGAATGTAAATTTATTTTAAACAGTTGTTGAAACAAAAATCAATATTTTGTAAATGGCAATCTATTTTGTGAAGATATTATCCTCCACTTGAAAGGAATGACTCTGGAACAAGGAAAGATGTTCTTTGTTTCAAACTTAGAATATATGTACTTTTTATAACAATTGTTTGTAAAAATTCCTTATAACTATGAACATTCATGTCGAAAGCCAATATATTATGAGCAGATATTTTTGAGCTAAAACTAAGTGTTTTCGCAGTAAAGAAACTTTTATTGAATATCTGTGCAAAAACTAATTCTACAGCATTCAAATAGTGACCCTTTAAAAGTTTTTGTTCTGAAGTTAAATCGAAGTATGTTAAAGCTTTTTTTTTTAATTCATAAAATTAACGGCACATCATACTCCTAAAATCTGACTTAAGGACAAGGATAAATTTTTCGTAGCTATTAAGTATACATTACACATTTTTGCCAATGGGGGAAGAATTTTGTGAAGTTAAAATTATTATTTTTGTCGCGTGCTTTAATGTTTCATCATAATTATTCCTCGGAAAAGTAATGTAAAAAGGGCTTCATAATATCCCAAAATTATTTCATGATCTATAGAAAAAAATTAATCCTGGATTTCTTCTTACAGACTCAAATTAACCGTCAGCTAGCAATTTCTCTAAAGCTCCCTGCCCGGGTCTTCGGCAACCTTCTTCAGGGCCAAGTCTCCTCCTGCCAGGCATTCTCATGCCACCTTTCCTGTTTCTCAAATACTTGGATATGGACTTGGACAACTGGGACTTACTCGACCTGTTCCGGCAAAAATACACAAAGGAAGAGGCGTAATCGCGAACATGGCCCGAGACGAAGCTATGAGATGTACAATTGGCCACAACCATCTAGCACAAATGCATTTTAGAACAAATGCGAAACATTTCGTCAAAGATACGTGAGTCACTTTTAAAATCGGCCAGTTATATTTACTGTTACATCACGAAGAGAGTAAATATTTATCATTATGGTTAATGATTCAAAATGTATCTCCTTTTTAGTTAATTTTGTTGTTTATAAATATAATTTTCAGCCCAAAAACAAGAATTATTCAGCTCTTACAATTTGTATCCTTATTATTTTTTTAAAGCTTTTTCTCAAGTAAACCCGATTTTTAATGATAACCTAAAAGGGAATTGGAATTGCTCTATACGAAGGCATCCATTCTGTTAAGAGTCCTAGGTTTAGGGCGGGTTCTGACGTACAATGCATAGGTTAACCACCTCTTGATCTGAGATGTGCTTGGGATAATTCTAGTGCTAAAAACCCTGCCCTGAATCATAATGACGAATCTTTCCATTTCTGGATACATGGCGCTCTTTCCAAGACAAATATTGTACGCCACAATTTCCACTTCGTATTGATCTATTGTTTCCACTTCGTATTGATCTATTGTTTGCCTCACGAGTTTTTGCAACATTCTTTTTATTCTTTAATGAGGATATCATTTTCGTCACAGTGAAAATATACCTTATCTGCAATGATAGCTAAATGATATTTAGAAATTTCTGCAAGACAGTCACTTTGCTTTGCTGACATCCATATCCAACCTGATCATTCATGGTGGATCTCGATTACTTACCGGGACAAAAACTGCGTTTCTAGGCACACAGTTTTTCGCAGGACATTTTGAGTTGATACTGAGAAAAATAATATTCATCAAAGAGTGGCCAAATGTCATTTTAATGACTAAAATGCGTTGACCGATTAATAAACAGCTGCTTAGTTTAACATACGGCAATAGTTAATTACTACTAGAGTGTTCTAAAAAAGCGACTATTTAAATGATTATGGAGGACAGGAAATTTGTATAGCCTTGGAAAAATCCGAATATTTCTATTTTTGTTTGTTTTATTGCAGTATTTTTCCTAAAAAAATTTCCAATTTATAAAATCAAGAACATATCATACTTTTTATATCTAAACCAAGGACGAGAATAAATATTATGTAATAGTGAAGTAATCATAGAAAAATTTTACACGTGGACTGGAAATTTTAGCGCTGCTAAAGATAAGGCAATCTTCGCATGCGTCGGTTTGTTATCTTATTCATTATTTAGAATATTAAATATATAACGTTCCTAAATGAAGATGAAAAATAATATTCATTTAAGAATACAGTAAATCACTTCTTATCCTCAAAACTTGATTATGGATCGAAAACAAAATTTCTAAATATAAACGTTAATATGTAAAGGATAAAATAGAAGCCTATATATTCTATAAAATAAGAGCTTGTATATCAAACGAAGCAACATAATACACAGTACTTGTACGGTTAACTTTAGTTCTTTCTCTAATTGTCAAATATGAAAATCGTCTACACTCTGACTTTATGCTTGTTGGTTAATTTAATTGGCAAGTATAATAATATAATCTTGCTTACATAACATTTTTAAGGTTTCCAGAAGTAACGATTCTTCGGATTCATTCCGCATTCTATCACAATGTATATTTTTCGAAACCCTAGCTGTGTTTGTCAAAATATATTCAGTTTATCATACTTGCCAGAAATACTTCACCTGTTCATATAAACACGAACTTACAGTAAAATTAACATTTTTCTCCCATTTTTTAACGCAAGGGTTTGTTTTAAATTCTTGGAACGATCCACGACTTGTCCTCATACCATTGTGACCTAGCTTTAGTAATCACAACAGTCTACCATGTCCTAGACTCAACTGCCCGGACTTATACAGCTGTATAAAAAAAATAAGGAACTAAACAATTGCTTTTGTTTGAGTAGATTGTTCTGAGCAATGTTTATTGTAACATAAGCTTTTGTAGACTTTATAGGCTTTTATTCGTTTTTATAAAGTCTTATAAGTTTTATAGTAACATATGAGTATTTTTCCCAACAACAACAAAATAATCCTCTATTTCATCTCACAGAATTAAGTTCACAATCCAGAAATCATTGGCCTAATACTCCTCCTCCAGCTCATTGTCGGCCTTCTACTTCAGATCGAATACCTCAGTCTCATGCCCAGGTCGAACATTTTCTGCGTGCGAGGTCCAGGTCTTCTACTGCTAGAGATTCTCTTGCGACTCCTCCTGTTTCTCGGATACTTGGATATGGAATAGGACAAGTTGGACTTATTCGGCTTATTCCCTTAAAGAATCCTTACAAGCAATTCGAATTTCGAAGATACACTTTTGATCCTAATTCACAACTTTTACGGCAAGAAAAACTTGTTCGTGTGTACCTGCCTAACTCAGAACAAATTGTATTAACAACCTCTAATGGTGAAATTTCTGCAATAATGGAGAATAGCGATGTTCTTATAGCAATATATAGTTTCCGTACAGGATGGTCCTGGGTAAAAGTGAACATAGGAAGTGGCGTTGTTACGATCATGACCCAAAAAGAAGTTAGGGAATGTCCAGTAGGGTCTAAACAACCAATCAATTTGCATTACAGAATTGTAGTTGTAAACCAGGATTCTCTACAGACAAACCAATAATTTGTTGTAACAAATCAAAAAATTATTCATAATTTTTAATTTTGACAATTTGCTGGCTTCGATTTTCCGGTCTTATTGATGGCAACTTGACCGATATTTAGACTTACATTTCTTAATCGCTAACTTCAGTTGCCTTTTTGCTACTTTATATTCAACAGTTTCTTGGAGAAGCTCTGCCACTGTTTGGCCCTTTGCGCTTTTCGCCTAAATTTAAAGCATTGCTTTCTCATCGGGGCAATTTTTCAATCCACCAATAGGCTGCACACGAATTACAGTTTACCAAATACAAATACAATTTCTAATTATAAAAGACTATCTAAAAAGAAATAATTATGAGCCACATGGTTTATGAGAGAAAAACGTCGGATTTAACGAAGCAAAGGGATTTATTTACACTGTTTACTCTATTTACACTGTTAGTTATATTCTTTCCCCGATAAGAAAGGATGAGGTTTGTTTATACTTTGATCTTATACTAGGTATTTAATTCTATTGTTGAGTATAATAATATAATATATAGTTTTTAACATATTTTCAAACTTTCCGCAAGTAATGCCTCATCCAGTTTAATATGAATTTTGTCTTAATTATTGTTTTTCTTAATTTGGTACGTGTTTTTCCAAAATTCGCTTGAAAAAATACTAATGATTGCCATTTTTGGCAATTTGGTTTAATGTTTCAAAACATTTACTCTTCCAAAAATTTATCAAAGTAAACAATTAGGAGTAATTCTAATAGAGAAATTTAGTTTTCTTTTAACTTGTTTTCACATATGACCTAAAATATATATCTCTGTACAATATGATATGAATGAGTGCCTGCGTTATTTGTGAACGTAGTATTAATCACAGTTTCGGTGTCTGAAATAGAAACAAAACGAAACAAATTACTTATTATCGTAATTCTGCAGTTTCAGAAATGAATATATTGCAACCCTTCCAAGGGGTCGTTTTTCAAGCTTAAGTATAGGATTCTTCAAAAATTAGTATTAATTAGTATTTATAAATAATGTTAAGGCTTAAAAATATTTTAACAATAAAAAAGTGCATTCGAATATTTCTCAGACTAAAACTTTTTTAGAATCATAAAATAAAAAATCATATTACTCATGTTAAATTTGATCCAAGGACACGAATAAATATTACGAAATTTCTAGCATAGGTAATCATTAAATACATTTACGCGTGGAATGGAAACTTCTTCTAAAATAAAAATATGAGATACTTCACGTTATCGTTGTTTGTTTGTGATCATAATCATTCTATGAAAAACCAAATAGTTGACGCTTCTGACAGAAAATCAAAAATTGCGGCGGCCGCAAAAGCGGCCCAAATTCCGTTCGGTCTTGTCTCCGTAGTAAAACCTTTTTTCAAATTTTCAGACATATGTCGTTAATTAATTTAAATTTATTTATGTAAATTCAATAAAAAAAAGCAGAAGCAAACTATTACAAGGAAAAGACTTTCCTGTAGTGAATACTTAGTTATCTGTGGAATCAGATGATTCTGCTTGAAATATAAACAGTTCAACCATTTGATAGCGAGTAAAATTTACTCGAAAAAAGTCTCATTTTACAATAAACATTTAGACGATTGCCACGATGTTTGATGTTTGACTTCTTACAGATAAGAAAGACTTAGAATACACATGGAAAATTAGATGAAAAAATCAAACAACATATCCCTTATTGTAATGCATCAGCTCAAAATAGCAAGGAAAAAGGTTACGATACACTCAATGCCGCTATTCTTCAATTTTTTCGTTAAAGTTTATAAAGTTTTGAAATGCTTTAAAATCGTATCTTCAGCAAAACCAATTGAGTGGAAACTTTGATATATACAATGATGTAAAAACATGATAATGAATAAATTGCCGAGCAGAATTAATTTTTGCCCATGCTTACCAGATACCCCGGAAGGGTTCCAGGAGGGTTAACTGTCAGAACAAATATAAATGTTCCGGTCTTTATAGTCCCACTTACAAATATCCTTTAAGCAAAACTTAATCCTTCTGAGCGGTATAACTCATGGCCTACCTCCTCACTCGTGTAATCTAGCAATGAGCACGGAAATCTACCCTCATTAGATTCATTAGGATTTCATTAGTTGTCCCAGCCATTTCACCCGAAGGCAATATTAATGCCTTGAGTTGAAATGATGCCTTATCCCTCAAGCTTTTCTTGCGTCTAGCATTGTCAGGTATGTTTACGATTCCCTGAAAATACCCTCTTCATGAGTCCCTCACGGCTATTTTCAACTGTTTCCTTAATACGAAGAAGACGATTGTCTTCATACGCTTTGTTTATACGTTTTTTTAGGATTTCAACAGCAAATTTTTTCGGGGCTATCGGCTTGATTTTGTCTAGTTAAGCGCTCAGCAAACTGCTGAGATCTTTACTATAAGTAATGCAATCAGTTGCTTGAAGGTGCCTATACCTTTGAAGCTCAGGTCTACAGAACTATCATGAATTCCTTATACAGAGTTGTTAGGTATACCTCTAACTTTCACCTTGTAATAGGCAGATTGAAGATATTTTATTGCACGATGAAAGTGTTTGTGAGACTCTTTAAATCAACCAAGGACACGAATAAATACTATGTGATCGTTGAGTAATCATAAAATTTTTTTAGCTTGGACTGAAAATATCTATGAAGCTGAAGATTCAAGATTTCTAGCTTGCTTAAATTTATATTTCGTAATCATTCTTTAAAATACAAAATTTGACGTTGAGAAATAAACATGAAAAATACATTTAATTTCAAATTTTCTCGAATCTTGTTTGAACGCGCAGCTGCATGGTCAGTAATTCTTTAAATCACTTCAAGCTGCCTTTCGCCAAAAATATCACTATCAAGATTTATTGGCTTCGTCAGCAATAAAAGAAACAGTAAATAGTAATTTATAAGTACATTAAATAAAAATGAAACTGTTTTTTTGTACAGAAATCTAGTTTTTTATTTCAGAAAAATCTATCATCACTTTGAATGTCGTTTTATAGCCGTCAATTCGTTTACAATAAAAGCTTAATCCGTTATCTCTTCTGGCTTCGATCTTCTGATCCTGTTTATGACAGTTGGACAGGCTTTGCCATATACATCTACGTCTATTTTCACACACAAGACTAAATTTACGCTAAGAACAGCCAAAACGGATCCTCGACAAAAAGCCTAAACGACAAGGCGCCCGCCCAATGAGAGCCGCGCTCCGTAAAAAAGGCCCGTGAATCAGAGAGCGACTCGCTTCATCGCGATGGATGTATGTATGAGCAAGCCCCTACTAGCTCTCTGATCCGCAGGCCTCTTTTACGGAGCGCGACTTACATTGGGCGGGCGCTTTGTCGTTTGGGCTTTTTATCACGGATCCGCCAAAACTATATTCTTAATCTCTAACTCCAGCTGCTTCTGCTTCACATTCAACAGTTTCTTGGAGGAGCTCTTCCATTTTTTTGGCCATTCGGCAACTTTTTTTTTAATTAACTTTGAAATTTTCATTTGGAAATATTTTTAAAGCCATACTCATTATCAGAACATCAAATTTTCTTAGTTGGCGTGGTTTCAACTGATCATGAGTTGAATTAGTTACAAATGCGATTTTTACAACTTTCAAACCAGTTTCAACTCTCAAACCGCTTACTTCGAAATTCAGAAATTTCGCATTGATAAAGTTTTGAGTTATACAAAAAACCCTTCTAGCCTTTCACGCCTCTGTCAGAAAAACAACACGAGCTATATAGTCAAAACTGTGAACATATGATCGTGACGAGTGTACCAACACAACAAAACAAAAAATTTAAAACTTGAATGTACGTAGTCCGCGAACATTGAAAAGACACCTTACTTTTTGAACACACCTCGTACATAAGAGGCTAACACCCAGCAAAACCTCTGCGACAAATAGTCAACAATGGGGCATTAAATGTATCTGCTGATGATGTTTTAGCTTGTGTCCGCGATTTCCAGTCAATCACCACGACAGAAATAGCGCGGAATAAAATGAAGTGAAATACGGAAGTTTAATGCAAAGTATCATTATATACAGAAAGTTGCAGCCAGGGATCTTCTTACTAAGGTGGAAAACATCAAGTTTGATATCAATATCTGGGAAGCCCGAGCAGGAGGTAATAAATGAGAGGTTTATTCAACAAAGAAAAACTTCGAAAAAGAACAGTCACAAGAAGCTGCACCACAAGGTTAGTCAGCAACCGGTGAAGCAACACATCACCATCATCTTCTAGATCCTATTGATGTTCTCGTGCTACCACATGATGATCCAGTACCACTAAGTCCTGCAGAATCTAATGGCCTGATTTAACGAGAGACTCACGTGCCAAAGTAAGGCCACTCGAATAAAAAAACACAATCTATTCGCTATTGAAATAGCTACCATCAACTTCGAAGTGAAATAGCAGCCTTCTGTTGACGAAATTAATTTGGAAGTTAGGGATACAATATAGCTCACTGAACTTGAAAGCATAGGTGCAAGTGATAATAAGGATTAAATTACAGAACCAAGTTCAGACTTCACTTTTCCCAGAGTTGTTAACAATGAATTTTCAGAAAAACTGAAGAACTTTGAATGGCATATTGGTCGTTCTTTACTGTATTTTAGAGATGTGGAACCAACACCAAGGCATTCTCTGCCAACCATGTAATTCGCAAAGGATCTGCATACACCAATTCAACAAGATCGAGCATACAAAATCAGGATGGTTATGAATTTCAGCAAAGTAAAGAGAAAATGAATTCGATTAACCGAATACAAGAAAGGAAAAAGAGCTACTAAGCTTGTAAACGATGTTACTAAAATCATCTGGCCTCGACACATGAATACATTGACAGCAGCAAAATAAAATACAATTATAGATTTGCAAAGAAAGAAATATCTTGCCAGCTGACTTGAAGTGGACTTTACAAAATTAAGTTCAGAGTACAGTAGCTATATGTCTGATAGTCCCCACCGAGATTTTTTGGAGATTTTCTGCTTTTTTTGAGAAACCTCAATCACCTGCCCAGCCCGAGCTTTCTGTACGTGCCACATCCAAGTTTCCGCCTACCAGGTTTCCTAATGTGAGGTGTCTGTATGTCAGTCCTGCCCCTGTTAGGTCTCCTTGTTCTAGGTCTCCTCCATCAAGGTTTGCTCCTACTAGGTCTCCTTCTGAAAGACCCCTCCTGCTAGGCCTCCCCCTGCTAGGCCTCCTCCCACCGGCCTCCATACTGCTAGGGTTTTTCCTGTCACGTCTCCTCATGCAAGGCCTACCACATATGCTGGATATGGAATTGTCAAACTTGGACTTATTCGGCTCATTCCTCGCAAAAATTTGGACAGACGATTCGAATTACGAAGATATACTTTTTCTTCTAGTCTACGACTTCGGCGGTTAATAGCAAGACAAGTTTTTTCTTACAGTAGGCCCGCACCGTCTAATAGATGTCAATTTTAGTACAGTAGTTGTCAACCAGGATTCTCTAAAGCTTGATCAATTATTCGGGCGGACAAGTTAACCAATTATGCATTTCCTTTCACAAAGGAAGGAATTTCTTATTGTGTATTTGGCACCTCAAGGCGTGCGTCTATGGCGGGAGCAGTCAAGGTTGTTGACAGGATCTTTCTGAACTAGATTATTTAACCAAATGAGTCTTTTTAAAAATTGATCTTAAACAATATGTATATAATGAAGCCAGAATGTTACTATTTTCCTTCTTTATTTGATCATGTATGTTAGAAGTATATATTGACAATAAGAAATATACTAAGAAAAACACGTAATACATTTAACTGTTAACCAAATAGTTTAATTTTTTACCTGAAAAGGTAAATTTGAGCCAAAAAGATTAATTTACTACCAAAAACCATGAATCGTAACTGCAAAAGTGAAATTTTTCATTAAAAAAATTAACCTCCAGCATAGTACTTTAACCGAACCAAAATTTGAGCCATAGACTTTGGCTGCTTTCATTCGGGGTTTGGTTTTAAGTCAACTGTACACAAGTTTCTAGTCGGTTGTTCAAATTTAATAAAAAAAAACGTTTAAAACTCATTAATCTCTTAAAAACAAAAACAACATTATTTTGAAAATGATTTCATTTTCGGAATTTTGTTCAATATAACAAATTTTGTTAGCATAGTAGCATCGTTTTCAAATGTATTTGATATATAGTCGAATGTTTTATTTAAACTTGTTAATCTATCAGAAAAATAGTTTTATCTGTTTCTTTTGTTTTATTTTCAATATGTTAAAAAGTACATTTAACTTTTGATATTTACACTAAAGTAAAAAGTGTGCCCTAAAAAACAGTATCAAATATTGACTTCAGTGGACAAATCCTTTAAAAGTTAGCAAAGCTAAAACATGCAATTACTCACACAAACATACTGATATATAGACATACAGTCACAGACAGACAAACACTGATGAAATTTAATGATTTTTTTTTCACATTTTGCGCGCCAGAATGTACAGGTCCATTAAAACTAGAGATAGAACATTAGAAAGATTAAATTAGACTCTCATGCATGAGAATGTAAAAAAACCTCAGAAAGATAAAATTAAGTCATATATTTCACGAGATAAAAACATTTACTTTAATGAAGCAAAAGAGTATACATTTTTGACACTGTTAGTTACATAGTTTTCTCTATTTGGAAAATATGAGGTTCGATTATAGCATTTCACTAGCATTTCAAATTAACGCACGTTGCTTAAATGACTAATCACTGTCGAAAATTTTATCCTCCTATCCAAGCTAAACTTTCTTTACGTGTTCGGTTTAGGTCTCCTTCTAACAGACCTGTTTCTGCCAAATCTCCTCCTGCCAGAGTTTCTCTTGCCAGGGTTTCTCCTGTCAGGGTTTTTTATAACAGGCTTTCTGCTGATAAGATACTTGGATATGGTCTTGGACAATTTAGACTTATTAGACTGATCCCTAATATAACTCCGTACCTGCGATTCGAATTTCGAAGATACAGGATTCTTCACAGATGAACCAGTAATTGAAAGTTTTCAAACTTGTATTCAATGTGAAAGGAATATCTGACTTTGTCCTGCCCTATGCAATACCGACCCATTTTTCGTATCCATCGAAGTTTCTTACTTTTTGCACAATAAATAACCGAATACATTAGAAATATATTAGAAATGAGTAAGACCCTGAATTTTTTTTCTTTATTTGTAAAAATAATCGTATTAATAAATAATAATTTTTTTTTCCACATCGTCCTATCACGGAATTGAATAAAAACTGTTATTGTTTTAAATAATAAAATTATTAATTTCAAATTACCCTCCATTTGAATAAAGACAATCCGAATATAATGTACCGTCTTATGAATTCTTCAGGCATTATTTATAAGATTTTTTAATGGAAAAACTTATATATTTTCCGAATAATTAAAATGAAATTTTTCAAAATATTGTGCTCTAATTGGGGGATTGCCTTGAGTTGGATCGGGAAATAAGGCATATTTAAACTTAGTTCTGGGAATTCAACACCTTACGGTATTTATAACAATCAGGTAGTTATGTAATCCTCAAACAAAAGAGATTAATTGGCAACACAGAAGATAAATTTTTTGTCCAAAAATATGAATTTACAATAAATGACGTCAGTTTTTACTAAATAAAGTATTTTTCAACAAAAAATAGAATAATTAGGAATGAGTTAATAATTATTTAAAACTTTAATTGGAAATATTTTTTTGTAATTAACTAAATTTTGATTTTTAACCAAGAATGGTTCAGTAACCCAAAGAATTGAAAAACTTAAAAGAATTAAAAAATTTAAGGATTTCCAGAAATTCAACGAATTCGAAGAACTGAGGAGGTTCAAAGAATTTAAGGAAACGAAAGAATACATGGAATTGAAAGAATTTAGTGAATTTAAAGAATTTTGCCAATTCGATGAATTTAGGAATTTAAAAGAATCTAGAGAACTTACCAAATTCAATGAACTCAATAACTTCAAGGAATTAAACAAATTCAACAAATTGAAAGAATTCGAGGAATTAAAAGAATTCAAGAAATTGAAGGAATACTAGGAATGCAAGAAATTCAAGAAATTTAAAGATTTCAGTAAAATAAAAAATTATGCGAATTCCGAGATTCAGAGAATTTGCGGAATTTAAAGTATTCAATGAATACAAAGAATTCAGGAAATTCAAAGATATTGAAACAATGCAAAGATTTCCAGGAATTCAAGTAATTGATGGACTTCAAAAAATTCGCTGAATTCAAGCAATACAAATAATTTAAGGAATTCAAGGAACTTATAGAATTAAGAAATACAAAGAAGTCGAGAATTTTAGGAATTCGCAGAATTCAAAGAACTCGTAGAAATAAAGGAATACAAAGAATTGGAGGAATTTAAAAATGCTAAGGAGCATTTGGCAGGCCCTTCTAGTTGATTTCGCAAAAAAAAATACATTTACATATTTGCGAATCACGAAAAACAACCGTTTTGTGTACCAGTTTTTTTTATAATATCAGCGATTTTTTCAAACTCTAAATGCCCGAACTGACTTACGTAATATAAAGACAATCTCTAAATCTGAAAGCTTTCGGTTTAACTTATCGACAAATTTAGTAACTTTTTTCTAAAGCTATTTTAAATTCATAAAATCAAGAGCGTTTTAAGCCCTTTCAATCTGAAGCAAAGACAAGATTAAATGTTCCGCAATTGCTCATTAATCATTACTAATTTTTACTGCCGGAAAGGAGATGTATAGGAAGATAAATATACGAGATTCGTCACGTAAACGTCCTTCCGTCGTCAAAATAATAATCCTTCGAGAAAATTAATATTTGACGTTTGTAAATAAAGATGAAAAATAATCTTCTTCGACAATAATGTCACTTTTAACATGTATCAACTGCGTCTTCAATTTATGGAAAGGAATGGTACAAATTTTTATAACAAATTCGAATTTTGTACCTAAGTTCGAACTGTCTTTGTGAAAAACATCTCTTTTATAATGCATTATATTGTTCTAGAAGTCCATAAGAGATTATCTTTAAAAAATTTGCAGAGGAGAAAATAATTCAAAGAAATCAAAAATCTATGGATTATAATGACATAAGAATATGTTCATACAAAAAAAATCTGACTGCTTTACGGGAACATATAAAAATGCATTCTTTAAAAGAAAATGGAATTTTTGATAACATTGTTCACAAACAAAAGAAAACTATGCATCTTAAACCCAAAACAGACCTACAAATTTGTTATTATTTACTTTTTTTGTTTTAAATCGTAAAAAATGTCATTGATAATAAGCCAATTAAATGTATAAAAAAAACAATACAAGCTGCATTAAAATGTTTATTAACAAAATTGTTTTTTATGTGATGCTTTTTTAATGGTAATAAAATAAACTTATAAAAGAAACATTTTTCATGATTGCTGATAATTAAAGTTAGGGCAAAGTAAGGAGCAAATAGTGAAGTTATGATGAAAAATAAAATTTTTACATTATTTTGCAATATCTGAATAAGCAATACCAGCTCGATGTGCCGAAATAAATATAATATACATTTGATATAATAGTGTTGCACATATAATATAAACGTTCAAATTAAAAAAAATCGAGTGCGAAGCACGAGACACGTGATGAGAATGTCTTCGTTAAGGCCGAAGGAGCTTTAACAAAAGAGAATTCACAAGGATCAACTTATAGTTGTCGATTTTTTGAAATTCAATTTTAAAAGGCCTGCATCTAAACGTGGGGGAAGGCCAAAGGCCTTCAGTAACCAGATATATAAATTTCTCAATTTGTATGAACGTATTGCATCATGTTTTCTTTCGACACATAAAAGATGATATGAAAACAATAAAATTTAAGCTTATATAATGCGTACAATATTAATTGTTTTCAATAATGAGGCAAGAGAATACACATTATTCATACTGTAAATTTCGTCTTATTCTCCAATCAGAAAAGATGAAAATCGCTTATATTCTCGTTTTATACCCGGCAGTTAATTTGATTGGTAAGCATGATAATATAATATGTAGTTTCAACAAGATTTCAAGCTTTTTGCTAGCACTTTTTTATTAAATATTTAACCAATTTAAAAAGTTTCTCAATTCAAATTATTTTAATGATCAACTTATGGTCATCTTATGGTTGAGAAACTTTTTTTGATGGATAAATTGTAAATGTCAGCATATTATTCTTCGGGTGAAAAGAAATGAACCTGCAGAAATAAAAAGTTATTTTTTGTTCATAAATGCGATAGAACTGTATTTTTTATAACAATTGTTATAAAAAACTGTTTACAATAATTGAAATTGTCGTTGAAAGTCAATCTTTTGGAACGAGATATTATTCTTTAGATAAAAATAAATGATTTCGTAGTAAAGAATCTTTTTTTTAAGCAGTGAAAGAAAATTCTACGCCGTTCAAATAACAACCACATGCATTAAAGTTATTTTAATGTATAACTGGAAAAATGTGGTGTTCAAAGGTCAAGGTGTTTTAAACAAAATGATTATTTTAAAATGTTGCATACGACTAAAAGCCAAATATAGTAAATTATTTTTAAAAAATTTGAAAATGTGTCAAATCTAGCACAAATAAGACTCCTTAAATCTGCACCAAGAACAGAAATATATTGTACATGATGGCTAATTAATCATAACAAATTGTTATCCATAAAACGGAAATTTATACCAGCCTAAAAATACGAGATTCATCTTGTGCGTTCACTTCTTATCATAATTATTTTTAAGTGATATAATTGTTCTTACGTTATGGTTCAAACTTAATTTAATCTTGCTAGTACAATTTTTATAAAAACGAAAAATTATAGAGATTAAAAATAGTAATTGTAAAAAGTTCAGTAATATGAGATGTGAAAGTTTTTGAATTTATGTTAAAAAATGTTATCGAAAGCTGATTTTTTATGTAACTGTACGTGGGAGAGTTTCTTCTTGACCCTATTTTTCTCATTAGAAATCCCATGATTTGACAAAAATGTTGTATGACAAATTTTAGAAATGCTCTAATTTTTTGAATTTACATCCAGAATAGCTGGCTAACAAATTTGACCTTCAGCTTTCGACACTGAAACATAAATTTGCAGAATTCCTGATAATAAAACCAAGAATCTTATGACCAGATTTGTACAAGTAACATAAAATGTTCCAATTGCAATCATTGAAGAAAAAAAAAACTTTTCTCCTAAAAAAGAAAAGAAAAAAATTCTTTTCCTTTCTGGACAAAAATAAAAAAGAAGTAAGAAGATGAGTAGGCATACAACAAAATCCCCTTACTTCTCTCTTTTATTTCTTTCATCTTCTTTATTTCTATTATTATCAAATCACAATGTTCTTTTTCATGAATTTTTTTTATTATTCTGATTTGATCATGATAGAAATAACGAAGACGAAAGGTTTTCGTTTTTTTTGCTCTAAAAGGGATTTATGATATCCTGACATCAAAATATATTCTTCAAAGAAACTAATCGTTTATTTCTTTTCGCAGAACTAAGTTCACAATCTGATAGTAATTGGCCTGATACTCCCCGCCCGGTTCTTTCCCAACATTTTTCTCATCGTTCAACACCTCAGCCTGCTGCTCCGTCTGAGAATTCTGTACGTAGCAGGTCCAGATCTCCTCCTGCCATGTACCCTTCTGCCAGGCTTTCTGATTATTGCATACTTGGATATGGACCTGGGCAACTGGGAATAATTCGCCTGATTCCGGACGCGAATTCGAACCGACGATTCGAATTTCGAAGATACACTTTTCACCCAAATTTACCACTTGTACGGCCCGTCACCAAACATCTATTTACGTCTCTTCCAATTCTAGAACAAATTGCATTATCAACATCCACAGGGGACATTTTTGCAATACTGGAGATTAATAGTACTCTTACTGGAATTTATAGTAAGCGTAGAGGCAGGCCTCGGGCAAAACTAAACATAGGAAGCGGCGTGATTACAAGCATGACCCCAGCAGAAATAAGGGAATGTCCAGTAGGCTCTCACCGCCTAATAATTTCGAATTTTGATATAGTAGTTGTGAATCATGATTCCCTACTGTCCAACCAATAATTCTATTAAAAATTTTAAACATTAACTTGGTAATACTCGGGAAGGACTATTTTAAAAACAAAGGGTTTTATGAAAATGTAAAATCCGAAGGCATGTTTTTAATGTGAGTGGTATTCAAGGGAATAGACATCTTTACCCAGGCACTCTTTTAAAAAGGTGTATGAGCTTATGATATACTTTCTAAGCAGAAGAAGTACATGTGACTCCCTTTTTAATTGAAGTGTAAATTCCAAATTTTATATTCTCATCTCTTATATTTTATCCCTATTGGTAAATTACTATATATTTTTATAATTATACTATGCGTTTAGTCAATGATAGGTCAATTACTTTTTAAGAGGAGCGAGTAATCTTCACCGTAGCATCACAAATTTAGTAGCTTGTTATCGTTATCGTTCCCGATTCATAATTTAACTCTTTCTTATTTACTTTTTCAGTTTCTTTCGTATATTAAAAATATATAGGGTATCCAAAAAGTTCCGGGACAGACAAATAAATCTTTATGTACAATTTTTTTTAAAAGGTTGAGGTCATTCTTGAAGTAACTTTCAGTGAGAAATCCAGAGGTGATCTACGTTTGGTACTTGACCATGACCTTCATGGTTA
>NC_046658.1:162050930-162057692 GCF_010883055.1 Belonocnema kinseyi | reverse complement strand
TACAATTTTTTTTAAAAGGTTGAGGTCATTCTTGAAGTAACTTTCAGTGAGAAATCCAGAGGTGATCTACGTTTGGTACTTGACCATGACCTTCATGGTTATTTATAGGTTGCCTTTGTTTTTTTGTAATGGAATGGCCCATTTTTGACATTAGCAATCGAAAGAGGGCAAAGTTTTACGTTAAAAAGTGAAGTCAGGTCATAGGTAAGGTCCTAAGGTCATAGGTACGTCCTTGATGGACGTATCAAGGTCATTCAAACTTGAATATGGTCTTAACATTTTTTCGCAAGCTAGCTTGTCAAAATCATCCTCTTACCCTACTTACTTACTTAATTAAACAATGTACATTAGATAGTGACCATTGAGTGACCTTGACCATAATCATCGAGGTGTAATCAAGGTCATTCTTCGCTTTTTAATTGAAACGACTCTGTTTGACATCGGAAATTAAAAGAACGTGAAATTTTACTTAAAAAAGTGTAGTTAGATTATAGGTCAGGTGTGTCCCTTATGGTCATATCAAGGTCATTCAAACTTCAATAAGCAATAAAGTCTGAATATTTTTCGCAAGTTAACTTGTGGAAAATCTCATTTTATCTCACTTACTTCATTGCTTACTTGAAAAATCTGCATATTGACTATCGAGTGACCTCGACCATGACCTTCAAGGTCATCTCAAGATGACCTTTGTTTTTTTTAATTAAACGATCCTTTGTGACAGCGGCAATCAAAACAGCGGAAAAGTTAACGTTCAAAAACGTATTCATGTCTCGGTTAGGAGAGTCCTAGAGGTCATCTTAAGATCATTTAAACTTCAGGTCTGGGTTTTTACTTACTTTTAGCCAATAAGCTAAACGGCAGTAGAAAGAGTTTACAGCATTAACAATCATTTCAGTTAGAATGAGAGCTAATTCGTCTATTATCCTTCGCTGCAATTCTGCTAAGTCTTTAGGTTTTGTTTTGTACACTCGATCCTTGATATAGCCCCAGTAAAAGTAATCTAGAGGTGTTAAATCAGGGTATTTGGCTGGCCATTCAATTGTGCCTTTTGCGTCCTATCCACCGATTAGCTAATACTGTATCTAAGTAAGCGCAAGCATCTACTGCGTAATGAGGACCTGCACCATCTTGCTAAAAGGATGTCATTATATTGTCTTCATTTAACATGTGAATAAGTATTACTTTAATATGGATAAAATTTTGCTCTCCGTAGTATATTATGAAAAAAAGATTTACTTATCCCAAATTTTTTAGCAACCCTGCGAAAGAAATTATGCGGATCCTCAGTAAATGATCATGAAACGTCCAATGAGTTCTCCTCATTCTAGCTTTTCGAGGTAGTTCTCCGACAGTGCAGAAATCATTTAATCTTCTAAAGGTTCGTTCAACAGTCGATGCTGAAGTTGAAAGCCTTCCAGTCCTAAATTTTTGATTAAACAGATCTCTCATTGCCCTATAAGGTCGCGCTGCCGCACTTCAGCCTCTTATCATGAGAAGTTATATTCTTTCTCTTTCTGTGAGATTTTGCATTTTGAGAATTTAAAGTATGGATTGAACCTTATTAAACACCAATAACAACGTCTAATAATAAAACAAATTTACGTTTGATAATGAAGAAGAATCAATCAAAAAAATATTATTTTAATATTCTGTTTATAGAAATTATAAAATTGATTGATTAAAATGAGATCGTAATTCTTAGCGTGATTTTAAAGTATGTGAAGAAAGACAAATTTTACATTTATTTTTTTAAACATGAAATGCACTATCTAGTGCACATTGTTCAAGTAAGTAAGCAGGGTCGGTTGATTTTCAAAATCTAGCTTTCGAAAAATTATTCATACCATATTGAAGTGTGAATAAGCTTGATACGTATGTCCATCAAGGTCACAACAGACCTATGACCTGACTACACTTTTTAATGTAAAATTTTTCGCTCTTTCGGCGCCCAATGTCAAAAATGGGCTATTCCATTTAAAAAAATAAAGGTGATCTTAAAATAACCATGAAGGTCATGATCATCAACCTCAAATCAGAATGTTGCACCTTTTAGGATCAAAAGCAAAATTGTACAAACTTGATTCACATCCATCGAGTAGCATGTATTATGCGAATTATTTCTTAAAACTCATGAGTAAATAACGTCGAATCTCATATTACTTCCTAGGATAAATAGAAAGCGTCTTCAAAAACACTAAATTTTTTATTAAAATTTAATTTTAAACTAATAGGTACATTGTCCGCTAAAAGCACACATCTATACCATTTTTTGAGGAATGCGCCAACTTTGCTTCTTTTAAATCAACTAAAAATATATTGCTACAAATAATTGATGTCAAATTTTTGAAAGCGATAAAAAGCATGAACTATATGCAATGGAAAATATGACTGCGCGAAGCAAGTATTAGGATATTTCCAATTGATTACTGCAAAAAACTGCAGCCTTTTCACGAGAAAAGGTCAAAATGTGCATTTATTTATCAAAGTTGTTCAAATGATTGGTATGCAGCAGTTCTTTCTAACAATTTTATAATTAATTTAAAGAACTTATTACATGATTTTTTTCTCATGAAATAGTCTTCTGAAATGCCAACATAAAATGTGGATAAAAGAGATAATCTCAGAAAGACAAAATGGAGGCTATCTTAATCTATGAAATAATCATCTTTCATACTAATGACGCAAGAGAATACAAATTATTAATACTGTCAAATAAAGCTTTTCCCTCATTAGAAAATATGAAGATCGTTTAGACTGTAATTTTATACTTGGTGGTTCATTTAATTAGTGAGCATGATAATGTAATTTATAGTTTAAAATTTTTTGCAGTTTCTGCTATCACCAATTCATTAAATATTTCAGAAATTCTTAATATAATTTGATTCGAATTATTTTAATGAACAACACTCACTGCTTAATACTTTAACACCAAACAGTTGATTATTTTTCAATATTAGAGTTGTAAAAAATTTGAGTTGCTTCAATTACCATTGAAATGATAGTTATGATTAGAAAAAGTTCATATGAAAAAAATGACAATGGAGAAAATAAAAATATTCCTGATTCTAAAATTCGATTCAAGTTTATTTTTTATAACAATTGTTTACAAAAACTTTTTACAACAATGGAAATTGTTATTGAAAGCTAATCTTCTGGGTACAGATATTATTTTTCGGTAAAAAGAAATGTTTCCGCAGTAAAGCATCTCTATTGAATGTCCTTTAAAGAAAAATAATTCTACGTGGTTCATGTAAATCAGATGTTTCTTCTTGTCCTGAAATCAATATCACCTCTCTGAAGGTGCCTACTTTCCACGGTTGGTCTCAATGTTCTGTTCCAGGGTTATTGGCAATATCTACAACCTTTTGATGGTTTGCGGTTATCATTGTTGTTTTTACTCCCAGAGTAACCGTTTAAGAACCTCGCTTAGGCGTAATTCAGCATTCGTCACGGTTTTTGCAGTCTGCGCTTAGGAGTTATTCCTTCGGGACCAACCCTGGTAAATTGTCCGTAACTGCTTCTAATTATGGTTACCATATTTAGCAGTCACCCTTGGTACAGAGACCTTCTATCTGCAATCCGAGGATTTTTATCAACTTTGTTTCGAAAGTTTTTATCTGCAGTGAATATTAAAATCACTGAATTGAAGTGCATCGCCTTTTAGTGTTCGCCCACGATGTTTGTGTGCGTGCGAGAAGAGCGCGCACCAGCTACAAAAACTCGATTTTGTTCACAATGAACTCGATTTTGTTTGATTTTGTTCACAATGTGGACTCTTCTGCATTATATTCAACACATACTCTTTTTTAATGAATTGTAGTCCGTTTTCGTTCCCAAGTTTTTTTCCGAAAATTTTGGATAAAATATTTTTAAACTAACTTTAAAATCCTTGTTATAAATTGTCAGAGACATTTAAAAATAAAATTACCCTTAAAATATGTCATATGACAACACAGCATAGTAATTGTCATTGTATTTATTGATTCTAATAAATAAAATCGTTTTGAAATAAAAGGAACAAAATAATTCAATATAGGCTGAGTATGTCAAGTCTGTACATCAATTATTGTTTTTATATGTATGCAGAAACTTATTCTACGACAGTCAAATAACAGACGTTTAAAGATTTTAAAAGTTTAGGTGATAGGGGATATGAAATTGTTTTTTAAAATTATAACACATGCATGTTTTCATCCGTTCCCTGTTACTGTAGGGTGAGGAAGTAGTGCTGTTCAAGCACGTCTGCAGGAGCGAAAGCGTAGTTTTTCATCCTAGGAAGTCAAACTATGATGTATGCCTGACGCGTATGTCCGAAACTCAAACTATGCTATTTCATGTTACACTCTATTTTATATTATATTCTTTTTTGTGGTAGCCGCATAAAAGGAGCTTGTGCGACAGCTTCCGGATTGAACCTAAACTCTCTTTTGAACGGGATGCCTGAAACTGCATATATAATGTTTGACTTTGAAGTAGAACAGTAGTGTAACGGTACCTTCCCAGTACATTCACATTCGCTTAATTCCTCGACTTAAAAAGAGAGATCACGTGCGATCCCCCTCCAACAGAACAAGCTTTGCATTTTAAACGTCTCTATCAAGCAAAAAGTACATCTCATGGAGGAAAGCTGTCTTCATGGTGGATCTGGAACTTTACATATCGCCAGCGGCCACCATTGTCTATTATTTTCTGTGCGGCCGCGCATACGCCACAATTTTGTTACTAGTATATAATGTTGGACCGGATAACCTAACACCACTATTCTTCGCACGCCACTTCAAAATTAAGAGTTTTAGTTGAATCCGAAAGCGGTAGAATATGCTCCTTCTGTGTGGCTACCACAAAAAACACACTCCATGTGTGTGTTTAAAAAAAAATACCCGAATTCTCCACGACGTCGGGAATGTTTCAACATCTTCCTTTTTTATTTCATGCACGTTTTGGCTTTCCTTTTTTAATTTTATTTGAAGAGGATAAAAAAAAATATTCTGTAAAAATTCTACTTCCCACATGTATGTACTCCAAGTCAACAAATATAGCAATTAATGCAGAATTTTACTTATTATAAAATAGTCACACAATATGTTTGAAATGCCAAAAGTTGACAAAATCGATTAATAAATCTATGAAAACAAAAAATGATTTCCGCTAGTTTGTTTATTTTATGAAATTTTTTTGAAAAAACTGTAATTGTATTAGCTGTCAAGGTACCTTGGATGCGCCCTTGGTCAGCGTCTCCTAAGGCATCTAAATTAACCCATGATCATTCATATTTCGGTTCAGAATTCGAATCACTTCTGACTCACTTTTATCGATTGCTTACGAAAGCATTTGTACTTTTTTTAAACAGATAAAGATTTAGACAAACTTTTTAGTACGATCTTTTGCTTTCACACAAAATTTAAAAATGAAACAACAAGAGAAGAAATGTGTTATATAAAAATAAACCTGAATTCATCAAAGGTTTATAAACTTTTATTTATGAATAAATTTGAATTATTTTAATGAATACCCTCAATTTTTCATTAGTATAATATTAATTGGTTATTTCAAATTTCAGAATTGTAGATATTAAGAAATTTTGATAAATAACATTGCGATTACAATACACTGAACATATTTAAAATTTTAACATTTATTCTAAATGTTTATGAAAGTCTGTTAATTGAGAATGGTAATTTTTCAAAATAGAAAAAATAATTTTTTACACACTATACCACTTCCAAGTAAAAAATACCAATATTTGCTATTTGTAACAATTCTATAAAAGTTAAGAATGTAATTTTTTTCATAATTAGGATTCAAAACAATTGTTCATAAAAAATTTTTCTGAAAATGTCAATTTTTTTGGAAGTAATAAGTAATTTTTTTAGAAGTGATATCAAATAATTCTAGACTTGAAGAGGAATAATTCTTTTAAGAAACACACTTGAAATATATTTGTGAAGGAACGCGCCTTTACCAATCATCTCGCGGTACCTACCCATTTTTATGAGAGTGTCTCTGCCATATGCAACGAAATAAGCTCTACTTAGGATTCAGTAATCCGCGTCCGAGTTGACACCGTGAGATGTATAATCGCGGAACAGACGAGTTTCAAAAGCGGGATGGCAAGAACGTTAGTCGCAGTCGAAGGACATTTTTCTATCTCATTCGGAAAGGATCCTTAACTGATGTTACGTCCTGCATGCGATTCTAAGGCTCGCCCAGATATGTACAGGCCACTTCAGTGACAAGATGTCAAATAACATTTATATCCACAGGCTAAGAGTCATTGGAACCGCCAATAATCTTTTATTTCTTTAGATTAATTTCGGCACACTAATGATCGCGACGATAAGTGTCGCCCCTGAGGTATCCCGAAGAATGGAATCGTTCTGAGAGACCTCCCCTCTAGAATGTGACGTTGTTCATTGCCTGTAGATCTTTGGCTTGGACAAGTTGCTTTCTTTCGGTACATGAATAGTGCTTTCTAAAACCACGCACTGCGAAATAGGTGTTTCCGGCTTAAAATATAAGGTGAATTTGCGGGCGATGTGTTAGTGCGTGCAAGTAAACTACTTCCACCAGTAATTCTTGATACCGTCTGGTCTTACAGCTGGATGGACATTCCTCCTTAGTTATTATAAGGTTGTCGCAAAATTTATTAAAGCGGATGAAATTATCAGTATCTTCTTTCATCTCTAGTGATCTCGGGATCTTGTACAACTCCCTCCGAAAACTCTCTACCTCATTGGGCTTGGGTGGATTTTTGAAAGAAGC
>NC_046658.1:162049635-162050830 GCF_010883055.1 Belonocnema kinseyi | reverse complement strand
TTATCAGTATCTTCTTTCATCTCTAGTGATCTCGGGATCTTGTACAACTCCCTCCGAAAACTCTCTACCTCATTGGGCTTGGGTGGATTTTTGAAAGAAGCCGCTTGAACGCTGAAGAGGCGCGATGGTTCAGCAAGAAATAGTTGATTTACCCTAATCCATCTGCCCTCTTTTGCGTTCTCCTTCTGTATAAGATTACACCCACACCTTGTCAATAATATGCTGCCTGATTTTCAGCAGCTTTCACTTGTTCAGTGTGTGATTGAAGATCTTCAGTTTTTAGGCAAACTTTCAAACCCTATCCGTTAAAGGTCTACCAGGTTTTACGCAGTTACTCACACACTAAACACGTACTGTAAAAGTTTTAAACCAAATCTGATAGTATACAGATTAGTATATATCTGCAAATTAATGTTATTTGATTACACAATTTAAAAATGTATAGTTTCAAAGTCCAAAGATTTTCGTCCAAAGCATTGTTTTAAAATATTACGCTGAACATGATGGCCGCGTAATCATAAAAAATATTTACCCGTGGACTGGAAATATCTACAAAGTTAAAGATACGAGATTCGTCGCCTGCTTTGATTGGTTATCAAGCTGCCTTTCACCATATGCATCGCTCCTAATATTTATTAACTGCATCAATAATTAAACAAAAAAGATCATCTTATTTATAGGGTCTAAGGTTTTAGAGTAAAGAATATTCCAATACAATTTTTTCCCCTGCTTTAGATTTCTCAAGGACACACACTTTCAAATCTTCCATTAAGGTCGTCAAATAAAGGATTAAGTTTTACTTCTAATTTAACGTTCCACATTCTACCTTCCTGGTAGAATGTAATTGTATACGACAACGCAAAATCAAATTATTTACTTACGGTAAAAGCTAGCACTCTTTCTTTCAATTGCATAGTCTTTGTTGATACCATGCCATTAAACATTAATATAGCTCCACACAGATTATTTCCCCACTCTTCTTAGGAATCATTGATCAATTGAATTACGTCTTGTTTTCTATTATCCAGCCATCAGAGCTGGGCCACCAGATCCTGTTTTGAGAATTACTATTTTAAATAAATATCAAAAAACTGAAGAGCTACAGTCTGTCAAGTTAAAGCGTGGGTGGCTTTACTCGCAGTCGGTAAGGTGTATCGACATGATTTTGGTGTCAAAATATTAAGAAGAGCTCCCT